>NW_017732261.1:136038-136980 GCF_001890085.2 Hipposideros armiger
GCCTGTTGGAACATCTATAAAACAGGGATAATAATAGTACCTTCCACATGTGTTGTTAAGATATTAAACAAGATGTCGGATGCTTTTACATAGCATTCAGCATTTGTGCAGTGGTCATGCTTAAGTAACTGATAAATGCAATTATTATTGCCTAGACCTGAAGTATTAAAAAAAAGGGCGGGTGTGTGTGTGGGGGGGGACAGAGTTTCTGCGTATTTAATTGTATGCTCAGTAGAGGATACCTTTCTATGGCCTGACTTTAATAACTTGTGAACCCACACTGCCTCAACCTTTTAGGCTTCCTTTTTTTCTCATCTCTAGGACTGGGTTCTCTGGAGGACCCTGACTAATTCAATGCCTTTAACTTGCCCTAGATCATGTTAACCTACTGGCTTCCTAATCCCTTTCTCAAGCTCATTGATTTTACCTCAGAGTTATAAAGGGTCTTGACAGACAATCTAGTACAAACTCTCATTCCAGACATTCCGGTTATGTCTGCTTTTCCAGTGTTCATTCATTCTCTGTTTCTAACACTTCCAGTGTTGGAAAGTTCACCATGTAATTAAGTAACCCATTCCATTTCTGGATAGCACTTACTTATGAGACATTTCTTCCTTCTGCGGAACAGAATCTTTGTTCCTTGTTACATAAAACTAGTGATACTGATTTTGGCATTTGTAGCAGAAGAGAATAAGTATAAAGGCTACATTCCACATGATGGAGCTTCAGATATTTCAAGATTGCTGTCATGCCCTTATTAAAATGTAGCGTTGAACAGAATTGAACACAGAGCTGGAGATATTGTTTTAGCAGTATTGAAAACAGTGGGACTATTATTTTCTTCTTGGATTTGGATATTATGCAATTATTAAATAAAACTTGAGTGACTATCTTGGGTTAAGTAGAAGAATTCACTTTTGGTCCAACTTGTAGGGTGAGATT
>NW_017732261.1:137439-143845 GCF_001890085.2 Hipposideros armiger
TTCCAGATAAGAATTCTTTAGATACCCAATCAGAAAATCATCCCTGTTCCCTCACAACATTCAATCCAGAGAAAAGTCCCACTTCCTTGAGCCCTCCTCTTTATCACTGAATGCGAGGCCAAATCCTAAATCTTCCTACTGAGATGTTCTGCAGTTCCCCATGGTCTGTGCTCCCCCCAGTTACAATGAGTCAGTGCATCCAATTTGTTCCACTAAAGGTGTGTTCCTGGTGATCTTGGTTGCAAGGTGCTAACATCTTATTACCGGGGTGACACATAAAATAGACTACCTGGAATTTTGCCAAATATAAACCTTGTTATAATATGAATTTCTTATGGCTTATAAAACACAAGTATAATAAATCTATACACAATGATGCCAATTTGGGCAATAAATCCTTCAGTGAGGGCCCGTTTGTATGCTTGTTACCATGAACTGAAATCATTTTCTGATGGGAATCTTGCTTTTGTTTTATCTGTAGGTTCGGTTTTGATTTCCCTCAGAATAGAGCTTAGGTGAACTTTTGTTCAGCACCTATCTTCTGGCACATCAGTTTTCATAAGAAAATCAACTCTATATTCCACTCAACTGATAAAGGACTTAATGTTCCACTTGACTGGCAATAGGGCACCAGTGTATCTGGTATATCTCAGAGAGGATTCTCTTAAACTTAGGGCTATTCGATGCATTTCAAAAGCTCAACCAAGAAAAGACAGTATTTGTGAAGGATTACAGACACAGTCCATATATTCTAAAATCTACTCCTGGAATAAGTCAGACCAATAGAAAGCTGTTAATACCAGGATCTCATGATATTGATCCCCCACATAAGAGTTTTTACCAAGCTGTACTTTCCTATGATTCCAGAGGACTACGCTGAGGAAAACTTTAAGTAACAGCTTTGTGACCCTTGATGCTGATGTTGCCTGGGACGGACATTCAACTATGCCCTTCCGTGCAAACTCACAAGAGAAAACTTAGTGTGGAGTGTGTCCTGAGCAACCAGTTTGCTTTTACTCGTGGACTTTGTAGATCTTGTAACTCATCGTCCTTTATCATGTCTAATTCCCGTAGCGACAAGCTAATGGTTTAATTCTAGGAATTTATAGACTATATACCACAATTACACAGACTTCTAAGTATGCATTTAGGGAATCTCATTGCATTATTTTTATTTCAAAACTGATTTTTCATATTGTATAGATCTTTGTAAGCTACCTTAATTCATTTTAGATTGAAATAAATAAATTTAATGATTACTGAAAAATGAATTCAATGAGTGAGTTGGTGGCAGCTCAGACATCTGTGACAATATGGGAAGCTCACCAGTCTTGACATTATAAAGGAAGTTCATCTGACTCCACATTCACTTTCTCACTGTATCTGAACAATGCTTCCTTGTATAACATATAATTTTTATGATTCACTTAGTCAATGAATATGCTTTGTATCCACTTGACAATGCGCATTAGAAAGGGACATTCTTAATTACTTTAGTAGGTTGGTTAAAGGGTCAAAGTGGTTAACTGAAAACACACTCTTTAATGTATACCAAGTTTATCTTTTTTTTTAAATAGTCACATTACATAACTTGTAGACCACTTGTAGACTTCTGTGTCTCTTCCATAAATTCTGTTGTTGAGCCAAATGCCTTGCTTGTGCATTATTTTATGGAATCTCATTGCTTGCTTCCTTAGTTAAAATGTTACTCTTTACACCTACTTTGCATCTGAATTACATTTCCAGCATGGATAATCTGGGAGCCACATACATAAGTAGTACTCTTACTGTGTGTCAAACTCCAAAGGAGACCGACCATTTGGAGGAGATTGTCCTAAGAAAGAATCTTCCAGGCTTTCATGAGGCACTAAGAGGGCAAGTTTTCATCAATCTATTATGCTTGAAGTGAAATTATAGGAAAGTTTAAAATACATTCCAAAGCCAAGTAGAAGTGGCTCTTTGAGATTTACCAGTTTACGTTGTTAATGAAATACAAGGCCAATTGCTTTGAGCAATTTAATTTGGCAATTTGACTTGAAGGAAAACAAACCTAAGAAATATAAAGAAAATAACTATAGATTTTTAGATAGACATTTTTCTTTTAACTCAGAAATACATTCCATAAAAACATGGAGGCCAGCACAAGAATAAAAACAACCTTATTAAGAAGCTGCAAAGTTAAAATGAGACACTACAAAGGTATCGGACGGTGGTCTGGTTGACAAAATGGGTGTCTGCGGCTGCCATATTGTAATTGCTTATTTTTAAAGCTGTAGGCCTATGATTCATCCCAGCTACAATCTACATGGATTACTTGTGTTTGAAACATTACAAAAAGTGAGGGTACATCAGAATGGATCCAGCCATTGTGCCCTGAGCCAAAGTAGAACGTGAAGCCAACATTTATTGGCAGGAGCAAGATTCAAATGTGGGACGTTGTGAAACAAGCAAAAACCCAAAGGGCCAGAAGCAAGTTCAAAGGCAGAGTGATAGGGCCAAAGGTTTAAAATCAAGTAAAGTGGCAGAACAAGTACAAATTGCCCACACAAGAGCAGTGGGCTCTGGGCAATTTCTGTGAATAGGAGTGGATGTTTGTGGTTTGCTTTTAAGAGTTGTGGTTACCATAGTGTGCCAGAGTGTAAGATTGTCTTAAAACTGTAAGAGGCAGAGGAGGAAAATTGGCTGTAAATTGGACTTTAAATGTAATGAATGGCAAAGTGCAGTTTAGAACTCAGGTTTGTCCTTTCATAAAAGGGTGACCACTCAGGTTTTATAAAGTAGCAAAATGTTTTACACACCCATCTGTTAGCAATCAGTCTTGCAATTATGATATACTTTGACTACATAATCATTTTTCGTAGCTTTATTTTAATGATCATAATCATTTAAAAGTTTTCCACATTACTAGCCACACTATCCTAATTTTTCTCATCAATAAAAGAAATATGTTTATGGCAAACTATGCAAAATATTTGAGGTCATCTTGGAAATGCAACTGAGTAGCCTGCCAGAATTGATTTCAAAAGCAAAATCAGTTAAGGTTAGTTAAGGTAAATGTAACTGTGCTTCAAATAAATATTGCGTTGTTGGAAAAGTCATGACGTATTTTTTTCTATGTTTTTCGTTGCAAAAATGCATCATGACTTTTCTGACAACCCAATAAATGATTTGGAGCATTCTGTCATTAATGTGTTAGTGGTGGCAGGAAAACTTGTATTTACATAAACAAAATAAAACCTTCTTTCTTTAAAACTCTGTCCCAACTCTAACGAATCAGGCTAAACAATCCAAAGATAAGTTAGATGATTATCTCATTCCAGCTTCTGAGTATTAAGCCCCTACAATGTTCCTGGCAGGGACAGTCTCATTAACAGCCTATGGATCTATGACACGGACATTTCTATAGACAAGCCAACCAAACTCAGAGAAGTTAATTATGTTGCCCCACATCACACCGTTACGAAGATAGTATTTGGATCCAGAATAAATCTGAAATTTCCATTTCATCTACTGTGAGACATTAATGCCTACTATGTGCCTCGGTCCTGTCCCAGGAAAAATGAAAGGCAGTGAAGGAGACCCCAAAGGAAGCAGGTGGGCCTCAACACGAGTCTGACCTCAGCCCTGAAGTGGTGTTTCTATCAGGTTGTGACTGCTCCGCAAATCTGTCATTTATATTTTCTTCCCATTTCTGTTCTGGAAAATATGTTCCTCTTCTGTTAAAAAACAATGGCGAAAGCACTAAGTTATCATTGAGAGGAAATGCATTCTGAGATGCTCTCCAGGGGATGCAGATAGATTAGTATTGAGTCACCGCAAAAAGATAATCTCTTAGGTGCTTTTAGCTTGTTGAAAGGAAAAAAAACTGGAGGCAGGCTGTTATGATTACACAGAGCAATGCAAACTGTTTGTGAAGAGATGATTAACAGACCAGCAAGGCTTGTGTCCGCTCCTGTGAAAGTGCTCCACGAAGTCTTAACATCATCTTGATTTGGGTCACAATTTTGAGTTAATTACGCTTTGGTCACAAATTTGTGAACCATAACTAAGTCCACAGCCCACATGCATCTCCTTGTTCTTGTTGGCATACCTCAAAGCTACAGTTTTATCGTTAGATAAAGAATTGAAAAAAAAAAAAAAACCTCAAAATTTTCTACAATTTTACCAATTGTAATACAAAGTTGGCCCAACTGCAATACAAAGTTGGATAAAATTAATGGTTTCAATTAAGTGGATATGTTAAATTTGCTATGTAGTTATTTTTCACATATTTTGATAAAAAGTACATTGTTTTGGAGATGGTATCAACTTTCGGCTATAATAAAAAAATCCTCAGATATTGGTCATGTTTAACTGAGATTTATTAATTGTTAAATATTTGTCCTCTCTTTAAACATAGACGTGAAAGCAAAAAACTTCTATCTAAATACTCCTCTGGAGTTGTTTATATAGTACCGTAAAACAAGTTGATCTACATCATGTTATATAATTTTGATCTGAAATAAAGCACTGTTGTCCACTAGATAAACCATAAAATTTCCATTTTTATATGTAACAAATGATCAAATGCCAGAAATTTCACATGAATACGTGTGTATGTATATGTGTAAGTATGTTCACATTCAATGAATAAATTAATATCATATGAATGCATGTGTATGTATGTATATGTATACTCACATACATAAAATTAACTACTCTGGCTGAAAAACAGTTTGTGTGCATGAAGCCACAATGAGACATGTGATTCTATTATTATGAAATTAAAATGGCCAAAGACAAATAAAAACACGACTGTAGTGATGTTGATAAAATGATTTCTGAAGGCTTACTGTTTACATTTGGGAAGTGAGTTTATATTACCCATTTGTGTTGCTACCTGCTGATAAAGGCACAGCACATTATTATTCATAGGATTTTTTTTTAAAGCTTATTACTACCACATTTGGTAAAGTCAACAAACATTCTTCATAGATGGATTTTAAGTCAATGACTACTTTTAGATCTAGCATTTTACCGTGCTCAGTCCCAAATACATTCATCTAAACCCTCATTTCTACCTGCATGTTTTCTATTGCATTATTTTTTACAACCTCTACCTCTACTCTTTCCACTAACCACAGTGGGTAGGCAGAAGCCTCAATATAATAAGAGCATATAATAATGTAAACAAAATGTTTCAAGAAGAGTATCGCAATAAAGCCAGTGAAGCTATTATTATGTTTAAAAAAAATCTAGTAACTATCATAGCCTTAAATTCAATATACGTGAGCATATCTGGAAAGCTCTTCAATCATAATAATACCTTACATTTGCTTAGCATTTTGTATTTTTTTCAAAAAGTTTTCCCATATATTAAATTGCTTATATTATACCTCACAAGAATCCACAGCGAGAGGCAGAAAACACAGTACGGTCACATGAAATGTGAAGAAACTGAGACTGAATGATTTATTGGAGGGCAATTTGTGGTTAGGGGCAGAACTGGATGAGACATGACTATGGGTCTCCTGATTCCTTGCCCAGGACCATGTGCACTTTTGCGACAAACTTGACTCCAAGAAGTCACTGGAGATGTACTGGGTTGAGACATGGATGAAGTCTCTTGTTGGCGGCAACATGGATTCATTTCATGGGCTTCAGCTCTGGATTCCTTAATTTCTTTAGGGCTACTGCTTCTTATCACATCCTGAAGTTGTGACAACAACCCTAGAATGTTTGGAATGAAGGCTTGTGATTGTCTGAAGATGCAGACTGAAATAGGAGCACGTGTGGGAGTGAGGCTAGTAAGAAGAGGCAATGTCTTCAGCTTGTAATTGGTAGGCTATTTGGAGAACAGCCCTGGGGGTGAAGGCGTCTACAGTTAAAGCTAAGGACAGACTGCTTTGCTCAGTATGCTCCAAAAAACTTTGCATATTCCCATTTCCATGCCTTTCTCAAGTCTTTCCCCCCACAAAATCACACTCCCTTCTCCTTTCTGCCTGAAATGCCATCCTTCCTCGGCTGGAAACTCTCCACTTCAAGGATGTGGTTTGGAAGGTTGTTTAGTCCAAGCCTCTTATTTTACAGCTGAGGAAATTGAATCTAGATGATTTTGATTTGCCCAAATATACACAAAATGAGATCTGGTTTCCTAACTCAGCTGTGTATGCTTTGCCCTCTGTACTAAATTGCCAATTTCACATCCATCTTTTCTTTTACAATTAGTTATGTTTCCTTATGCACTTCATGCATCTTGCCAGAACAACAAGATTGCAAGTTCCCCCAAAAAGCTACTTGATACATCCTTGCATTCCCTTTCCAGGACTAAGCATAGTTTTCTGCTCATAATGTGGTGAACTGAAATGTTAGCAAATGGACATCTTTCTTCTAGAGCAATTTTAGAGGGAAGAAATTTCTTGGATAT
>NW_017732261.1:147490-148942 GCF_001890085.2 Hipposideros armiger
AAGAATGGGCAGCCTCTTTCCCAAATGACTGCAGAAGCAGCGGCATCCTCGGGGGATGGTCAGATTTCCATCAAGCCAGGAGGCAAAGGGATCATTGTATGAATTATTATCTAAGAAACACATATTGCAAGGAGGACAGGGAACGGTTGCAAGGGATAGTCTAAAGAGTGGTGAGAAACTTAGATAAGTAAGGGCATAAAGGTAATCAAGAAGATTGAGAAGAAAAGGATGTGGGTTGGGGTAGGACTGGGGATCATGATAGAAGACCACAGGGGTGAGAGGCATGCTGCCTCAAACATTGTCACCAGTTTCAAGACATGCCGGCTCCCTTCTCTGTGACGTAATATGGGCCAGGATTAGGTTTGTAAAAGATTGGCAAGGGATCTATTACAATCAGTGCCACCAGGACTGTCACCGACAGAAAACAAGAGACTCAGCCCGGAAGTGGTAGTGATGGATATAAAGATAACCCGTGTTACTGAGAATCACACATACACATCCTACTTTTTTTCAAATATATTAAAAAAAATCACTATTAGAGTGTTTATTGAAAAGTTCTACTTGTACTACTTTTCCTACTTTGTTCATTTATGTTCCTTCCTCCTTCACTTTCTATTCTTGATGTTATGTGTCTTTCTGCAGCTCAGTGTAGCACAGATGTCCCATATACTGCAGTGAAAAGAAAATGGTTTCCTCAGCAACAATGTTACACAAAAGCCCAAAGAATTTTCTTTGCGACACATGTGACATTTTAGCAGTTCAAGGAATCCAAATAATATGAAAGAATAATAAACATCTGATGGGAACATACTGCAATGGAGACAGGTAGCATGAATGCAAAGGGACATCTGCTATTTATACATAGTTGATGGAATGATTTTAAGTGACCTGAACTTCAGAACCATGTTTCACTTTTTTTCCTCAGTGAAACAGGTAAATTTATGCTACTATATGTAGTTAAGAGGGCTGATATATTCTTTCAGGGTGATTTCACTCTCACCTGAAAATGATAATCATAAACAAATAAGTTTTTGAGTCATTACAAGATAATATCCTGGGCAATAATAGAATGTATGCTAAACAGAGAAAGATTATTTTGCTGTTGGTGCTCAAAGAGAACTTCTGTGAATTTATTGTTCTTGGCCACATCCCCCAGAAGGGATTCTTGGAATTTTTATCTCTTCTAGGCTTCTGCTACCAAATTTCTGCTTTGCAGTTTCCCATTTTAGCAGTTCTAAAGTGAAGTTTGGAGTCATCATAATTATGTTTGAAATTACATCCACTGCCCCTCTATCTCTCTTTTTTGGTGAGGTTTTTTGTTTGTTTTTTTTAAACAAATGATCATTCGATTAGAATTTTTTGCCTGAACATTCAGCTGATGACAATATAGTAGTAGTGGTAATAAGCATGTGGGAAAGAAAAGGATAATTTGCAAATATGTGCAGTTATTAT
>NW_017732261.1:154982-157670 GCF_001890085.2 Hipposideros armiger
GAATGCTCTCGGTCATGTTGTTTAAATAAACTCGTTATGCTGGTATGCATTGGAATTATTATCACCTTCACTCTCCAATGCGTAAATCAGAGAAAAAGAAGTCTCCTCAATTTTCTATAGAAGTAGCATCACAATTGAGGGAAAATATAATCTAATCAAGCATTATCTCCTGGATCTAATTCTTATTAATATGAGAATGACTCCAGGGAATGAGGCCTTTCTGGCTCCTGTTCTTGGTTAACTTGAATTCAGTGTAATATAGTTTGGAATGAATATTGGATTTCAATAAAGAACATTTGGGAAACTTGAAACCCAGAAAGCAAGGAAGGCATCCAAATTTATGATGGCTCAAAAACGCTTAAAATAGCATTTTATGCCAGATCAAATACCATTTAAATGGGCTGTAGACTATTGGGAAACAGTGTTTATAGAACATCTTATATTTGCAAAGTGCTTTCAGTCATTTTTAATAGTCATGTTGGGTGGATAGTTATAATTGCAGCTGACAAGGGCAGCTCAGTATAACAAGTGACATTCAAGAGACTTTATGGTAAATCAAATTATTCTAAGGTGTTTTATTTAATCATGGGGAGAGTAACAGGAGAACAGATAGAAAAAAGTAAATGAAGAAGGAGGAAGAAATGCATGTGGGAAAGCAATGATTATAATTCTTGATACTGAATTTTCTAATAAGCTTTGTCTAATGAGCTAGTTTCTCTCTTCAAATAAACACCTGGTAGCAAAAACAAGGATAGGAGGTTTTTGTAATGATAAAATATATATGTCCCATAAAATTTTTATTTGGTAGCCCTGTGATGTTTTCAGAGAATTCTAATATTCAGTTTCTTATCTGGCATGTAATTAATGACATATATATATATATATACACACACACACACACANCTTAACAGCCTGCTGAGACACCCTGGCAGGATGACGGAGACTGTATCAAACAGCTTTCGTAATTTGACAAAGGAAAAGTTCAAAGATGATTGCTAAACATGCAAGACAATTACTAGTTTAGGGTAATTTCATTCAGACTATGGGAAGGTCTGCTGCCAAGAGACCATGAGAACTCTGCTCAGGACCCCAAGGCCACAGGGGGCAGCATGCCCCTCCCTGAGCCTGGTCACTGTGACAATTAGTGGTGTTTCCTCAAGCATTTAGCCATTAGGTTTATGAAGTAAAGCACATTGATTCTAGGATTATGAGTTTGGGGAAACTAGGAGCCTCAAAAACCGATAAACTAGAGTCATTCAAGAATCAGGAAATGAGCCGGAGCTGAGGACCCAAATAAAAATTAACTTGGTGCCATATGACCTCAGTCATCCACAGCCGTGTTTTAAATTCCCAAGCAGATGCCTTTTCTCAGAGGCGACTCTAAGAGCCATGATAAATTCTGTTGGTAGAAGTGGTAAGTGCCCTTTTAAAGACAAAATACCCACATTCTTTTTCAGATCACACCTATCAAATCAAAATACCCAACATCAAGTCTGATCTCCACAGGGCCAGTCATTGGAAAGAAAGTGTGTAAAGCTGTTGCTGTGACCAAGAATACGGTTAAAATATTAAGCAATAATGTATCAAAAGAAATCCATAGAATCTTACCACAAAAAAAGCGTTTTTGACTGCAAACAAGTCTAAGTCTATCAGAACTTTTTAAATTTAATTTAATTCATAGAATTTGGGGCCTAAATTAAATGTGATGAGGTCAAAATCATATTGAAATAGTTTTTTTCTTAATTGGTAATATCTATTAGCAGAATATGATTAACTTGTATAATAAAAGGAAACTGTAAATTTTTGAATTTTGCAGATAAGGGAGGTACATCAACTCTAGAAGATCAGCACCAAATGTGCTGTGTCCAAAGCAAGGCTAGTTGCGCTGGGAAACAACTAATAATTTGTCTAGATACTCTTCTAAGGAAGGACTACACTCATAGAGGCTAGCTCTGCTTTTGTTCTGCCCAATGTTTCAATGTTATAGGAATTAATAGGAATTAATTTAATCTGCATATTCAGATCAACCCTGAAAGTCAACATCCTACATTTCACATATGAGTATACTAAAATATAAAGAAAAAATTCTGCTTTCAATAAAATTTCTTTCTTTTTTAAAAAGATTTTATTGGGGACTTGAGGGAGGAGAACAGCGTTGGGGAACTGGGGAAGGGGAACAGACAAGTTGCTGTCCTTTTGTTCTTCAGTCTACTTGTGGAGGACATCACCTCACTGGCGCATGTTCGTATTATCATTGCGCTCTTCTTGGGTGAGGCAGTCACTCACTGGCCATTGGACGGCCGCACACGGTGGCTCACGGCAGCTCACAAAAGTGCATGCCAGCTGGCCAGCCCCACTGCAGCCTATGCCATCACTGGTAACTCACAGAAGCCCAGCTCCAGGTCGAGTTGTTGTTCACCATCTTAGCTGTAGAGGGACCAGCGTCAGTGGCCCTCGTGTGAGATCGGAACTGGGGACCCTGCTGCTCAGGGCTGGCATCCCAAGCCAACTCTTAACCAATGCACCACTCGGCTGGCCCTGGATTAAGTTTCTTTACAACCAAATATTTGGAAGTTTTTGTGGTGATGACAGAAATCTTAATTTTACCCAATGATCCAATAATTTATCAATTTTAGTGCTGATACAATTTCAGTTTAGCAAGGAATTTGGACAATTTTTGAAGTTCTC
>NW_017732261.1:160020-164051 GCF_001890085.2 Hipposideros armiger
GTTTTGTAGGTGCTCCTGACACCCAACTTCCTTTCCCCTCTAGCCTACTCAAGAACATCACTCCTCCAGTTGCTTCTGTTTCTCCTAGACCACCAGCTTCCCTCTCTCTACTGGATCATTTTGATCATATAGACATATGCTAGAATATTTGAAATCACTTTTTTAAAAACCCTACTTTTACCCACATGCTCTCTAACAATCACCCATTCTCTGCTTCCCTTAAAACAAAGCCCCTTAAGAGTACTCCATACTCAGCTTTCTCCAATTCTTGTCTTTGGATCAGTTCTAAAACCCAGTCCAATCAGCCTTTTGTCTACACCATTACAACAAAATTCCTCTTATTCCAGTTACCAAGACATCCGCATTATACATCCAATGGTCCTTTCCCAGTTGTCATCTTATTTGAACTTGAATGGCATTTCAAACTGAGACAAACTGAGAAGTCTCTTCCTGAAATACTTGCTTCAGTTAACTTCTACAAACTCACACACGCCTGGCTCTCTCCCCGCTTCACTCATTACTGCCTTTTATTCTCTTTTTCTGGTTCCTTCTGCTCTCCCCAGACTCTAAGTGTTTAAAGTTCCCAAGCATTGGACCTCAGACTTCATTTCTTTATCTACACTCATATCCTATATTAAATGTCATCTAGAATCTAACAAGTTTCAAATGCATACCCCCTAGCTCCAACCTCTTCTCTGAGCTCCACATCCATACCTGCAGCTGCCGGAGGCATTGCAAGCTTAGCATGCCCCAAGCCGAACCTCTGATTTCAGTTTATCTCTACAACCAGGCAGTCTCTCACTCAGTAACAACTCTAATTTACAAGTTGATCAGGTCAAAAATACTTGCGTAACCTTTGACATTTTTTTCTTTCTTGTATATCTCATATCCAATATAGTACCAATTCTGTCATTATACCTTTGATACATGTACTGAATGTGACCACTTCCCTTCTACTCCACAACCACCCCCCTGAGCCAAGTTACTAAATGTTTTCTCACCAGTCTCCCTGCTTCTGTCCTTGTTCCCACTCCCCAGTTCAGTTTCCACACAGAGGCAAGAGTGATCCTTATAAAACCTACGTCAGATCATGTCACTCCTCTGCTCAAAACCCCTAAGTACCAGCCCCCTTTCTCCATGGCTCTTGCCCCAGCCACCTTATTTTGCTTGCTATTTCTGGAACATTCAGCCCATGCTCTGCCCTCAGGCCTTTCTACCTGCTGTTCACCCTGTATAAACTTAAACTTCCTCCAGGTATCTGTCTGGTCACTCCCTCACTTCATTCAGGACTCTGCTCAGATACCTCCTTAGCAGAGAGGTCTTCCATGACCATTGTATGTCAACCATAGTAGGTGACTCACACACACACACACACACACACACACACACACACACACACAGTCACTATCCCCTTTCTCTGCCTCATTTTCTCAATAGCCCTTATCCCTACTTGATATTTGTTTTTGTTTATTTGCCCATTTATTTATTTACATAATGCTTTATTTCTGTCTCACATCTCTAAAATGCAGGTCCATGAGAACTGAGATTTATTCTGTTCTGTTCACACATATATTCCCAGTGCCTAGAACACCATTAACTAAATGAGCAAATGAATGAATAAATAATACTATCACATGTTTTATTTGAACTAGTTTGTTAAACGCACACATACACGCATACCTGCATTGTTAGCTCTAAAATGCGTGTTAAATGTCTAGACATATAAGAAGTCAGAATTTTGGGGGTAGATTTATATTTTAACTTAAGTCAAATCCAATATCACTTGCCTTGAAAGAAAAAACAATGTTCTGGGCAAAAAAGAAAGAAAAAATTTAAAACATTAAATCATTCTGACAGCAATATAAAAAAGAAAACAGTTTCTAACTTTTCATTCATTTTAAACTGATTGATGATTTGTGTGCATACAGAAAATTACACAATCATTAAGTGTACAGTTTGATGAATTTTCATAAAGCAAGGACCTAAATGAAGACCTAGAATTTTGTCACAATGCCAGAAGTCTCCCCTTGACACTTCCCAGTCACTACACCCTACCCAGGCAAACACTACTCTCATGTCTACCACCATTGATTACGTTCACCCTGTTTTATTTTGTTTTGTTTTAACTTTATCTACATGGAATTATACAGTATACATATTTTTTCCTCTGGCTTTTTTTGCTCAGCAATTTGTTTTTGATCTTCCTTTATGTGTTTGTGGGTAGTAATGCTTTCGTTGCTCTCATTACTACATAGTATGTATTCTATTACATGGATATCTCGTATTTTATTTTTTCATTCTTTTGTGAATAGATATTTGGCTTATTTCCAGTTCAAGACTATGAACTGATATATCCACTATAGTTCTTTGAATATACATCTGCATATTCCAACAGGATAGAGTAAATGGGTCATGGTGTAGGCATACGTTCATCTTTAGGAGATACTGCCAAACAGTTTCTCAAAGGATTTGTACAATTTGTTTTCTGTATAATTAATTCTCATCCAATTCACTAAAATTTGACTTTATTACCACTAAGTCCAGAGATCTTGTGACTATTCTTGAACATTAATAACATTTCATAGCTTTGAAATTTAAAATCATCTATATAGAGAGCAGTGTTCCTAAAGTGTAGCCAGGGAACATTAATTCTGAAGATAATAAATCAAGGTATGAGGGAATAGAGAAGAGGGAAAATAAGTTTCATAGCCAAGTACAATAGGGAGACAGGATTAAGCAAATAAAACAGACATTTCTAAGGCAAGAGTTCTCAGATCTGCTAACATCTAATGTGCACTGACAGTCATATGAGTGGACCACAATGTGCAGCACTGGAATAAGGATTTTATGTGTGATAGAAAACGGTTTTTCCCCATGAAGCATCTTGTAGGGCTACNGTGCAGACAGATCATTAAACCTCCCTGAGTTTTCGTTTAGTCATCTATAAAATGAGAATGGTGCTTGGGCTGGGCACTGTGGAGAGCACTGTGCAAAGGTGGCCATACCAGGAAGGGTTTGGGGCTGAACATGAGCGGATATTTGGGGTGGTCCTTCAAGGACCAAGGGAGTTTAGAAAGTCACAAGTGTGGAAATGGCACCCTAGATGACATAAGTAGAAAAATGTCCCTTTATCTCCCCTCATGGCTCATGGTACAGTGTGAGCAAAGTCATGGGTGGAGGTAAGAGAGCTGAGAGCATGTTCAGGAAGTGGTAAGGGGTGAAGACCTGTTTTCTTGGACATGAAAAGTGAATGGGGACTGGAGTGATATTCCTGGAATATCACAGATAGGACAGACCCTGGATGCCTCAAAACTCTGGAAATTCTATGTTTTTGAACAGTTTGAGAAAAATCACAGAGTTGAGAATGGTGAGAAGAAATTAATGTGGGAAAAGTATACTAACAAGATTGATCCTAACCTAATAAATGGTTAAATTTCATTGGTGAGAAACGGCTAACAAAATTTTCCATCCAGGATGGCTGATAGAAGAGTGCTATTATCAACAGCCATAGTTAAAAAAAAAAAAAGAACAAAAGGTCAAAAGATTTGTCCTACAGGTACACACAGGTCAGGAGAAAGGAGACTCCTGAATTAGCAAGCTACGCATAGTAGAATCCATGCAATATAGAATACCACAGACATTTTAAATGTCCTAACACTATTGAGAAGTTCCACCAGATAACAAGCTATTTTACATTTTTACCATCTATTTTATAATTTGCATGATACAGATATTTTAAAATAGCTTTTTTCATTTATAATAACATGTAAAACTATTATTTGTAGCATCAAGATCTGGAAAAAATTACGCAATCAAATAAAATATCTTTAAAATAAAGCCGAATAATGCCTGAACTACAAGACTGAGATTTTATTCTACTGTCATAGATTTCTTATGGAAAGGAACCAACTCTCTCTTGTTCCGAGATCATTTCTCCTTTTTACAAGATAACCTTAAAAAGTTTGACTTGCCACTAAACATATAGTTTATAATATTATTGAAATGACATTGATATAAAATATAAGAAAACA
>NW_017732261.1:166973-167804 GCF_001890085.2 Hipposideros armiger
TGTATTCTTTAGTTCTACCTGGTTGTTTTTTATGATTTCTGTATCCTTCTTTATGTCCTCTCTAAGTTCCTTAAACATTCTTATCATCAGTGTTCTAAACTCTGTCTCTGAAAGGTTGGATACCTCTGTTTCATTTAGTTCCATTTCTTGAGGTTTCTTCTGATCTTTTACTTGGGACATGTTTCTTTGTTTGTTCATTTTGGCTGTCACTCTGATTGCTTCGATGTATTAGATCACCTGGAAAGCCCCGGCCGAATCACGCAGGCGCACAGCTTGCAGCCCTACACTCCCAGGAAAATTCCCAGTCTCAGCCTGTCCCAATCAGCTGCTCGAAGATCAGGCAGAGCAGCCCGACAGCCAATCACCACTCAGGCAACTCTGCATGCACAGTGCGGAAATTGGGGACCTAAGGTGAGTCGCACACTCCCGGGTCTCAATAAGCAGTCTGTTGGAGTCGGAGCGCACCCGCCAGGCATTTTCCTGGCTATGCAGCATAAGCAGTGTGGAGGGTGGGGATCCAAGGCCGCATGCACGTGCACGCAAGCACACATGCACACAAGCACTCCTGGGCCAGTTCCAGCAGACCAATGCAGTCCCAGACCTGAGCCTCTGTGGGAGGGCCTAGCCCTGAAAAAATGGTGCCCTCCTGTGCACTACTCGTGTGCAAGCTCCACACCAGGGGAACAATGGTCCCCAAAACCTCCAGCTCCAATGGTCCCCAACACCTCCAGCTCCCGCGACAAAGGCACTCAGTTCAGTCCTTCCCGCAGGCTCCTGGGCCCCGCTCACAAAGCTACTCCTTCCACCAGGAACCGGGTGAGTGCTCACCAG
>NW_017732261.1:170741-182078 GCF_001890085.2 Hipposideros armiger
CTTCACTGGCCCAAGTTGGCACCATCATTGCGCTCTTCCCGGGTGAGGCAGATCAGTCGCCGGCTTCTGGACGGCGGCTCACACCAGCTGCCAGCCACTCACGCTGGCTGCCGGCCACACACGGTAACCCATGGCAACCCACTGCAGCAGGGGCTGCAACCTATGCGGACCCCGGCGACTCATGGCAGCCCATCTCCAGGTTGAGGTGTTGTTCAGCATCTTAGCTGTAGAGGGCAGTGTCACTGGCTCTCATATGCAGGATCTGAACCGGGGCCCTCTGGCATCCCAAGCCACCTCCCAACCACACGCCACTAGGCCGGCCCCAAATTTATTCTAAAATAAAAAGCTTACATGAAAACTAACATAACAGTAGAATAAAGACAATCATTTAAATTCAGTAGAGGACCCTTTATGGACAGAACATAAGTAGGTGCTATTACTAATTATGTAGAAAGCCAACTTCAAAAAGACTGACATAATAGAAAAGATTCTAAAACATGAGGAAGCTGGAAATATGCCATCATTTTTCTGACTGAATTGTGAAAAACACAATAACAAATAAGTTATGGGATCTTAGTAGAATATAAGGTTAATATGAGTCAGTAATATATTATTGTAATGGGTTAGAAATAGGCAATATCATAAAGATTAAATTAAATTTTGAAAAGGGAGAACAATTGTTGATTTTATGGGTGTTTTGAATTTTTTCATTATATTTCACAAATTATCTACACTGATGGTGCAATATTTCCTTCATTGGAGGAAGAATTAGACTTAATTAAAAGGAGAAAAAATCATATCACAAAAACACTTTAAATTGAAATTATTTGGACAGGAAGTTCTTGTTCTTGTTTTGGGGGTTCATTNATATGTTTTTCTAGAACTTTCCCACACTGACTCTGGTTTGGCCATGAAATGTACATTGGCCAATAAAACCTTGGCAGGCATGCTGCAAGCATAGGTTTGATAAGTACCTGAATATAGGGGTATGTCTTCTTAGTGTGCTCCTACTTAGAGCTTAGACATCATGTGAAAGGAAGTCCAAAGTATCTTGATGTACTGGAAGAAGACATGCCTCAATGTGCAGAAAGAAACTCCCTGGAGGAAAACTGAGGCCCCCTAGCCAATCTCCCTTTGGATGTGATCACATGAGTGCCTCCAGCCAGACAATATTGAACAGAAGAACTGTCCAACTCAGTCCAGGCAATTCACAGAATCATGAAAAAAAAAACCTCAATGTTCTTTTAAGCCACTGGGTTTTGGAATGGTTATATTCACAGCAATAGGTAACTAAAACAAAAAATACTTCAGGGAAAACATAGCATTAATTTATCCTTATACAAGATTTAAAGTTAAGAAAAAAACTTTTACTGCAAGTAATATGTATATATGTATATGTGTGTGTGTGTGTGTGTGTGTGTGTGTGTGTATAGTCACATAATTTAAACAGTCAAATTGTCTTACGAAGCTTATAGAGGTGACAGCAATTCCCTTACCTACTCCCTAATTCCTCTCCCGGGAGTCAAACTTTATCTATTCTGATTCTGTTTTTGCTATTTACTTTGGTATTCATTTCCATTTCTTATGTTATTCTTGATTTATCCATTATAAATATGACTTATTGACATTATATTATAGCAGAAGAGTCTTCATCTGTCACACAACTCTGCAGTATTCTTTCAAATTTCTTATTAAATCAATATTCTATGTTTATATACCGGGGCAGGAGGGGAGGGGTGCCAAAAGAATGTATACACATGACTTGTATTCATCTTTTGTTATCAGTATATATTGAGTATTACAATTTTAATACAGTTTTATCCTTTCTTAAAATGTGTGTATATATTTCTGGCACCCTCTGTATATGAGCCTATAGTGTTCACTGCTAAGGAAAGTAATTTAATTACATGTATATTTCTTCTTATTCAAGTTTTGTTTTCCCTTTTTTGTTTGTTTTGTTTTGTTATTGTTACTTTTTATTACTAATTGTTCACTCTTCCCACATTCTTTAACAATACCTTTCAATTGTTTCCCACATACTCAAACTTATCAGGTAATTCAGCAGTTCCCCATTTTTCTCTTGGAGACTGCCTTTGCAGAGTCCTCCATTCTCTCCTTCTGATCTGAAGTGTTTGTTCTCTTGATCTGCTGCACAAATGAAAGAAACCTCAGGACTTTCTTTGACAATTCTGAGAGCATTTATTGGACACATTCCTTTATTAAAGTCTACGTTTTTTGGGTTAAATTTTTGTTTTTGAGGGTCAATCTTCCTGGGCTTCTTAAGAAATGGTGTTTGGGAGGCAAATGTTTACATTTTTGCATAACTGAAAATGTTTTCGTCCCTTACACTATATTAATAATTTTGTTTGGTATAATGTGTCTAGGTAGAAAATGGATTATTTAGACTTTAAAAGGCCTTCCTCCATTGTCTTTTTATTTCTAATATTGTTCAGCAGTATGATGATAGTTTTCTTCTGCTTCTTTTTATATGGCCAATGTTTGCCTTTACGGAAATTTTTAGACTCCTTTCCTTTCCTGGCTGTCTTGAAACTTCATAATGATGAACCCTCATAGGTGTGCAGGTGTTGTTTCATTATTTTTGATGGGCAGTGAATCTTGAGGTAACTGAAGTTTTTTTGGGTTTTTTTGTTTGTTTGTTTTGTTTTTTGAGCTGAGCCATCCTGCTACCTGTTGGTAGCTCAGCGGCTGCTCAGCTCGGGCTGGACTCGAACCGCTGTTGCTCAGAGCTCAAACTCTTGAGTGAGCTCTTAACCAACTGAGCCACTCGGCCGGCCCTGGTAACTGAAGTTTTTTATTTCGCCTTTGCTTATTTCTTCCTTCCTGATTTCTCTTTTATTTACCTTTTTTTTTTAAAGATTTTTATTGGGGAATTGGGGAAAGGGAACAGACAAGTTACTGTCCTTTTGTTCTTCAGTCTAGTTGTGGAGGATGTTGCTTTACTGGCCCAAGTTGGCACCATCATTGTGCTCTTCTGGGGTGAGGCAGATCAGTCACCACCTTCTAGACAGCTGCTCACTGAGGCTGCTGGCCGCTCACGCTGGCTGCTGGCTGCTGGCTACACACGGTAGCCCATGGCAACCCACTGCAGCAGGGGCTGCAGCCTACGCCTTCACCGGTGACTCACGGCAACCCAGCTCTAGGTTGAGCTGTTGTTCAGCATCTTAGCTGTAGAGGGCAGTGTCACTGGCCCTCATATGTGGGATCCGAAACAGGGCCCTCTGGTGTCCCAAACAAGCTCTTAACCAACGTGCCACTTGGCCGGCCCTGATTTGTCTTTTATCTCTGAGGCATCTAAGTCAGATTTTGGCTTCCTGGGTTATCCACTCAAATTTCTACTTTTTAGTAAATGCCCATAATTTGTATCACATACTTATGAATTTAAAAAATTTTATGTCTAAAATGCTTAATTCCCATTATCTTTCATATTCAAAAGCTATTACACCTTTTAATGACTAACATTTTGTCTTCATAATTTCTTCAAAACCCATCATTTGTTTCTAATTTGTCTGAATTTCTGTTTGGTTTCTGTCTCAGGTTTGAGATTTCATCATGTATTTGGTGGTCCTTGCTATGCTTTTAAATTTAAAATTAGATTACATAAAAAGTTGATTGTAAAATCTGTGTGAGTGAGTGGGTTTTGTCCACTGGTGGTTTTCAACATACATTGTTCAGGTGGTGAACTGTCTTTTTATTGGTGGGGGGAGGAGGGTGTCCCCCAGTGCCAAATATCTGAAGCTATTTGACTTCTCCATAGGAGAATTTTCCAGGTTCCCACATGGAGGGTTTAAGTCTGGCTGGAAGCTGGGCTGTAGAACTTTCCTCAAGTCTCCTATGTTCAGCTTGGCACCAAGACCCTGACCACGACTGCATCTGGTATCACCAGACCCCAGTTTCTCAATTGAGATTTCTCCAGAGAACCTGATGTTTGGCTGGATTGAGAAAGTAGAGTGTAGTTGATTGACTCTATGTGGAAATGAAGACCTGGTAGTCATCTGCTCTATTTGCAGACTTTTAACCATTACTAGTGTTTTGAGCTCCAGGTTTCACCCTGCCTTTAGTAAGCCCGGGTACCTACAGTTTAAATGACTCTCCAGGATTCTATGGGAAGGCAATAGGATAGAGGAGGCTGATTTTTTCCTACCTGGTATTCCTCACTGCAGGCTTTCACATTTTATTACTGTTTCTGTTGCTATGGTCAGTCAGATACTCTCCTCAATCCAGTTTCCTGATTCTGAAAATGTGTAGACCTCACCAGTCTTCTGATTCTTCTCCCATTTTCCTTTTTGATATGAGTTTATATGTTTTTCCCACCAATACTGTCATCTTAGTGATGTTTGGGGGGATAAGCAGAGATTAAACACATGTGTTCACTATGTGACGCTAACTGCAAGACCTTTATTTTTTTTAAAAAAGTGAAATTGCCTCTGGTAATGGTGGGGTTGTAACTGATTAAGAGCTACTTAGTGAAATGCTTGCCTTGCTTAACATACAGTCAAATCTTGACACTGGGTAAATACTAGAATACATCATCAAGCACCTAGCAATCATTTTAGTTTTGTGAAGTAGAGGCTTTCTGATCTTCTATTTTAGAAGCATCCTCATCACAAGTGAAAGTGATAAGTGTGATCTACAGTGAAGTGTTATGGACATGATTATAGGGAGGCACTCAATCCCAAATACAGTGTTAGGAATCGGTAAGGTGCTGAGGGTGAATAACTGTTTTGCTTGCAGAGGAGAGTTATCAATTTAAATAATCAACTTTAATAAATGTATTAAGTATTATCTTTAAAAAAATGTTGAAAACCATGCTTAAATCACATTTTCTCTATAACATCATCTCCCTGACTTGTCAACCAGAAATTATCTCACCCTATTTCAACATTTGCTGTATACACCTGTAGTTTCTAGAGTTTTAATTTCATCAAATAAAAAAATGCTTCCCAATTGGGCCTCTCTCCCCAAGTCAAAGTAACAACATAGGGTTACCAAAATTATTGGCCCAGTAAGGATATTAAACAAACAAACAAATAAACAAAGCCCACAATACCATAATCGACTATCAGCATCATTCTATTTAAAAGAGCTATTAACTGGAACAATTTGAGAAACAAAATTAATAACATATTTAATTATAGCCCAAAGTGCAAAATAAATATCTATGAGTCCAAACTGATATAAATGCTTAAATAAATAAATGATGAGGGAGGATAGACAAATCTCCTGCACAGAATTCTATGTAAATTATGTAGATTCCCTTGCCTCATGAAGGTGCCACATAGCTCTCCACCCCGTAAGTGTGGGCTGTACTTAGTGACTTTCTTCCAAAGACTAGAGTATGGAAAGGGGTTGGGGTGAGGTGAATAGCCTTACAGTGAAGAAACAACAACAAAGAACACCCAGTCATGTGATCAAGCTTAACATCTGCAGTGATGTCACAAGTGACATTGATTCTATGTACCTCAATATGATGTGATGAAAATGGCATTTAATCTCTATGATCTTCCTCCCCCAAACCCATAACTCAGTCTAACTATGACAAAATATCAGGCAAATTCAGAGTGAGAGACATTCTACAAAATACCAGACCAGCACTTCTCCAAAATCTCATTCATCAANCCATACTTTTCCATACAGGCTGCACCATTTTACATTCCTACCAGAAGTGAACAGGCTTCTGATTTCCCCATATCTTTGCCAACACTTGTTATATCTTTTCATTTTAAATAACCTCTTTTCTTTTTTTAATAATGGGTGTTCTGAGTAAGAGCTTGTACAGTGCCTAATGAGAGCAATGATGGGAAGCTAAAAAAAGAAACAGAGCACTGATATCTGTGTATTATTTATAAATTGCATATTGTATTTAAGTTAATGTAGTCATCTAAATGCAATTCATTTAAAAATATGGTTCAGTTCTTACTACCTAGCGCTGTCTGTAATTTCCAGTTAAATTCATTTCAGTTATTGCTTTTAAAAAAGCATCTGAACTGGGTGTGTTTTCTGGATTGCATTCGCAAATAAAATTTAGCTCCTTTATAAAATCTAACTAAATTTTCCTCTTCTTTGTTGGGAAGACTCAACCAGTAGATTAAACTATAGCCATCTGATTACATTTTATTTATTGGTGTCATGTATTATTCTCCACTTTTTCCTGGATTTCAGTTGGCATCAAATATTTGGCAGTAGCACAAAAGAATCTTCCCCAAACTCAAAATCTTAAGGATATGGTAAATTCAAAGTAATTTTCCCAACAAATACAATAACTCCTCTTTTAAAATTAAAGGTCCAGAATTTATAACCTTGTTGACCCATAAAAAGATAAATTTGCATATTAAAATGGGTGTTAGTTATATTGGTTGCATATGAACAAAGTGTAATTTCTTTTCTTTTTCTTTTTCATTTTTTAATTACAAAATGGGTGTCTTGAAGATGTGCAGAAAACAGTATGAAGCCTCTTCTGGTGATATCACATTCCAGTGTTCCTGTGTTTATTGGCTATGTGTGATATTCGGCAAGGTGTCTTTGTGGAACTCTTTTTTAAAAAAGTAAAGGAATACAATGCTTATATTCTAGAGAGTAAGAAAAACCATTGCTGAGAAACATCTAATATTAGGAGCCTCCCAGAATAGATGCTTATTCAGTTAGTCCTCTTTTATCCCTTCCTACACTTTAATTATCATCTTTGTTATGTGACAATTATCCAGGGGAACATTTTATCTCAATTATTATATTTCTTCCCTTTTCATTTTCTTTGGCACAGAAAAATTAAATGTTTACCTTCAAAGCATGAATTGGTGTGCATGTGTTTTCCCCTAAGGAATGAATTTAATTTAATTAATAACTTCAAAATCCCTTGGGTGATATGAAATATGCATAGTTATTATAAGCCAGTGTGTGTTGGGAAGAGGGGGAAATGACTCAGTAGGAGGTAGAGGCAGATAACATATGTGCAAATGGAAGTTAGAATCTGGGCAACACTCCAGGAGTGAAGAAGGGTGCTAAGTCAATTTCCCACAATTTGCATCACCCAGGTGTACTCNATTTTTATTGTGTTAAGCCACTGAGGTTCCAGGACATATTTATTATAGCAGCTAGAATTATGTTAACTATAATACTAATATAGACTCCCTGGGGGAAATGGTGACAGTGATGTAGTTTGATATTTGAAAAAATGATAGGGGGGAAAATCTCACCTCATATAATACTTGAGAGACATGTATGTTTTAAAACATTACTCTGCTATTACTTCACTAGGGCCTGAATAAGTCAGTTAAAATCTAGGGGCCTCCATTTTCTTATTTGTCAAGTACAGTGTGTACAATAAGTTGCCCCTAAGTTAGCTGCTGCCTACCTTTTCCCGGATTTAAAATTGTGTAGTTCTTTTATCGTAATTAAAAGTCTAAGTTAATTATCAGATAACCACTACAGTCAGCAATTTAAAAGTGTGAGTAGAGAGAAAGAAGAGAGGTTATTTATAATAACCCATCTTAGCAAAACTTATGCATATCATTATCTCCATTTACATAGACAAAGAAATTGAGTGGCTAAGTAACTTGCCATTAAACAGCTAAGCCACTAACATTAAACATCAAAACAGCTAGTTAGTGGCAGAATCAAGATTTGAAGAGTTGAGCCAAGGTCTGGTTGACATCACAAGTCCAGGCACTTTGTCACCACCGGACTCTCCTCCCAAGGCCTGTGCAGTACTTACAAAGTACCAGCGACTTGCTTCTATAACACAGCTCAGCCCTAGTGATTGTCGGGCAGTGGCTGTTCCTAGCCCTCCATTACTACTGCATTGGCTCTGCGTGCCTTTGATCACCTGGGTCTCGTGCCCTCTGCACTGTGCTGAAGCTGTGCACAGGGCTTTTCAGACCTCCAAATTTTTACGTGTGAAAATAGTATTTCCGTTCTGAGTACTGATTAGCAGGCTCCTCCCACATTTATTAGTCTAACACCTTGTTCTTAAGGTTGGCTTCTACTCTAATTGAAAAACCTCCATTTTTCAATTAGAAGGAACCAAATGTCCCCCAGGGATGAACTGTTTTTACAAAGCTGTTCAAGGGAGCTGGGACTCTCATGTTTAAATGTATTTTTTAAACTTGTGATTATATTTGCTTTGCTTTGTTTTTTNAAAAGATTACTAATCTTTATTTTTGGTTGTGTTTATAACAAGAATGAAAACTCAAAATGTATAAACCTCAAGAAAGATGAGCCTGAGGACATGAGAAAGACCTTAGTCTTCCTCCTTTTTTTTTTTCCGAGAGAGAGAGAAAAACTGAAGATAAAAATGTTGCGTGCAATAAAAACACATATGTACATTACATACAGCAAATGGCAAAAATGTAAGCACATTAATGTCTTGAACATAGTTCAGTAGATGGAAATGGATGCAGAAACAGAGAAAAGAGGATGCATTTTAAAAACAGAAAAGCAAAAAAATAAGCAGGAGTAAATGAAAAAGAGACAGGATGAATTAAGGAGAGAGGGTAAAAGATGGAAGATCTGTACACAGAGAAATAGAAAGGGGAAGAAAGAGGACTCCTTTGGAGATTCTAAATTGAACGCATTGTCACACTCTGCTTAGGGAACTGTAGATGTGAGGGTGTCGACACCCATTATTCCTCCATTTGAAATGTTAATTATCTCATTAACTACCATTCCTGACTCTCACTGGGGGAGCAGGGCATTATCCCTCTGGAGTGATTAGATGCAGGAACAAAATAAGAAGAATGCCCCCAGGCATCCAAAGAAACTTTTCCTTTCCAGGTCCAATAGCCTAAACTCCTTGGTTGGATATTTATTTATTTGGTTTTCTAGGGACTTTTTTTTGTCTCCAAACAACTTTTTGCTTTCACTACAAGTCTTACTACGTGGAACATCCTCACCAGTGGTCTCATAGGCAGGCCGCTGCTCATACAATCAAGTGTCATTTCTGTGACTAACTCCTTTCTGAAACTTGACACAGGTCCAGTCATAATAACATCCAACCTTCCTGGTAGACCTTAAGCTCCACGGACGACTGCAACAATGCTGATCTTGTTCACAGGAATATTCCCAAAAGCTGACACTGTGACTGACGTGAAGGAGGTGCTTAGTACTTATTGGATATATGAATGAATGACAAGATGGATGGATGGATGATTAGATTAATATTCCAAATGTCTGTTTCCAATTAGATTGTAAGATACTTGAATGCAAGGACCAACTACTTATCTATTAATTCCCAATATCCATTATTGTAAATCTGGCATATAATTAAACTTTCAAATGAGTGAATGAACTAATGGAATTCCACTCTTATTTTGTTAAGATACTCTTAACAAAATAATTTATAAAATATAATTTAGGATAAACATTACTATAAGTAATACAATGCATGTATGTGTGTGTTTGTATGTGATTATGTAGGTGTGTCTTTTGCAATGAGATGCTTTTCAAAAACTTTGAAATAAGGGAAATTATTTTTCTTCTGAATTTTAAAATTTAAAACCAAGACATGATGAGATCTAAACAGGCATATCACCTTAATTAAAAAGAATCACAGGTCAGAGCAATATTGTCATGTAACTATTTAGGAGAGGGGTAGAAATAGATTAAATGAAGAGTAAGGGGCATAGTGATTGCTGGTCTTTTCTGCTACAGGGCTTAAGGAGATTATTCAAAACAAGGTAATGATTTTCATATTCAGTCACATGTTACACATAGAAAAATCTACAAATGTTATTTGACAATTATTTCCTGTTGGTGAATATAATGCATTCAAGACAGACTATCATGACACAATAATAAGAATCAGAACACTTCATCTCAGTTGGGGCATGAACAGAGTTTGGAATATCACATTTTAGTATATTCTACAGATGTAGCATTGGGAATGATCCAGCATCCTCTATCATCCTTAGCGGCCAAGTCTGGTTAGAAAACACTTTAGCGAGTTTCGCAAATGACCCTTGAAAACTGTGCAGGCATCTTAAGTGGATTGTGATGCTTACAAATAGTGTACTCAAATCAGGAGGACCAAAGAGGCCAGGTTTTATCTATTTCTACCAAATATTTGATGAGGACAAATTTTAGTAACACTGTTCATTCCTGATTTAAAATTATTTTTAATCAGAAACATAAAGGAGTTGATTCAGTCTCGCCTGTCTATTGAGTAGACAGACTAATATTCCACTTCCTTCCAAGTGCAGATAATGACAGTTCACTGCTAATTTCAATAGGATTTCTGATTTATTGCTAAATTAAAAAAAATGTTCCAACAATAATCTTTTTGAATTATGATGATAGGTGGCTAGGGATGCATAATTTTAACTTTTACTTTTCATTAAAATGATCAAGAAGACACAGAGAAATGAGGTTATACCTGCTGAAAAACTGAATATTAGTTAATACTTGGTGAAAGCCAAGAGAAATATGAATAACTACTGAAAGACCCAGGGGCAGAGCTGTAGGCCTAGGCTTGAGTGTGGGAGGAGATGTACAAGTGCAGTGACAATAACCATGATCTCAGGGGAACCTGGCCTTCTCTAACCAGTGAAAGCAGACACCTACTTGTCTCCCTCCCTCCATCTATAGGGGAGTTGATTCCTGATGCTGTTAGGACCATTGTACACATACAGAGGGAGCCAAAAAAATGTATACACATTTTAAGAAAGGAAAAAACTGTATTAAAATTATAATAATATATATTGATAACAAAAGATGAATACAAGCCACCTTTGACTTCTGCAATTACAAGAGGTGCTCAAAGTGGTTACCATCAGCGTCCAGACACTTCTGATTATGGCGAGCTGCTGCTTGAGCAACATTGACCATCTCTTAAAACGTGTGTACCTTTTTTTGGCACCCCCAGTATACACCACCACTGCCATTGGTATCCTTTTCTATCAATTCAAGATTCATGGTTCCTAACGATGCAATATCACCGGGAGGTATAGCATGCACAACCAGCACACAGTTAGAACTTGGGCTGTAAGTGAGCAGTAGGAAGGGTAGAGACAAAAGCAACTCTTCAAGAACTCTGCTCTTTAAAGAGTAGTGACTTTTCCCTTAACTATTTTTCAAGAGAAACATTACAAACTACATTATGCAGTGATGAATTTCCTTCCCCATGTTTACATGATTAAGTAGCAAAATCAGAGCTTTCTTGCTCAGTTCAGCACAGTACTCTAGATTTTAAAAAAAATGGCTTGATATGAGAAAAGTAGCACATCACATACCCCTCTGCTAGTCTTCAGGCCTAAGGTATGGAAGGATTCTAAGAGCAACCAGGTGGAAAGCAAAGGAGAACAGGAGCACTTGTGGTAGACAGACAAT
>NW_017732261.1:182460-185078 GCF_001890085.2 Hipposideros armiger
GTGTCAGAAGAAATTCTGGTTGTGCTTTGGAGACCTGAGAAAGCGGGCATGCTCAAGGGGAATTGAAATTACTTTACAATGGCCAGAGACACAGGCTGCACACATTGTAAGAGTCCCAAATTAGAAGGCCTTGTGTGTCATGCTAAAAATTTCTGATTTTCTTTTTTAGTTTTTTTAAAACAATTAGAAGCTACAGACAGCTTTACACACAGAAGTAATAAGACTGGAGTTGCATTTTGACATGTCAGTCTGGTGACAATAGTAGACCAGAGGTAGATGAGACTGAAGGCAGGGAAAACGTACATTGGGGGACATGCCACCAGGAAATTCACCTGGGCCTTTGGTTTTAGAAGTAGAATAGCATGATAACGAAAAGGAGGCGTCAATACTGTGCATGGTAGAGCTCTTCCATGAGCTTTCTTTTGAAGATGGCCAATCCTTGTTTATCTTCCAAGTGGGGAGGGGAATGCAAACGACATGATTTGGGGCTTGATGTCTCCAAGAACAACACAGAAGCAGAAGCCACTTGCAATGGAGTAAGCTGAAGACATTTGACTAAATTCAAATTCTTATTATATAGTTCCCAAATTTCCACACCTCCAGTAGACTAAACATTGTCCAAAGTCTGAGAACTTATGTTTTTACTGTCATTCATTATGGCTTCAGAATAAACACGTTAAAACTATGGTTCTAAAATGATAGTTGAGGGCAGCTGCTCTTGTTAAGGATATAAATTCTCAATTTCAATCTCCAGACAACATATCAGATTCAGAGGTTTGGGTGAGTGGATACTAAGAATTTGCCTTTTGCACATGTTCACAGATGTTTGGTACTTCTGGCTTACACTACACTGATAGGATTAAGTGTATTTAGACATCTTCTTTTTTAATCCACCTATATCCCACTTCACATACATGTCCTCTGGTGTTTATCAGAATTCTTGACTCTGTTATCAGTGTGTGCGATGAACCATGGAACTCAGATATATGCTTGTCATTTTGAAGATAATGTCCTCAAATTCTATAATATAATTCCAACCCTTTGCTGTCTTGTGCTGTTTAATTTGGCTAGAGATTTTGGACAGCATGTCCTATAAATTTTCTCTACCAATTTAGCGTCGTGCTGCATGGAGTCAGAGTAAAAACAAATTATCTTAATGTGAAACTATATATAACCTGTGGAAAGGCAAATATTTGATTATGCCTACACTTAAAGTGGTATTTGATTTCAGGATAAAATTAGGTTCAAGAAATTGTACTGTTTTCTAAAATTATCTTTCCTTTTAAGCCATGTATGCTAAGATGTGTTTACTCTCTCATCTAACAAGTTTAATTACTGCTTTTAAAAAGCAAAGAACTTCATGTTTTGCACTCTGCTGCCTAAACTAAGAACAAGTTTCAGAGAGATTATATCAAATGTGAGTTTGACCTAGAATATAGTAATTCATTTGATTTCTATGCTGCTTTCTTCAAAAGAAAACTATACAATCAGTTCAGATATATTTTAGCACTGCAACCAGTGTAACTGGAATTACTTTTATTTTTATTCACTGTATAGCAGTAACAATCATTGGAGACTATGAAATGCAACAGAATGATCTGTGATGAGGTACTTAAAGCTTGATGAGAGGGAAACGTAGAATCTTGGAAATCAGAGGATATCTTAAGTAAGTGTCCTGACTATGCTGGTAGGCTCTCAGACAGAGCACATGAAGTTAGAGACACCAAGATATTTTTTATTTGTCATTAGGACTCCTCAAATCCAGAGGAATTATAACCCCAGGGTGTCTTTGTAATTCAGTGCTCCTTTGATGGATTATGGATAGAGATCAAAAAGAATATGCATGAATTAGGGTCAAAGCCAAAAACTTTCCCTATTAGAAAATATGCTANAGTTTGCTTGGTTCCTTTTCGAAAGATAATATTGACAAACTGCTATGAAACTGCAGTTCAGAAAACAGTGTAAATTGAGATCGGTAATAAAATACAAATTCACTTATGTTCCCCAGAGCAATGGTGAACAATTTGAAGATGGAAGACAAAGTTAAAATTATACTTTTCATTTTTAGGGTGAGGCAGAAGAGAAAGTCATTTGCAGGAGACTGTTAGGTCTGTAGATTTATAACCTATGTGAATTATGAATTACTTGACATGCTTAGAATAGTGATTTGAAGTTTCCACCATCCAAGCACCAGTCACTGAGTTGACAATGCCCTTGAATGCCAACGCTGCCTTCTCCACTCCAGAAGACTGCCTTCTACTGACCTGCAGTCTAGAGGATTTTAAGAGAACTACTTACTTCTAGAGGTGATCCTGGGTCTCATCAAGGGTGAATGGCATAATTCCAGAACTTTTAGTTATCTTTTTGAACTCCACAACTTCCTCTCTTGGTGATCACAGAGAGAAGGAAAGTTTTTCATATTTAGTATTCCCCTAAAAATGGAAATTCCTATTGCTTACTGTAGTTGGTTTTCCTTATAACTGAGACCAGTGCAAATACTCTTTGCCAGAGATGTGGGTCTTCACTCTAGATACCACAGGAAAACCATTCAAGCCAATTACCTGTTATCTCTTTCCTCTAGGAAATGCTTTTTGTATTGACTCCATGTTTATTAAACC
>NW_017732261.1:190638-199082 GCF_001890085.2 Hipposideros armiger
GGCATTGCCCATTTGGGGAAATATGGTGGATTAACACTCAGTGTCTGGAGAAGAAGTGGTGGAGAAGGGGACATGACACTGCAAAGGATAGGCCAGCCAAGTAAATTTATCAAGGGGTCTGAACTCCATTTGGAAGGCTAGGAGGAGCCCTGAGGATTTTTAAGCAAGGCAGTGAATGATTGGATTAGTACTAGAGAAAAGGGCAAGTCTAGAAACAGGAAAACTAGCTGGGAGGTGTTACTTTTGATTTAGATAAAGATTCTGATCACCTAAATTAGGCAAGATATTGGAAAGAGATTGGAAAATGTACCTGTTTGAGGAATAACTTAGGAAGTAGGACTGTGCAAGGATATAGTGTTTGATTATTTGTAGTAAAGGAGAAGTAAAATCAATGCTGATAAAGACTTTTCTAGCTTAGGAAACTAGGTACCATTCACAGGGACAAGTAAGTACCCTAGGAGGGGTTTGGAAGAAGATGATGAGCTAGTTTCAAACATATTAAGTTAAATTATTATGAGGCCTTCAAATGCAGATTTCAGGGAGGCACTGGATTCCTAGGCTGGAGTGTAGGAGAGAGCTGAGCTGAAAATGTAGATTTGGTATGATTAAATGAATACAGACTTTATATGTAACAGTTAAAATACTGAAGTATTGGGTCGGCCGAGTGGCTCAGTTGGTTAAGAGTTCACTGAAGAGTTTGAGTGCTGAGCAACAGCGGTTCAATTCCCGGCCAAGCTGAGCAGCCGCTGAGCTGCCAACAGTTGGCAGGATGGCTCAGCTTAAAAAAAAAAAAATACTGAAGTATTAGCATTGCATGCATTTCTAGGGTGTGACCTTGTACTTGAATACCACTAAAATCTATTCAAGTAAAAATCAAGTTTTGAAAATAAAGTCTCCCAGATGGCTATCCTTCTTGTGATTTGTATAAAATCTGAATTGTTGCCTTTTCATTATCTATTTCTACTTTTGAATACTTTGAATACACAGTTTCACCTTTATCAAGATGATTTCAATATCTGTATAAAAAGCCATTCATAATCTAGCATGTGAAGTAAACCAGAACCTTCCTGATCCATTGATGCGATAACCATTTCATCGATCTCCTCAGTCTCCATGACAAACATCCAGAAGCCTCTAAGCAGAATGTTTGCACGCCCGACATCCCATCCCAACTCCTCGGTGCCAAGGAGCTGATCTTTCCAAAGGTTCGCCCTTGGCCTCCCTTCTTAAAGACCAAGGAAATAGCATATCTTTTTGTAAATATCTGGGCAACTCAAGAAAGGTTATTATCTGTTAAATTTATCTAGGTAACTATAATACATGAAGAATTAAACAGAACTGTAGCCACTCTCCTCTCTCCAAAGCCCTACTACAATGATAATAGGGGACTAACGAAACAGAGAAAGAAAAGGAAAGAAGAGTAGACCGAGGACAACAGTGCCATTTTAGAAGAACAACCTTAGACGGAGGAGCATTAACTGACCTTAGCAGAAACAAGCAGCAGGAAGTGAGAGCCTGCAGAGCATTACCAAGAGGTTCGGCGAGCTCAGATCAGAACCCCTGAAGGCACTTTGGGCTGAAGTGGAACGCAGTAAACAGGACAGTAATGGAAGTTTGCTCACTGAATCTCTGGACTTGTCAGCTACTTGCCCTTTCTCTTCTCCTAGAATAAGGGCACTAGGCATGCCCCATCCCAGGCAGGAGACTCTTCTCTGGAGAAATGAATGGTACTGGGAAAGACCTGCTAATACTGAAGATTGGAGATATTCCCTCTTCCCCGTAAGAGTGCCAGGCTGCTGGTCAGACTCCTGACTGAAGCCCAGCAGTCAACAGCCCTTTTCCTTGACATGGAAAGCTATGCATTTTTTAAACTACCTCTCAGTGCCTCACACTGGCATATGCACATTCAAAAATCTCTTGACCTCTGTAGAAACCTCCAACATCCAGAGACCAAAACAAACAGAAAAGTAGAAATTGGGGGACATTTTCTACTTTTACTGGGGAGACAGAATTTTGAAATGATGTTATACTCATGAAATAAAAACATGATGCCGTACACAAGAATGATCAACAGATTGAAGTAAGAAGCAAAAAAGAAACTTATAAATTATCCTATGTGCAGATGTTGAAAACAGTATCCACCAGCATTTTAAAAATTTATTGGTGCATTTGGGAAATTGAACAATGCATACTTAGAAAATTAAGCAAATGTTAAAATGAAGCAATTATTAATTCATTAGAAAAAGGATAAGTAAAATCATAGTATACCACTTGTCTCAGGAGTGAATAATATTTACATAATCATAATAAAATAAATCATGGGTAAATTTAATGAAAAATCATGATTACCCATGAGGGGAAGAGGAAGGTATGGGTGTGTGCATGTGTATATGGAAAAGAAAACTTATAAAAATTCATATATTAGATTAAGAATCAAAATGTAATTTCCAAAGTTTATAACCAACAAATAGCAGTAGAAGAAAACTGTTTTTGAGTATGTAGTCACATATCAGATTGAGTTACTAAAGAAGATGAAAGTGCTGCCTCCAAAGAGGAGAATGCGGTTTGGTAACAGGAGGAGTAGAAGAACACTCTTGTTACTAAATATTGGCCTTTTCGTACTACTGGGCTTTTTAAATATGTTCCTATATTACTTTTTAAATGTGTTCAAAATAAAGGAAAGTATATTTATCTGGCAATACTTTACAGAAAGATGCAAATTAATTCTTGGATCTGATTCACTCCTCATATTTTAGTGTAAAGCAAATGTACATTTCAATAAACTAAATATTCCTCTCACTGGTTGCAGAGATTTGATAATGTGGGTTATTTGGCAATCATTCATAATAATTTTTTCATAATAATGTTTTCACAAGAATATTCTTGGCATTCTTTCTGAAATTCACCTGCTGAGGACCAGCATGTTATATGTTTTATGTAAAAGGTCTCGTCCTGTCTACCTCATCTCAGGAAATTGTGGTTGTTTCCTTTTGGGTCAGTAGTCATGTAGCCAGAGTGCTGCTGGGGAAAACAACCTTCAGTTACCATATTTCCCCACGTATAAGATGCACCTTAATTTTGGGGCCCGAAATTTGAAAAAAAAAATGTATTACATAAAGTTATTGAACTCAAGTTTTATTCATCATAAAATTCATACAACTCCTCATCACTGTCAAGATTCCCAACCATTAGCTTGTCCTCATCTGTGTCTGATGACGAATCACTGTCTTCATATATTGCCTCGTCCTCGGTTCCATCTATGGCATCTGAAATGCCACACTTCTTAAATGACTTGACAATGATCTCAATCTTGATATTATCCCAGGGTATTTTTTTACCCAGGTACAAACTTCTCCTATAGTTGGTTTCTTCACTCTTCCTGCTGGTGTCAAATTGTCCCCAGAAGACTTCATCCATTGGTTCCAGTCATCTCTCATGGCAGCTTTGAACGGTTTGTTAATGCTGACATCATGTGGCTGGAGCTGGGATGTCAAGCCTCCAGGTATGACGGCAAGTTTTGTTTTTTGCTCTGTAGCAATCTTCTTTGTGTTTTTTGTTATGTGTGCCCTGAACTGATCAAGCACCAATAGGGCAGATTTGCGTAAGAGCCCACCTGGTCTCCTGCTCCAAACTTTCTCAAACCAGATCTTCATCCCATCCTGATCCATCCAACCCTTGTCATGAACGTGGACCATCACTCCTTGAGGAATGTCTTCGTTTGGCATTGTTTTGCATTTGAAAATCAGCATAGGAGGCAGCTTGGTTCCATCAGCACAACAAGCTAGAACTACTGTATAATGGCTCTTTCATGTCCACTTGTCTTCACAGTTACAGTTTTCACCCCCTTCTTATCAACAGTTCTGTTACTTGGGACATCAAATTGAAGGGGGACTTTGTCCATATTTGCAATCTGTCCCAATTCAAACTGATGTGTCCTGCGACATTGAATGACAAAAATGATGAAATTCAAGGACCTTCTGCTCATAGCTTTCAGGCATCTTTTGGGAAAGTCTGGTGCATGTATGCATGCTTAGTCCATTCTGTTTCATGAACCTGAAGCACCAATTGTGTCCTCCTTTGAAATCAGTAACTTCTTTTTCATCAGCAATTCTTCTTGCCTCATGCTGAACCATCTTTGTGGACACAGGAATTCCAATTGCCCTTTGCTCTTCAATCTATATCTTTAATTCCCTCTCTAAATCTGGCCATTTTGCTGACTTGCCTCTCATGGCCTTCTGCCGTGGCATTTTCAGTAGGGTTTCTTCTTCCCATAGCAAGTCTCAGATCGTTTTCTTAGTTGGAGGAGGACCAAACTTACATTCAGCAGCATGATTTCCATTCTCTTTTGCAAACTGGGTCATTTTTTACTTGAATTCAGCACTGTACGAAAATCTTTTCTGAGCCATTTCTGGGCAGAATGTGGCAAAAGGTAACCTACCGTAATATACCGGTAACAAGTGTGAAACAATGAGCGCAAAGACAACAAGTGCGAACAAGCAGGAAATTCAAGTAAAAAACATCTACAACCCGTGTACACACACCCAGTTTTTAGACCCCAAATTTTTTGGAAAAGGGTGCGTCTTACACATGGGGAAATACAGTACATCCCTCAGTCAATAAGAAACAATGAGCAGATAGAATAATAATTGAAGAAGCGATAAGTAGGCCCAGGAAAAAGGTTCCTAAAGTAGTGCATAGGCACTGATTACAAGAGCTGTCTTGTGGTTAACTTTTCCTCATTATCATAGTGAAAAAACACACCCCTGCGTGGAGGTTTATATGCTAATGAGACATGAGATGCATAAAGTAGCATACAGGTACAATGCGCAGGTGAAGGACTGACCAGCCTCAACATATTTTGGGGGAGTGAAAAAGGAAAGAGTAAGGGGTGGCCCCTCACCCCAAGAGCCCATAACACTGCTGCAGCTATAAACCGTGGGGAGCCGTATCCATTCTCCCCGGAGCTTGCTCCCTTGGCACATCTAACTTTCACATTAATAAACCTTTCTCTCTTACAATATGATTTCACTCACTCTCTTGATTTCTATCCTGAGAGGTGCAAGGACCCCTGCCTGTAACACTTTGAGATAACGTGTATTGTAAAAATACTGTCTTCTGTCAGTATTTAGGAGATTTTTAAGAGGTATTCAAGTTCTGCATCCCAACTGGAAGTTAAAGTAATTTTAACTTCTTAAAATCTTAATGGCTGAATGTTTTGAAAAATGATATTTCCCCCCTCCAAAAAAATTAGTTTCTCCAAATTTGCTTTTTTAAAGCAAAGAAGTCTAAATCTTCACACTTTGCAATGTAACCTGTGAGACACAGTAACACATTTTGAAGGGTTATCAAGAAGGAAACAAAAAAAAAATTATACAAGCAGAAAATATTAAGCTTAGATAGACTGTGTATCATTTGGGCTTGTTCCCATGCACATAATATAATGGGCACAAACGCTGACTTCTTGTCATTATGAGACAGGAGTGCCAGATTTCTACTTAGCTGAGTCTCTTTAGATTTGAACAGGAGGAACAATCAAAATTTACTGCACAATTCAAAGCTCCATAGGCAGTGCCACTGCCCAAGAGTTGTCAGGAAAGTTAACAATACTTCAGTTTTTCTAACCCAAACTTTGGGAGAATGCAACCTATGTTCTTACCTCACTTCCTCCTCTGCATGCATAGTAATTCCCAGAAGATTAAAATACCTTTTCTCTCCTTTCAGGAGATTTCTTGTCTATAATACTTTGAAGCTATGCCTTTGTGAACATTTGATTTAGTCTTCATGCTCAAAACTGAGTGGAAACACTAATGTTCTTATGTCTAAGGGTATCTTTGTTGAAATCTAAGAGCATTTTCACAAGAATGAAAAAAAGAGAGATGGAAGTACAGACATATGTAAGATTGGCCACATTAGCAAAGTGCCATGTATTAGGATTATATGAAATGGGGAAAAATGTCTCCCCATACAATGTTTTTATGCTTATTTTGGTCATTTAGATAGATAAAGCTTTTCCATCAACTACAGTATTAGGAAAAAATAAGCCTACACATAGGTTAGAAACATCATTTTTAAAAAAATCACAAAGATTTTGTTCATCAGATTTCATTTAGTCTTTGCTTTCAGCTTTAGAAAAGGAGTTTCAATTGATTGATTAAACAAGAACTACAATAATGGGGAAAGTTAATGGAGATTTTAAGAGCAATCTGATCAAAGCATCAGCTCTCTGATTTTGAAAACCCAGATCCTTTCATAATAAGCAATGCCAGGCACTAGTTGCTAGGTGTAGGGACTCATTCTTTCAGCCATCAAAGACCTCATGTATTTTTTCCAATTAAAGTGACAGAAATGGTGAAGAGTGCCAAGAAAACTGATAATGAAAAGTACTAAATCTTTTACAAAATTCTGAGCTGAACAGGGCACAGGATCTGGCTCAAAGGCAAAAGAAACATTAATTTTCTTGTACATAATTAACTTAAATGTTTTTCTAAAAGGAGCAAGTAATGACAAGAGATGCTCTAATGTAGGTTCCTCTTAATTAAAAAATAAGCTTGTTGCCTACTAGCTTTGTTAGATGACTATTCTGGGGAAATCTTGTCTAGGCAGGTGACCTTGATGTCATTTCTGATGAGACAATGAGACCTGTATGAAGACCATTTTGAAAGAAGAGTGACCTTGAAATAGACTAAAAAATTCAAAGGGTGACACTTTCTGGACTTAGGGAAATTCTGACAGATAACATTTCTATTTTCTTAAAGGCTACAAAGAAATGTATAAAAAGAAGCTCATTCATTCAAATGACTAATAAACTTACTGTGTGCCAGGTAGTGTGTTAGGCACCAAAAGTACAATAATGATCAAAATTAGAAATGGTCCCTGGCCTAATGGAGTGTATAGACTGGCGAGGTAGATCGGTACTAATGAAATATCATAAAATCAAATGCATAACTATATTTGATATGTAGATATATGGATATGCCAAAAAAAATAGGACTGATTACAGGATTTCATGGCAGCATTCTGGACTAAAGGAGTCAAGTTGGGTTTCTTGAAGAAGTGGCCCTTGAGCTGGTATCTAAANAGCCAATTACCTGTTATCTCTTTCCTCTAGGAAATGCTTTTTGTATTGACTCCATGTTTATTAAACCAAAGTGGAAAAGCTGTGGTGACTAATTCCATTATAGGCTAACCATATAAAATAAAGAACATTTTTGAGATATTTTTAGGGGCAATACAATTTACTTTTCTTTCTTTAGAATTGCACCAAAGGTAGGGATATTGCTAGAACATAGGGATCATTTGTATCTCCAAGGGGAAAGAGGAAGATGAATGGTAATTAGGCTGCAATACTCTAGCCAAATAGCAGGTTATATCTTTTCCCCAATAGACTCCTCCCCTGTACTGACTTCTCTAGACTCATTAATATATTTCTTCAACAAAAATTAAGAAGACACTCTATGTGCCTAGATTCATCTAATCTACAAAAATATTATGGTCTAGAGAGAAAAGAAAATATACATAAATAAACATGAAGAAGAAAGGAATAAATGCTATGAGTGTTCTATATAGAAAATGCTTTCAGAAATTTTACATGATATCAAGAGAGACCCAGCAACTCTATTTCAAGAAGGTTTATTGAGGACAAGCTTTTCTCCTCTCTCTCTCAAAACAGACCTCATAAAAAGCTTGCAAACTATTTAAAGAGATTTTAATCTACAACATTAAAGACAAGAATGAGCAAGAGATCTCACAAAAATTCTGGATGGTAGAATGGATAGAGTGATAGCTAATGTTGTCACATACAGGCACAAAGTAGAGTATATTGAGAAAGGGCTGTGTCCAAGTGGAAGAGTGGCATGCCTGCCCCACAGAACCCCAGAAAGGCCTGGGACTGAGAAGACACTAGGTAAATGAAATCCGGATGATATATGAAACCAAAGGTAGAACCCTAACAGCCATTTAGCTCCTAGCCAAAGAAATTAATGAACAGATCACTCTCATGAGAATTAGAAAGGCAATATAGGAGTTGGAACACGGGTAAATCTCTCTTAAACAAAGCATCTGGAACCTGAAAAAATTAAGGTTGGCAGCCTACCCACTCACCCTAGAATGAAGCTATAAATGTGTGAACAGGGATCACAGTTAACTTCTCTATTGCCTCCTTCTCAAATATAAACAGGCTATGAAGAATGAGCCTTCTTTCCAGAAAAGTCTAAAAGATAAGCTGTGAAGAACAATGATAAAAACATAAGAATCAGAAAAACATAACAAGAGAAAGACAGTGCAAACAATAAAAACCAGAGTAGAAGAAAAGACTCTTGGAAATTCCAAAATAATATGATAGATACAATTTTAAAAGTTTAATTGAAGAGTTGAGTGATAAAAACAAGGAAATGCCTCATATCAGGAAGCAAAGGGACAAACAGAGAGAAAATATGAGGAAAGAT
>NW_017732261.1:202437-203915 GCF_001890085.2 Hipposideros armiger
TTTATGGCAGGCTTTGGCCAGTTAACAAAACCTATTCTGAAGCTAGACAAGTGCATTGAAATGGTTCTCCTCCTAATATCATGGAAAATAATTCAAATTTAAATAATTTCTGTTACCCTCTTATTTACTATTCATTTGCCTCTTCCCTACAAATCTACTATTTCTAGCATTTTGTATATCATAATGATGGACAGTAAAATTGGTTTATCTTCTCCATGGTGATTTGTCTTTTCTATTTCTAGTCCTTCCCCTTCAACCTGCATTGCAAGACACCTAGAGCAGAGATGTTTGAAAAGCTTTAATGCAAAATAACTTATAAATGAAATGTCTGTATGAAAGGAGAGAGGGAGGGAGGGAGAGAATAAAACGGGAAGGAGCACACATTTTGCTATTTTTATTTAATATTATGATGATACTTGTATGTCCTAGGATTACTGATAATATGATAGTTTTTATAACAATGTCTTACGTAAAATAGGTAAATTAAGTGAATTCCTCAGGGGTATTAAGCCTAAATTTAGAAAGTTTGGGTCACAATGCTACTGAGTTCTGACTAACCCAAAATACAGTAATAGGCATAATGTGGCTAAACAATTCCAGTCCACATGCAGAAAGTTAAAAAACTGTAGTTTTCCCAAGCCATAGGGTTTTAGTCAAAGAACCTGGCCAATGAACAAGAAATAGAGAAATAAAGGAAGATGTAAAGCTCAGTCACACACCATTAAATGGTTTAAATATTGGTAGAGTCTTGAGATGCATAAACCGTCCTCACACTTCTCATCTGTCTTTAACTGTAAATGCAATTGATCTTATATAATGTGGTCCCTTAATGGTTAAATTGATATTTATTACAGTAGGGATTTGAGAACAAGCTATTTTGGTTTTGCTTGAATATATTTTTACAATGTTTCTTCTAGAATCTTCAATCCAATATTCTTAGAATCTTTGTCATATCTAAGTCTTTTTCTCCCCCATACAGAATCATTCACTTGGTAAAATTTGTATGTCTATTTAATAACCAAAGAAAAACAGATATGTGACATTTCTTCAGTTTTATTTTATTTTTCATCATATTAATAGACATAGAATACACTGTAAAAATAATATATTAAAAAAACCACTTCTAAATATTGAATTATTTTGGACTTAACTGTCTTCCTGGGTTTGTCTCCAAAGAAGAATTATTCAACATTAAATAACTAAATCTGCTTATCCATTAATTTAAAATAAATTTACAGAATGTCTTTTATGAGTAAGGTATTGGAAACTCTTGGGATATTGTGGCAAATAAAACAAACTATATGCTCTCAAAGACTGGATAGTCTAATGGCCATGGAAATAAATTAAGAGCTTCAATAGGTATTAAGAACGCAACAAGACGAGGTTAGTGTAGGGAGCTCTGAAAGTATGCTGGGCAGTTGGGGAGAAGTGATGTCTAAGTGAAGTCCTGAAACAGAAGGATTTAGCCTGATAGAGAA
>NW_017732261.1:212421-226113 GCF_001890085.2 Hipposideros armiger
TATTGGGGAGACGGAAGCATGAGTAGGAAAAGATCTTTAGACAAAAAGAATAGGCATGATGATTCTGAGCTGCGAGGGAACATGGTGCACGTCAAGAACTGGGGGCAGGTGACCAGAATACATTGATTGGCAGGGAGAGCGCTGGGAGAGGCGAAGCTCCAGAGGTAGACTCCAACCAGAGCCTGAGTGGCTCTGAAGATCATGGCAAGGATTTTGGTCTCCTCCGTTATTGTTGGTTTTTTTTTGATTGATTAATTTATGGATTGTTTCTTATCCTCATACCGAATGCCATTATCCTACACATACACCATAGACAAATATTCTAATGTACCGAATGAAGATTCATTCATTAAACTAATATTTTCTGAGCACCTTTGATGTGTCCACAACACTCTAGGAATTGGGAAAATAGTAATGAACCAAATAGATTTAAATCTGTTATGGAGCTCACATTTATAATAAGGAAGACAGAGAAACAGTGACGTAAGTGAGTAAAACATAAGATGGTTAGATGTTAAGTGTAAGGAGAAAAACAGAGAATGGGAGCAGGTAGTATACAAAACATAACTTTGGGTTGGAATATATTCTTGCTGGTGTTAATTATTGTTTTGTATGCATACATTTAAATTAATGTAGATGGCATTGTGTTGTAGATCTATTTAGTTCCTTTTAAAATTTTTATTATTTCATTTATCCCTTTTAAAATTTATTTTTAATTACAGTTGACATACAGCATCATATTAGTTTCAGGTGTACAACACAGCGAGTTAACATTTATTTATCTTACAAAGTAATCACCACAAAATGTCATTGTATATCTGTCATTGTATATCATTATTACAATGTTATTGACTCTTTCTTATGCTGTACATTACAACCATGTGGCTTATTTTATAATTGGAATTGTGCACTTAATCCCCTTCCCCTTTTCCACCCATTACCCACCATTCTCCTCTCTCATAACTATCAATTTGTTCTCTATATCCATGAGTTTATTTTTTTCTATTTAGAACCATGTTTTTAAGATCGATTCATGTTATTAGGAGTACATGTAATCTGTTGCTTCTGTTGCATTATATTCCACGTGTACTCATCACAGTTCATGTACCTATGCTCTCAATAATGAAAAAGCATTCCTTATTCTCAAGAGCAAATCTAAACCATGGATCCAGGAATTTTGTATGTGGGTGTGTATGTGTGTGGGGAGAGTGACAGTGGAAAAGAAGTGGGTCTTGCTTTTTGTTCTGCAAAAATAATTCTGGATGCAATATGATAATTGGAGTGGACAGAGGTCAGACTGTATGTACGTAAGCTATTAAGTAGACTTATTGCAGCAATCCAGGAAGAAATAATGCCTCTTAGACTGGGTTGATGTAATGGTGAAATTGAGGAGAAATGGAAAGATTCAAATGATATTTAGAAAGTAATGTTGATTGACCTTAGAGATAAAATGGATATGGAGGTGAGAGAGAAGAATAATCCTACAATTACTATGATGAAGACTACAAGGGAGCACAGAGCACAAAGCAGGCTGAAGTCTGTCTGGAGAAAAATAGACTTCGCCAGCAGACACTGGAGGAGAGCAGAGGGAAATCTGAGCAGAAAGCCTTGTTGTGTGCATGACTATAACATTTCAGGGCAATTTCAAGGAAATTTGTTTGCTGGGGAGGAATTAGTCAAATGGAGAGGAAGGAGGCTGCCAGGAATGACAGACTATGTCACATAGTCCATGACATAAAAAGAATTTATTGGAGAAGTTGCTGGAAGCTATTTGAGCAGAGAAGTAACATGGTTAGATTTGGGTATTATATTACTCCAGCACCAAGAGAGAAAAGCAAGTAAGGACACTTGGTGGAATATAAGCAATGGGAGAGACATTGGCAGTAGATCAAAGGGGGCACATTAAGGAGGTGTTATTTAGGGGTTGGAAAGACCTGATGATTACTCAAATGTTCTGGGGAAACAAGGCTAACACCTCGGTTTTTGCATTGGGCAATCATGTTAGTAGCTATGATATTTACTGATGCTGGGATTGCAGGAGGGAAAGAAGTTCTGAGGAGATGCTGTGCTCAATTTAGGAGTTTAGTTTATGTGTTTTTAAAGGACAGTACAGATAGGCTGTCTATAGTTTCAGACCCATGAATCAGGTTTGAGTTGGGGATACAGATTTGAGAGTAGGCCAGTTGATTGGTACATGTGCAGACTGAGAAGAAAAAGAACTAAGACCAATCAAATTTGTGAGGCCAGGCAGAGTAATACGTGTAGGCAAAGGTAGGTGAGACAGATGGTCAAAGAGAATAAGAGGAAAGGAGAACCAGGAACAGGGGTGAAGAGAGAAGTAAAGAGAAAAAAGACAATTCCATATACATACATATATATATAATGTCAGCACTATTTTCTCTTCAATGTTTTTCATTGTGTGCTAGTTTTTAAATGTTTCCTAAAACACTGTTTGTGCAAACATTCTCTAAAATGTTACTCTGGTTTACCTCTGGCTTCTCTTTTACATTCAAAATCAATTTATCTTTGCATGTGATGGCCTACTTTTGACCAAAAAAATCAAGGTTTATAGTGTTTCGATTTTATGGCATCGATAAAGTTTTAAAATATAGTTAAAATGACTGCTCTATAAAATTTCCCCTTCTCTTGCAGTTTTCATGCCATTGTATTCTGCTTAACATACCCTTGCCATAATTTCCTTTACATTTTCTGCTTCCTTTGCTTCTGCTTTTCACAGGTGAGGCGTGATCGAACAATATGGTGAATGTTTAAATTATAAAAAAATATTACAGTAAAAGACACATTGCCATTAATACCCCTCAAAATATTACCCCTCCCTTCAAATACACTTATCCCATCGCTCTTGCCACTCTCTGAAGCAGTTCTGGAATTCCTCTTTCATGAGTGTCTTTAGTTGTGCTGTCATGGCTGCCTCAATATCCTGAATGGATTCAAAACATTTACCTTTCAAGGTCATTTTGACTTTGGGGAAGAGCCAGAAGTTGCATGGTGTCAGATCTAGTGAATAAGGTGGATGAGGACACACCATAATGTTTTTGTTTGACAGAAGTTGCTGTACCAGAAGCGATGTGTGACACGAAGCCTTTCCCATTGTGATAACAAAATACAGTGAATGCTGCTGCCGAGTGCCATGCAATGGAAAGACAGGGGTCTTCATACAGGAAGTGGCACATCAAACCTTAGTAACAGTGTGTGACAAGTTTCAACTTATTTGGTGCAGTCAGTAGGGTGTGAGCTATGGTTGAGAGAAGGTGTGTTTTAAAGTGTGCCATAAATCATGGATCACGAAAAATGCATTAATATGAAATGGGCAAACCATTTCATCCTCCATCATTACAATGCTCCGTGTCACACATCGCTTCTAGTATATGGCAATTTCTGTCAAATAAAAACATTACGGTGTGTTCTCATCCACCTTATTCACTGGATCTGGCACCATGAGACTTCTGGCTCTTCCCCAAAGTCAAAATGACCATGAAAGGTGAATGTTTTGAATCTATTCAGGACATCAAAGCAGCCACGACAGTGCAATTAAAGACACTCACGAAAGAGGGTTTCCAGAGCTGCTTCAGAAAGTGGTAAGAATGATGAAATAAGTGTGTTTGAAGTAAGGGGGAGTATTTTGAGGTGGGTTAATGGCAATGTGTCTTTTAGTGTAATAAATTTTTCTAAATGTAAACATTCACTGTATTGTTTGATCACATCTCGTATATAGGTTTTTTATATCAAAAACATTTTTTTACCTTTCTAATTTAAAATTTTTATTCCCTTCCACACCCTTTACACATATTTATAATTGTAGCACAATTTTTCCAAGGTCAGGCAAGCCCATGGATACTAATGAAATTATTATTTACAATAATAACCCAAACTGCTTTTTGAACATACTTCCTATGAGGACCTTCATCCTTTGTCTACAATCTCTGCCTGTAATACTGGGGGTGGACAGGACATTATTGTTTACCTACCCAGCATTTTAACCCTTTCTGCCTGTTCAAGAAATCCACCATTATGTGAGCATTGTGGTTAAAAGCATCCTACCTCCCACTGCAGAGATGTGAAAAAGAAATCACCCTAAACTCTGGCAGCCAGATGACAAATTCTCAGTCAAACAGATACTTGGTGAAAATTGGAACCTGAAGTGATTGACCTAAAGAAGCACGGAGAACTAAGAATATTACCTAATATCCAGTGTCAGCGCCCAGTGGTGGGGTTCAGTTTCCAGGGATAGCAGTGTTAGTAGTTGCCAGAAGTCAGAGATACTCAACAGAGTTCTGTTGTATTAAACTTCCTTTGTGTGAAAACTGCACCAGATATTCCATCTCATTAGTAGTCAAACAGATCCTTGATGATTAGTGACATTTAGCATTTTTTCATATACCTTTTGACCACCTGTATGTTTTCTTTGGAGAAATATCTATTTAAGTCCATAACCCATTTTCTAATTAAGTTATTAGGGTTGTTTTCTCTCTCTCTTAAGTTACAGAAGATTTTATATATTTTGAAAATGAACCCTTGTTTTTTTTGTCCAATAGCTATTTATTGATTACTATGTGCCAGCTACTATGGATTCTAGGGCTATAGGTGTAAATAAGAAACTCTCCCTCAATCAAAAGGCTTAAAGTTCATTTGTAAAGACTTACAAACAAATGGTTACAATAGAAGATAAATCAATAAGCCTCAGCCTTCCTTCATTTTCTGTCTTCCAGAAATACTTATTGCTCACTATATTTAAAATTATTTTTTCCTTTTACCTCCCTCACCATTTCTCCCACCACCCCACAACCACCAATCTGTCCTCTGTATGTATGAGATTATGATTTTGTTGTTATTTATTTTCTTCTGTTTTAGATTCTACATATAGGAGATATGATATGGTAATTGTCTTTCTCTGTCTGACTTATCTCACTTCGCATATTGCACTTGAGGGCCATCATGTTGTTGAAAATGGAAGGATTTTTTTCTTTTTTATGGCTGAATAGTATTTCATTGTACTACACATACCACAATTTCTTTATCAATTCATCCATCAAGTGACACTTAGATTGTTTCTATATTTTGGCTATTTTAAAGAATGCTGTAATGAACATGGGGAGGTAAATATCTTTATAAGATAGTGTATTCATTTTCTTTGGAAAAATACCCAGAAGTAGATTTTCTGAATCATATGGTAGTTCTATTTTTATTTCTTTGGGAAACGACATACTGTTTTTCATATTGCCTGCACTAATTTACATTTCCACCAACAGTGCACAAGGGTTACCTTTTCCCCACATTCTCACCAACACTTGTTATTTGTTGTCTTTTTAATAATATTCATGCTAACAGGTGTGAGGTAATATGACATTGTAGTTTTGATTTGTGCTTCCTGATGATTAATGGTGTTGAGAATCTTTTCATGTACCTGTTAGCCATTTGTATTTTTTTGGGGGGGGAGGAGGAGAATGCCTATTCAGAGCTTCTGCCCATTTTTTAATCAGGTTGTTTGTGGTTTTGCTATCAAGTTGACTTTCTAGATATTACCCCTTATCAGATATATGATTTACAAATATTTCCTTCCATTCAGTAGGTTGCCTCTTCACCCTGTTGATGGCTTCCTTTGTTGTGCAGAACCTTTTTAGTTGACGAAGTCCAACTTGTTCTTGTTGCTTGGGCTTTCTTGTAGTATCATATCCATGACATCATTGCCAAGATCCATGTCATAAAGACTTCCTCCATGTTTTCTTCTAATAGTTTTATGGTTACAGGTCTTATGTTTAACTTTTTAGTCTATTTTGAGTTGACTTTTGTATATGGTATAAGGTAGTGGTCCAATTTCATAATTTGCATGTTGATATAGTTTTCCCAGAACCATTTTTTGAAGAAACTGTCCTTTGGCCATTGTATATTCTTGATGCCCTTGTCAAATAGCAGTTGACTGTATGCTTGTAGATGTATTTCTACAACCTCTATTTAGTTCCATTGGTCTATATGTCTGTCTTTATGCCAGTACATGCTCTTTGATTATTATAGCTTTGTAACATATTTTGAAATCAGGAAGTGCAATGCCTCCAGCTTTGTTCTTTCTTAGGATTGGTTTGGCTATTTGTGGTTCCACAGGAGTTATAATTTTTTTTTTAATTTTTATAAAAAATACTATTGGGATTTTGATAGGGATTGCATGGAATCTGCAGATCACTTTGGGTAGTATGGATGTTTTAACAATATTAAATCTTCCAGCTCATGAACATGGAATATCTTTTCATTTGTTCATGACTTCTTAAACTTTCATTAGTGTTTTGTAGTTTTCAGTATACAAGTCTTTCACTTCCTTAGTTAAGTTTATTCCTAAATATTTTATTCCTTTTGGTGCTATTGTAAAATGAAGTTATTTTTCTAATTTCCTTTTCAGATAACTTGTTGTTAGTGTATAAAACAACTGATATGTGTGTGTTGATTTAGTATCTTGCAAATTTACTGAGTCAATTTATTAGTTCTCATCGTTTTTTATGGAGACTTTAGAGAATTCTACATATACGAACATGTTGTCTCCAAAGAAGAACAATTTTACTCCTCCCTTTCCAACTTGGATACATAACCTTTTGATTTCTTAGGGTCAACATAGATATCAGTTTACTGGGTTTCCCAAACTGCAGGGGACACAAATTAAGACCCTCTCTTGAGCTGGGGTAAAGGAGCAATTACTCATCATCCTTCCACTTCACTGGAAGTGAAATCATAGCACAACATTACCAAATCAATCCATTTTATAAACCATTTCTCCTCAATTCACAAACTCTTACTCTTCCATGCCAGCTCCCTGTCACTTACTATTTTGGGATCCAGTTACTTTAGGATCCAGAAATGCCAGTCATCCAGTTATGTAAAGCAAAAATATGCCTTACATTGNTCTGTAACCTTAATGCTTAGAGTAACTCAATAACTTCTTAATTTCTTTAGTGGATTTACAGAAATTAGAGATGAATTTTCTAGTATGGCTGAGGGCTCTAAAGAGTACTGAGAAGGTATAAGAATGTTCTAGTAAAGATGAGGGAAGGGAGCAATGGTCCAAACACTGCAGAAGAGAGAACATATAACATAGACAGACCCTGATTTTCTTAAAGAAAACGTATGAGATATTGATATTATGAAAGTGTGACAAATACAAAAGCTCTCAGGTCTTTCTTTGTCCAGTTGATTGTTACTATTTATATTCTGAAAGCACCAAGAGGAAAAAAGACATTCCCTAGGTTTCCTTGACAAATAATACATTGTGAGCCTTGAGTCTAGAGCTCATGATCAATTCTGAAGAAATGGCAGTGATTTTTATTAGAATGTCAATTCTACTGGTTCCTCAGCTGTAATTGTAGGAAAATGTGAAGATCCTAAGATCTGAGAATGCACCCTAGGTGTCTGACCAGATAGCTACGTGATCTGAGAAAAGAGCTTCTTATTTATGCAGTACACAATGTATTTGTAAACAATGGTATTGATTTTCCACAGCCATAAATGCAAATCAGCCTTATTATTTAATAATCAGCTCTAGGCACACAGGGGCAATTAACCAGTTGGCACCAAAGCCAACTAAACTGTCAACAATGCAAATTTATCTAAGCAGGCTTCAGGAAAACTCACTCTGGCTCAAAAAATTGGTTATGTTTGTATGGTTTCAGGAAATTTCCCTAAAAATTCAACTGAACATTTAAGCAAGGCTTTATTTTTAAATATTGATACTAAATTTCATGACATCTAGTTTATTATGAGAATACTAGAATTTAACATGAATGTTTGGTTTATTTATTTATTTATTTTTTTACTTTCTATAAAGTTAACACGGTCTTTATTTTTAAAAACAAAGTAAAGGTCATATTGTTAATTATACTACTCTTGGAATGCTCCTGTTTGTTTAGCCAGGTTCTTTACTGCATAAATATGATATTTAAATAAGGTAATTAGGTACAATACATTATTATTGGCAGACATGAAAACTAATGAATACCACTAAATAATGTAGCTAAATATTATGAATGCCACTAAATAAAGCCCAAAGAAAAATACACTACAAAATTTATTGTTTACTTACTCTGACACCTTTCACATAATTATTTTCTATGATTTATACAGATACTTATTTTTCATATGTAATTGAAGGCAGCTTATATGATTAACACAGCTTCTTTATTTAAAATATTTTCAATCAGTCTCCACTATCATTCATTTTTGACAATACAAAAAAAAATAAGACTCATGTATAAAACCATTTTTTTTGCCTGGGCATTTTGGCCTATTTCCTGTAAATGTGGCAATAAACAAGTAGATGTCTCAACCATAACATAGGCCTATGTCTCAGCCTAAATTTCCTTAGAAGTGCACAGTAAGAGAAGAGATTTTAATACTTCTCACAAATTAAAAATACTGAGTTCTTAAATAACTCAGTTTACCCATATAACTGTGAAGATAGAATGAAAATATTACACGTTACTGTTTTTTGTCATAGTATTTTAAAATCTCATTACATGTACACAAATATATAATTTCATTACATATATAACTTTATTAGACATAAACATGTAGATTTTACTTAAACATATAAATGTGATCATATCAACATGTTTTTTATTTGTGTTTTCCAATGCTATCATTCTCCTTTTACAGCTAAGACTACTGAGGTTCAGAGTTACTAACTGGGTTACCTAATATTTATGGTGGGTAAGTAATAAGGCGGCCAGTGCTCTTTCCAGGGAAACCCACTTCCCACATTCAAGCTTTTAGTTTCATCTGCTGTTCATGTTAGACTCGAGTACACGAGGAGACTTGCTATTGTGCTAGAGCTTTGGAGTTCACTCACAGATCATATTTTCCTATTCTATCCTTTTGCCTGGGCGGCAAGTGAAGGCCATCGAAGTAACTGAAGAAAACCAGACAGAGATAATGACAGCACTGGAACTCAAGCCCTATGATCTTTTGGATGCTACCTAGAGATGAAGATTATCTAGAAGATCACAGCGTAGCCTCAGGAGGCAACCACAAGGGTACTTCAGTGGGTATACGCATACACATTCCTCTGGGCATCTTAACAGTAGCATTAATCCAGATGTATTTCAACGTTTCTTTAGGAAATAGTGTTTTTAAAATGACCCTATTAGAGCTCTCAAACCCCAAACCGTAGCACATTGGTGCCCTAATGCATTTCAACCAAAGAAGAAAATGTGATGCAACAAGGAACAGATTTGGCAGTAGAGCTGCACTTACCTTCATAAGTCCCACTTTCTAGGAGAGCACCACTTTTCTCCAATTCCATGAAATCTTCAACAGTGATGAAAATATAGTCCACTCCAGGGACCTCACCCTCCTTATGTGGCCTTGTGGTGCCTGAATAAAGAAAATTAAAAACAAAAGAAAGACTCTGATTTGTTGTTGAACTCTAGAAATACCATCATACTTCTGAATATTCAATTATACTTGATTGTATATCCTGCTAGTTGGCAGTTTGCGTTTGTCCTTCTGTTTGTTAATAGAAAAGAGTGGGGGTAAAGATTAAGATAAATATACAAAGCATTTTTCTTCTTCAAGCTTGTAAAGAGTTCATTGCCATGGAATGTGGCTGCATAGATTTTTCTGTGAAAAATGTAGACCATTCTGCTCTTTTTGAAGAGGTGGTTTGAATATTGGGCCAGGCATTTGCTAGCTCAGGAATTTACATATCTCATACCCATGAATGAACCTCTATTGTTCTACAGACTGCTTTGCTATGACATAAAATACAATGGAAAATAGAAATGTTAGCAAAATGTCTATTTATTTATATATTTTCATGATCTGCTCCTTTAAAAGAGGTGGAACTGTTGGTTTTCATTTGTTAATTTTGCACCAAATCATAACTTATATTTGATGTACAGGACCCCCAAATCATTACAATTCTTAAAATTACATTAATAACTGGAATTGAGTAATGATTATAATTGAGTTAATATTATAATGCTCATAATATAATTTCATTCCTTTCTTTTTCCTTTATTCCTTTCTTTCTTCCTTTCTTCCTTCCTTCCTCCCTTCTTCCTTCCTACCCTCCCTCCCTTCCCTTATTATTTCCCTAAATTCTCACTGAATTGAGAGGTGACACACTCCAGAGGCTACTGTGTAGACCCACCAGTCCACCCTTAGAGTGGATGGGGCTTCTATGGCCAGGGTCACAGGAACATCAGCCTGTGGCTCAGTACAGCTCTGCTGCAGAACTCAGCCTTCCAGACCTGCTGTCCAGCTTGTGAGGTGGGAACCAAAACAGAGACAGAATAAAGGCTGTGTATTTGTTTGCTGGTACACTTGCTTCTCTAAACATTCCCAAAGTTTCCTCATTTTTTTTTTCTATGCCACCTACATAAGGCATTTTGCATGGTCAGATTGCAATTTATGTAATATATACATGTAAGTAGTATGCAGAAATAGACAGAGGGCAAATATACAAGCAAAGTAATAGTACATTGGCAGGCATCTTCATATTGAAAATCTCCTCCATATTTTCTATATNCAATAAAACCTTTAAAAAGAAAAGAAAAAAAAAAGTTGTTCCTGTTACTTTCAGCTACAACTGAACAAAACCATACAGAACTAACAGTAAACTAATTCATGTTGTACGTTAGGTAAGAGCAAAGAAGTCCTTTCACTTTCCTTGACTTAAGTATTTAAGTTAAAATTTACATGCTAATATTAAATTAATTAATTAACTAATTAATTAATTGGTTAATTCTTTCTAGTCTCTATTGGGAGAAGGAAGGGACCTAGAAATAGGCATTTGCATTTCCAAATGGGACCAAAGTCCCAAGCCAAAAGAAAATTCTATCAATTTTAATGCACAATAACACTTCCAGTCTTAGTGCCTTACATAGGCGCAAAGAGCATGCAAAAATTGCATACTCTCTGGCAATGGCTCTGAACACAAATTGAATCACTTACCGAAAAAAAAAGGCATTATAAGATCTCAAAGGAGTGTAAAACTTCACCAAGTGTGTTGTTTCCTCTACTGGTAAAATAAACATTGAGTGAGCTTCATGTGTAAATGTTTAGTGTTCCTAAAATGAATACCCAGATGCATGGCTTAGAATCTTCCACAACAGGAATATTGCCAGAAGAGAGAAAAAGAAGCAAGTATCAAAAGAAAAATAATGTTTCAGTCTGGATATAAGATAATAGCTGGACCCTTTGAACTGCAAACTCCAAAATCTACTGTTGTTACAGGAGTTGTAGATTTTTTCTCTTGTAATAGAGTATAAGGAAAAGGGGAAAAATGAAATTTTATTTCATTTTGCCATCCTGGAATGACAATCTTAATATCAATGCGAGCATTGATCTGCCGTTCAAGAAATATTATTTACCTTTCAGTGGGTAGAAACTTGGAATTATAGAAGAACAGTTTTTCTCAAGACTATTTATAGAACCAATAATGATTGTTTTCCTTGGACTGAGTATCTCTTTTATTACCCAATGCCATCTTGATTAGGAATAGAAATTCACAATTTCAATAACAAATGTGTCAAGGTCATGCTTTAAAAAGCTGATGTTGATTTTAGTTATTAAAAATCAAATGAATTTATGTAAAATTTGTTGTCTCTCTTCTCTCATGCTTAGCTTATTTTCCTAGAAAATTATTTGTACTTAATCCTTCAAATATATTTTTATGGGAATTTCTGTGCTACATCAGGAAGGACAGCACTCTTTTATGTATAGATGTGAGACAACTTGAATTTGATGGTCCTTGTGATAAAATTGTTTAGGAAACCAGGTGTGCTGTTTGCAGTCAGCTCAGCTCCATATATATTATATTAGGGCCCATGACTAGGAGAAGCCACAGCATGAAGGTAAAAGTGAAAGTGAGTGCCATATTTTCACCATAGTCTGTCAGATGCCCCAAATAACTTGCTGGTCTTGATTTGGCCCTCTTGAAAGTAGGGGCAATGTTACAATTAAGCTTTTATCCATTTAAAGGCAACATTTAACTCTAGGACCAGTAGCTACTTCAATACATAGAAAAATTGCTTTGTTCAATGTAAAAGCACAACAACATAATATGGTAGCAGATATTAGAACAGAAGTGGTGCTCTGGAACACGACTGTGGATGATCTCAGCAGATGAATTAAATGAAATGAGAGTCCAGACACAATTCAGGGGACATGGGTTTAGTTAATGATGGCCTTCCAAACACAGGTTGAGGCAGGCAACTGGTGGGGGTGGTCAATGAAACCATGAATGTACCTAACATTCCAGACTACCAGGAGAAATAGGTCAGGCTGGAGTCACTGATTTACAGCCCTGGGTAAGTCAGCACTTAGGACAGCTCCCAAAGACACTGCTTTCCTTCCATGTACTTAACCTTGAGATAACCAGACCTGATCATTTAATTCTACCTCTTGGTCCCTCACTTATACCTGCATGTGACCTTAACCCCAAAGGAATTATCGTCATTCATCCAAAGAGCTCTGCAGTCTGTGTTTCGCATGAAGCATCATCACCTTCAGTCCTTTCATGAAAGTTCAGAGTGTTCATGTTACCTGAGGTTATGGCAGGTTTGCCATTGGGCCTTGTTCTAATAATGTAATATGCACTTAATTGACAATAAAAAGGTGAGAAAGAGATCATCCAAGTTATGGAAAAGACTCACTTGACCAACACCTGATGGTCCCTCAGAGCCAAGTCCCCTGGGCCACTTATATGCCAGGCCATTCAACAGCTGTTGTATAGGAAACTGAAATGGGGTGCTTAGGCTGGGTGAGGGGCTGGTGATGCAGAAAAAGGCTTTAAGAATCTGCTAAAATTCTGCCTAGGACAATGGGGCATAACTGTGGGTGGTAACTCAAGCCCATTAATTCCTTCCTCACAGCCTCTACTAAGCAACAGAATTGCTCTTTTTGGAGAAAGGACTTTGATCCAATTTCTAAGGAGGACAACTGCAGTTCAGGACAGTTCATCTCATTTCTAATCAAAGGGCAAATACTATTTTAGCTACATCAATTCACCAAGATTAAAATTAGAGTTATTTATAATGAGAGAAAAATGTAAACATATGAGAAATGCTTAAAAGAATACATTCTTGGGGCTTGCCGAGTGGCTCAGTTGGTTAAGAGTTGGCTTGGGAGTGCAAGCTCTGAGCAGCAGGGCCGCCAGTTTGGTTATCACATGGGCCAGTAAAGCTGTGCCTTCTACAGCTAAGATGGTGAACAACAGCTCAACCGGGAGCTGGGCTGCTGTGAGTGGCCAGCAGCCAGCATGAGCAGCCGATGATAACTGCTGTAATCCACCATGAGCAGCCATCCAATGGCCAGTGAGCAACTGCCTCTCCCGGGAAGAGTGCAATGATGATACCAACATGGGCCAGTAAAGCAGCATCCCCTACAACTAGACTGAAGAATCAAAAGACAGCAACTTGTCTGTTCCCCTTCCCTGATTCCCCAACACTGTTCCCCTCCCCCAATTCCCCAGTAAAATCTTAAAAAGAATACATTTTTCTTCATAACTACTTTTCAGGTGGGTGTTTCCTGTTCTGAAAATGAAAGTGGGGGCGATGTACAGAAACACTACCAGAATGGTTTTCTCGGTGATGACCAGCTTAACAAGACATTTTACAGATGACTGCCTCGACCCTCGCTAACAAAAAATGAACAAGTTCCCAGTCCCTGATAAGAAATACTTCAAGTTGG
>NW_017732261.1:231178-250295 GCF_001890085.2 Hipposideros armiger
ATCATGGTTTTGGGCAGTCCATTTGCTTTTCTGTTTATTTAGAACACACATCATTAAGAAAAATCACATAACAAGATTTCAATTTTCCTTCCTACTTTATCTGCATATTTCAGAAGCTACACGCTTTGATGAATTAACTGCTTGCAGGGTGGTAATGCATTCCTAGTACAACGTGAACAGGGGACCACATGCTTGAGGGCAATTTCCAGGGCTGCTGACTGGACTGGAATTACTCGCCGGTACCAAATTTTAGTGAATGTATTTTTGGTTGTGTTCTTTTGGGGAGGACCATCAGTGCTTTGGTTCAATGTGTGGTTTTCTGTCTCCACCTTTTACCTCAGGCCAATGTGACTGACTTTTGCATAGGAGATGCAGGCTCCCATGGGCTGCATCAGTGTCACCTGTTGCTGTTGACCTGCTTGATACCGGCTGCTTATTTGGACTGGGGGCTCACCTATTTCCTTGTTGCTTGAAGATGGTCTTTCTACACCACCATCTCAAGTGCTGTAATTGTTATCTCTGACATCCATCTCCCAGACTCTTTTCTCATTCTGTTCTTTCTAGTTATGACCTCCTGTCTGTTGATCTCTCCTAATTTCCTCGATGTTCTCCCAATTTGGGGTTATTTGCCTTATACTAAGGGGCTGGGAACAACTTGGAATCTCTTCTTTCCTCTAGTTCACCTTCACCATTTCCCGACTCTTAATAAGCCCCCCAAGTTCACTGTCGGCTATGTCATTCATAGATTGCAGTTGCTGCAAAAAACCATGAACTTTCACTGCCGAAGTACCCTAGAAATTCAGATTATCTAATGTCAGTGTGATTCTACTGATGCTTGGCAATCCTTTCATCTGAGCCTTCTTCCCTCTCTGCCATAGTCTCACCATTTCCTATTACTCAGATGCTTTGACTTTCAGCAAAAGATAATGAGCTCATTCTCTGTTAGGTAAAGTAAGAGGTAATTTGAAATCAAATTCCCTAAAGTTTTCTAATTTCTGCCTCCCTTATCTTCACCCTTAGTTGGAATCATCCATCCATCTCACTAAGACAAATCCCTTCTTCTCTGTCTTTTTCAAAGTTTAAAATTAGTTTTTATCAAAGTCACATATATAGATATTTTAAAGATTCTACAATTCTATAAGGTTTATTATTTTAAAAAACAAAATCACAGATTATCATCCCCCCATCTCCGCCCCCCCCACACACACACACACAAACCTTCCCCTTTATTCAGAGGCAAACACTTCCACCTCTTTTAGTTGATTCTTTAGCTTTACTTCCATATCTTTAAATAATTTATTTATGATGTCTCTTGTTTTTTACTTTAGTCATTATCTCTTGATTTCTTGGTACAGAAAATAAAGACTAAGCTTTTTATTGTCTACACTTCTGCACTCCACTTTCTCTTTCTTTCCTCCTCCCATTCTCCCAATAGAACAATCATGTGTTTAGATGACTATTTAATGTTTAGAATAGGCATGAGTTCTATGTGTATTTAGTTAGAAATGTACTCCCAGCTGAATCTTGTAGTGTATGAATTTTGCTTTCTTGTATAACTTTTTGTTTACTCTAGTGATTTAATGTTTTCAATATATTAATAGGTAATTCAATTAACTCTCATTGCTAGATAAATATCCTCTCAAAATATACAAGTACATTTGATATTTCATCAAGTTTATCGCATTGAAGAAATCTCTCATGGGGCCTTTTGACCTGCTCCAATCTGGACACAGCTGCCATCTTGGGATCACCTGCTGCCATCATCCTGGGGATTCACTCTGCCTGTTCCCTGTGCTACGTCCCATCTTCCCCAGATCCCATGTCTCTTTTTGAGATCTCGTCCCTCATTTTGGCACAGCACATCTATCAGAAGCTTTCTGTCGAAGGTTGCACAGGAGTTACATTTTTGAGACTTTGCACGTCTGAAAATTTCTTTATTCCACTCTTATAGGTGGTAGATTGGACTCAGAATTTCAGGAAAATACCATAATGAAAGATGTATTTTCTCCATCCTGCTCCTGTTAATATCACCATCATTCTTTTAGTCATGCATGCATTGAAATGGTCCCTCAGAGTCACATTTGAAGTCTTCCTCATTCCTTTATTCCATCTCCAAATATTTGGCAAATTCTATGCCCTGTAACTCTACCGTATCATCCTTCCTCTCTCCCCTATTTCTGCTCAAACTACTGCCCTCCTCAACCAAGCGATGGCTACGTCACGGGTGTGCCAGCCTCCCCCTTAGTCTATCACGACATTCCCTGATTAGCTCTTGTAAAGCATGAGGCTGACCACACCTTCTCTCAAGGGCTCATCTACCCAGTTTCTAGTCAAAGGACTTAGATGAAAAAAAAGGTAAAGAGAGGAAAATACTGAGAATTAAAAAGAATCAGAAAAAGCTCATATTCTATTATTGACAGTAAAAGACAATTCTTATGGTGTGCCAGGTTGTAGAGTCTCTTTAGATAGATTTGTCCTGATAAAACATGTGAGAGGACATAATTTAAGAATTTCCTGCATAAGAAACATCTTCCTTTCTAGCCTGCCATGTGTCATTCTCCTTTCCTTTTAAGCATACATTTTCTGCCATAGAATTACTCTTTGGTTTGGACAAAACATAAACTACCTTTAAAACATATGTATTGTATAGTAGGTAAGAATGGGAGCCATGGAATCAAACAGCTTGGGCTTGTGGGAGCTCCGCTGCTTTCTCTCAGAATTACCTTGAGCAAGGTCTTTCACATCTATAGACTCTAGTTTTCTTATCTGTAAAATGGAAATAATACTAAGAACATCTTTAAAGGGTTGATTTGAAGAACAAATGAGATAATCCATATAAGGTACTAATGACAATACCTGGCACATATTAAGCACTCAAGGATTGCTGTCTGGAAGACCAGTGACAGCATCACGAACAGTTTTTTGCCCCCCATGAATTCTTGCCATAAATATTAATTGAGCACTTACTATGTGCCGAGCACTATTCAAGAAACTTGAATAATACAGGATAGGATCCCTTCCCTCATAGAGGAGAGACAGAGAATAAAATGAAAAAGTAAGTTATAAAGTATGCTGCAAAGAGTTAAATCCTATTAAATGACCATAAATAAAATCACTAGCACCTATGGACTATTTAGTGGGTCAGTTACTTAGATTATTAACTGTTAGCTTAGACAATAAGAGCAATGTTTGAAGAGAAGAGAGATTGCAAAGGACCTGAAGGGAAACAGATCTACAACACTTGTGGTCTGCAGGCTTTCCAGGGCTGAATGACAACTTGCCTAGAGACCTCTGAGAAGCAACAGGTGCTCCACAGAGTGTCTGTCTATTTCACAGAATCACTAAATTCCTAAAGAGAAACATCCGTTATATCACATACTGCTTGTTCTAGCTTAGGTCAATTGGCTTATACATTGGTGCAATATGCATGCATTTTTGAATTTTCAAGGTTATTTTCATAGGATTGATAAATATGATAGTACATGGTGGGTTCTGATGACTGGTGTACCTGCACACACAGAGACACACACATATATAAAATTCCTCATTTTTAAAGGCAGAAGGTGGAAGAATGATATGGCAGAAAAGTTCTTAGAATTGAAATTCAGAACATCTGTATTCTCTTTTGTTTTAGCATTTTCGGTATGTGGTCCTGGATTAAAATATCATTTAGTTGATCACTAGTTTTCTTATTATGCAATGAGATAAATAATATATGTGAAATGGTATTTTAAAAAGTAAAAGCATGAACACTATGGCTTTATCTCTCGATTGCTTCATTCCTCTTTAGTACTCTTAATAGAACTACTAAAAATGAAAAAATTCTAAAAACATTGTTGATGGTATCTTATTTCTGGAATCTATTATAATCAGTTTTAAATTAATTTTATTTAGCTAATGCTTAAAAAGAAAAAAAAAATTCTTATGCCCAAAGACACAGATTGCATGGGTATAAAGAAATATAAATTGAGAGATAAGTCCATTTCTTTTGATTACATACTAAAATGTGGGNGCTCAGCTCGGGCTGGACTCGAACCGCTGTTGCTCAGAGCTCAAACTCTTGAGCGAGCTCTTAACCAACTGAGCCACTCAGCCGGCCCTACTGACTACTTTCTTAATAGGAAAATGTTCTTCCAACTACAGACCTTGTGTCAAAGAAGGCTGGAAGCAACTTCAATTTTCCCACTTACTACCTAAGAAATTTCATGCAAGTTACTACATATCTTTGAGCTTCAGATTCCACCTCTGTAAAAAGTATTGACAATAATTTCATTAAAGAAACACTGTGAAAATTATAGACAGTGTATAGAAAACATCAAGCCTAGTGTATTAATCAGGGTTCTCCAGAGAACAAGGATCATTTGATATATAGGCCTGAGAACCAGGAGCACCAAGAGGTGGGAGAAGATGGATGTCCCAGCTCATTCAGGCAGTGATCAGATAAAATCCAACCTTCCTCCACCTTTTTGTTCTACCCAGTGCTCAACAGATTGGGTGATGCCCGCCCACATTGGGGAGGGCTATCTGCTTTACTTAATTCACCAACTCAAATGCTAATCTCTTCCAGAAGCAGGCTTGCAGACACAACCCAAAACAATGTTTAACCAGATATCTGGGCACCCCATGGCCCAGTCAAATTGGCACATAAAATTAACCATAATATTTAGTATTGTTTTTGATGTTGTAGTTATTTCAATCCAAATATGTATCCCCTTGAGAACAACCCTGCCAAGGAAGCTCTTAGCTCATGTTTGGCAATCCGAGCAACTGTTTACCAATGCATTCAGTTTATTATTTCATTGGCCCTGGCTATTAGAAAACATTTTTTAAATCTTTGCCACAATCTTGGCCTCTTTTTTTTTTTAAAGATTTTATTGGGGAATTGGGGAAGGGGAACAGACAAGTTGCTGTCCTTTTGTTCTTCAGTCTAGTGGTGGAGGATGTTGCTTCACTGGCCCATGTTGGTATTATCATTGCACTCTCCCTGGGTGAGGCAGTCGCTTGCTGGCCATTGCACGGCTGCTTACGGTGGCTCACAGAAGCTCACAAAAGCGAGTGCCAGCTGTCAGCCAGCCTCACTGCAGCCTATGCCGTCGTCAGCAACTCCTGGCAGCCCAGCTCCAGGTTGAGCTGTTGTTCACCATCTTAGCTGTAGAGGGCGCAGCCTCACTGGCCCTCTTGTGGGATCCAAACTGGGATCCTACTGCTCAGACCTGGCATCCCAAGCCAACTCTTAACCAAAGCACAACTCGGCTGGCCCTGTCTCTTTATATATTAGTTCTCCTAGTTCCACTCCTTAAGGTCACTCAGAGCAAGTCTCATTCCTCTATCACATGCAACTAACTCATCAGTCATTTAAATACAGTGCTCATGTTCTCCTATAGCCCTTTCAAAAAAGATCCAATACCAAGCTCATGACAAACCCAAGACTTGCATTTGGACTTGCAATTCCTAGGCCTCTATTGCATACTTGGACAAATAATTCTGGCTTCCTCTAAGCCACAGTGGTCCCTGATCAATGTCTTCATTCCTTGAGCACTGCAACCGTTTACTGGCTATCCTCTGTATTTTAATATTTTTCTAACTTTTTTTTGCTGCAAATTAGGACAGATTCTGTTCCAGTGTTGTGTGTCAGAAAATGTAATGGCCATGGTTTAGTTGACATCAAAGAGATCAGAACTTTCTAGAACACATAGGTGCAGCCTGGGATGAAACAACTCCATCAGACCATTACTCAGCTCTGAACATTGCAGTACTGTAGTATTTAATTTCTTCAAGCACATTGCCAACAGTTCTTATACTTCAAAGGAGATTGCTAGAAAAAAAGGTTGCAAATGACTGTTCTAAAAGTGGAATCCACCTTCCTTAGCAAGTCTGTCACAGTTCATTCTCTCTCTAACAACCTGACCGTCTCTTCCCCCCACAGCTTCCCTTTATAATCCAAACTGTAGCTTCTTAACCTGCTGTCTCAATATTTTCATGCTCATATTTAATGTATGTTGTTACCTTTGACAAGATCTTGATTGTATTTTGTTATCTTGAGGCAGTCAAGATACACTTTTTTTTTTAAGATTTTATTGGGGAATTGGGGAAGGGAAACAGCTAAGTTGTTGTCCTTTAATCTTAGTTGTAGAGGGAGCAGCTAGCTCAGCTCCAAGTCCAGTCACCATCTGACCACCCATTGGCAGCTCAGCTGAAGGTGCTGTGTTCAATCTTAGTTGCAGGTGGGTGTAGCCCACCATCCTTTGTGGGAAACAAACCAGCAACCCTGTTGCTCAGAGCTCGCACCCCTAACCAACTGAGCCACTTGGCCGGCCCAGTCATGATGTACTTTTTTTTTTTTTTTTGAGCCATCCTGCCACATGTTGGCAGCTCAGCAGTAGCTCAGCTTGGGCTGGGACTTGAACCGCTCAGAGCTCACACTCTTGAGCAAGCTCTTAACCAACTGACCATTTGGCCGGCCCCATGATGTACTTTTAATCACTCTTCAGAATGCATCTCTACTCTTCTATATGATTTCTACTTACACTATAATTTCTGAAAAATAGATGCCATGAGGATGCATTTTTGTTCACTAATATAGGAGTTATGCAAAACTTCAAAGAAACATGAAAAGCAAAAACACTTTTTGAGTAACTGGAACCCCATGTTGGAGGAATACAAACAATTTATTAAATAATATTTCTGAGTCAAATTTTGGAATGAGAAGTTAAATGAGTCTACCAAGAAGCAAGTGTGGTGTCAAATTGTATATAATGAAATAAAATCAATGATAATTGCAAGGATACCCAAGAATAGAAAATAATAAGAAACAAAAATACAGGAGATGAGATGAGAATGAGTATTAACAGAGAATGATATAGAAATGAAGTAAAATTTTAAATTAAAGGATAAAATAAGAAAAAAAAGAATAAATGAAAATAAAGTACATCTCTTCCTTTGTTAGCTCAATATTGTCATATATTTAGAGACAGTTTCATTCCCTCCAAAATCTTCCTAACTACCACTAAGAAGATCTACTTAGATTGTTTTAAATGATAATTTGAAGATTAAAAAATAATAAAAGAGGAAAATGTTATATTTTTTAAACTACAGGGGTATGATGTAATTTATTAAATGATGATGTTAAAATGTTAACTGAAATTAGTTACATTCAGGCAAATATTAAGTACGTAGTACCCATTTGCCTAGAAGGCAGATTCTAACATACCATTGAACTTATTGAATAACATGGAAATTGTGGAGAATCATGGTAACTTATATCAGTTTTTGAGCACATACCATGCCAAACCACACAACTTTTGTTTGAACAAAACACCTATGAACATGCCCATTTCTAAGACAGTGTCATTCTTATACAGGAGACAAATCATTTTAGTTAAATATCTGCTGTATTCAACAGCAAGTCATTGCCCTGTGGGAACACATACGTAAAGAACGTATTTAAATGTAAGATCCAGAACCAAGAAATAAAACCAACTGAAGTGTAAAATATAGCATACCCCAACAGGGGAAGATTTTTAGGATATAAAGTAGGACGTTAGTAGAAAGTCCTTTCTACTTTGAACTTTCAAAGGACTTTCAATTTTCAGGTGAAAGCAAATAATAAACAAAGCTAGAATAAAGAAAGCAAAGAGTCGGTGAACTCTTGGTAGAAACAAAACACTTGAAATATAAGTAAAAAGAGAATCTAAATTGTTGGAAAATAAAAATATGACAGGAGCTCAACTGTAAAAAGAAAACAAGAAACCAGAAGGGAACTAAAATGAAGGTTAGTCAAAGGTCAGGACCATGAACAGAAGATAAAATGTGATAGTATAATAGGGCAAGGAAGCTTCCCAGTGTGAAATACCTTTAACTCCTGATTCATATGTTTTGCTTCTAAGGTGAGTATATATAACACTCTCTTAATATGGACTTTCCATGAAAATAAACAAAGATGATGATATATTATTATTTCCTCCCCAATTGTAAACATAGGCCTTGAGAAAGTGGCTGCAGCAATCGCTCCTTAAGATCCCTGGGGAATGGGTGAGTATCCCAAAAAGTGGGGGGAAAAAGTCAACATGCTATTATGCTAAGGTTAAAAAATGAACAGATAACTTGTAAATTTACATTTTATTAATACAGTAATTTTAACAGTTTTGTAAGACTTTTATAGATCTATTTTGATTCTAGCACATTCATTCGTTGCTTTGCAAATGTACAAAGTACAGAATTTGAGACTAAAATAAAAAAATGACAATATTGGGGCCAAAGAATATGTACTTTCCAATTTTATTATAATTGGAAAATATCTAGTAATTTTTGTTAAGTATATTTATATATGCTTAGAATGTTTGGGGCATATATGAACATCAGGTCTGTTTGCATTTATAGAATGCATTTATAAATTAATTATTGATACAATTTAAACAAGCAATTTAACCAAGCAATTTAACCAAGCAAATTTGAATATGAATTAGAATACTGAGGAATGCATCTCATTTGCTTGGCATTTTCCAGGAGTGTGGTATTCTATTATGTGAATATTCTAGCTTTCCCTGTCAGAAGTTCAAACTTTTAAATTTGAATCACCCTTGAAGGAAATGTGTCTCAAATATTACCTTCCTACGTGTAACTTAAACTTTACTGGAGCGCTCAGGGTCATTATTAGGAAAATCAATAGCTGTGCTGGATGGCAATACTCTGCAGTCCTCCAGGAGGCTGACAAGCGCTCCTGCTATAACAAATGAGCCTAATGACTGTTTTTTATTTCTTCTGTATACCTTTTGTACTTTCCCCCATCCTCAGTTACTGTCAAGCACTTAGTGTGGCTGCCTCCAGGAGTTTCCATCCCCACCTCTCCTCCCTCAGATGAACGACTACACACATCCTCTTCTAAGTGGCTGCTGCATTTACCATAAATGAGACTCTTATTAAATTGAGGGAGGATAGGGGGGTGGGCGCGAGGAGAGTGGTTAAAGTTACCAAACCTGCAAACACTAAAACTTGTAAATACCAAACCTGCAAATATCTGAAAATGAGTATTCCTGGACATCCGAGAAGGTAGAAATGAATAGGGACTGCCCTTGGTGCAATGGGTTACACTTCACTCCGAGTATCATAATTTGCTTCATCTCCAGGGAAACCCGAGAGCTGCCTCAGATGATTTTTCTCTGGGAGTTTCCGGGAGACAATTTACTCACCCTCAGAGAGTGGGAGCAGAAACTGGAGGTATCTAATCCTCACGGAAATGATCCTGAGGGAACTGACCTGGAGAAACCTTTCCTTTCTTATGGGCTAGCCCAGAGGGACTAGGTCCCTTTGGGAAATAGCACTCTCCAATGTGAGGTTAAAGTGTCAAAGGGCAGGTTTCTCTAGCCAAGTGCATGCCCCTTGCTGTAATAGCTTCAGATATAGCATGGAAGCAGAGAAGAAAAAGAAAGAAAACTCACTGGAAAATTTTAAATCAGATCTTTTCCTTTTAAATACCCATCATTATATGGTTCATTTCAGTTTGAGCTTCCTATATATTGTTTAAAACTTTTGCTTATTGACTCTTCATGTTGTATTAAGTATTTGGGTTACTATCAGTATTCAAATTAAAAATGAGTTTTTAAGATTTATCATTTTACCCATTAACTACTTAGCGAGGGGAATCAAACTTTCACACAGTATAAGAAAATTTAAAGCCACCTTAATGGGAAAAGAAAAAGAGAGAAAGGTAAGGTAGGAGTAGAAATCTTATTTGCAGTATGTAATTAATACTTAAATAAAACTTTATTTCCATATAAGTCAAACTTTCCATTTTGTAACAACTAATATCAATTTGTGGTTTTACTGGTCCCTAAAATTTACATTTGTAAAGTCTTTAAGAATTAACTTGCATGGAAACTGTCTCTGCAGGTAAGATATGTTGACCATTTGGTCCAAATTTTATCTGGTTGTTACGTTTATATACAGCCTATAACAGATCTAAGAGAGCTGATTTTTATATAAGGAGGGATTGACTGCTTCAGCACATTCAATTTTAATCTGGTGTTATGAATGATTTTCCATAATTGCCAGAGTTTCCAAGCCTTCACCAAGGCGGAGCTCTAATACGGTGTGAATCTTTGACAACATGGTCGCTTTTAAACACAGAGCAGCAGGGTATTTTTGAGAACTGTTACCTCATAATTTTTAGTCAAAGCACTCAGTTTATCTGTCTACTTGGCAACATGATCGATGGAGGTCTCAAAGTTTTAGATATTGTTTTTGTGCATAGTCTAATGAAAGCTGCAGTTTATAAAAGTAATTCATAAAACCATCTATACCTATTGCAACTTTATTGGAGATTCAGATCTATGTTCTGAAATAAAGTACTTACTTAGCAGTAAAAATTAGGCCCTGCTGTTTGTATTTTTGAGGGTTTCTATTCTCCCTGAGAAAAAGAACAGATCCGTGGTCAATCAGATTCCAGACTCCTCTGTCCCTCAGATCAAGAGTATAGAAGATATAAGAAAAAAAAAATGTTGAAGGAAGTTCTATTTTTCAGATTTGAAATTCAGATCCAAAAATGAATTTAGTATAATAGGACATTAGGTTATAGTTTTCTAATCACCGATGTGTGAAATAAGTCTCTGAAAAAAAATGGACAGGAAAGGGCATTAGGGCACCACTGAGAATAACTGTGGTAAATAAAACTTCTTTAGAAAGGTTTCTATGTCTAATCTAAGACTAATGGCAGAAGCCATTGATCATCACTATGTTAATGTTATCTCAGAGAAACACGGACTCTCAAGCAGAAGGCTGTTGGAATCAATAGGATCAAGGCTCTCGAGAGCTGCCTATGCAACGAGTGGATATACTGTCTTTGAAAGTCATGGAATTGTAAGATCTCATGAATATATCTCAATATATGTTCACAGCCGCAGTAATGCACACAAAATTATGAAATATTTATTTTCAATATTGTTATTCATTTTTTGTCCCCTCAGAAAAAGAACTCAGAGGGTTTGAAAACATTCACCTAAACTGCAAAAAATAGGTTCTGTTTGTTGAAGCAGTGGAAATACAAGCAAAAATTTTAAAGTCATCCATTTTTCTTCCCACTAAATATGGGTCATGATATTTTTTTAGGTGGAGTCTCAATTTGTTTCAGATAAAAATTTCTAGGGATGTGCACAGGGGTTAAAAATTCATTGTAATTAAAGACATGAGCTTGAGGGAAATTAANCCACTGCACTGTATATCTGAAGCTGATGTTGAATAATATTGTATGTCAACTATAATTATATATACATATAGTCACGGGATGTGGAGTAGAGTGTGGGAATGGAGTCAATGGAATTGTAATAGATATGTATGATATGGGGATGGGGAGTGGATGGGGGAGGGGGAGCTGTTACTTTGTGAGGGGTGAAAAGGATAACTATTGCATTGTTCTGTACACCTGAAACTAATAATAAAAATTTTTCAAAAGTGTGAAAGTGCTCATAAGACCTGATTAATGGGTCATTTCACTTTATCTACAGGCACAGGACTGTCAACAACAAAAGTCAGAAAGCATAATTTTAGATCTATGTGCCCAGGAAGAAAATATATTAGTTCGTGTTAAGTCAATTGGCACCAGAAAGAGAAAGCAATTGGCAGAAGAAGGAGAAAGCGATCGGTGATCTATGAAGACCTCTTTGCAAAGAAACATGATTCTAAAAATAAGGCAAATAATCTGAAATGCAATGAAGTGCTGTACAATGGCAATACGTCAGTAAAGGTAATTAATATCTAGGCTGGAGAAATAGTTCAGCTGAATTTCCTTAATTACCTTTGTTTTATGTTGAAATAATTATAGTTACTTTCCCAATTCAAAAGGTTATGAATAGAGAGGGGACAATAAAGCAAGACTCAACAGTAATAACAACTAATCACCCAGCATTAGGAATAGGGTGGAAGTTAGGGAGAAGAGGAGGAAATATAGATGACTCATCATGTAACTAGAGTTGAAGCTCACCTTCTTTTATTGCTCTTTTATATTTGGTTGGGACTTTCCTAAGTGGTATTTAGAAAAGTCCAATAAAATTTATTATCCAAATTATAGTTTACGTATTTCAATCTTTATTATGTCTTCCGGACCACTCTTTCAAAGAAAAACTAAATAGAGCTGGAGGAAATGCTACTAAATTAAGTCTTTGCTTTATCTACTATTGCTTTATTTCTTTAAAAAAAAACACAATTTATTGAATAATTGCCAAATTAAGTAGTGCATGAATGACACCTCCTTCGTGAGTTAATGAAAGAATACAGTACTTCTGCTCAAAAGACATGTCTGAAGAGAATGAATTTACTCCCAAATGGTTAGCTTATTATTGACACACAGTGAAAGCACATGAAGGCCACTTATCATTTTGTTACCATGACAACTGAGGGTGCCAATGGAATTTTTTATTCTACTTTTTAAATGAAGGAACATTGCTCCTTTTGACTTAGGAAAAAAACAGTACTGCCTTTGGGGTGAAGGTAATTCTGAAGCACATTTCCCCTAAGCCTTCTGATATTTCCTAATTTTAGTAAAACGCTTAAAAAATAGTCATCGATTTACAGCAAAGTATTACCTCCTAGATGATGGGCAGTGCAGTCATCTATTGTGATCTATGTTGATGTGCTGAAAGTTGTATAGCATCCACTGCACTGCAGGCACTGAATACATATTTGCCAAAGTAAATGGATTGTTAATAGTCAATGTGCTCTAAGCAGAGGGGTCACTGTGTGAGAATCTGAGAAACTGAATTCTTTTTTAATGCGTGTTTCTGAATATAGTCTCTCTTTATTCCTGGTGTTTCTCAATGGCAAGCTGGAGAAAATAAATCTTGACAGCTACACTGACTTCCTCTGAATTCCATCTTTAATTAACTTACTCTTAGATTCCTGAAGACACTTCTTTAGTTTGTCACTTACGTGTTATTAGCAAGTGTGATCATCACCAGATTTGTGGGCGTGCTTCAAATAACAACAGTCAGGAGATTCCTTGGTCAAAGCCTCTAATCAATTTTTGCATAATCAGCCTCAGCCTTGGGTTTTATTACATTCATTTTCAATCATATAAAGTCATATAAGAAGTGTAATTTTATAAATACAGCTAACATAAGCAAAGCAAATAATAGTTTGGGTCATTGAAGCCAATGTGATAGACAAATTATAAAGTAATGTGAGCTTTACAGATTTCATATCAACTGATGGGGTGAGTTGGGTTAAGGTTAGAAAGTAAAATCTGAAATTTGATTAAATTAATCACCTACTAGGTATAAAAATTATTTACTGCCTTAATAAAACATTATGCATGCTTTATAAAACACTGAAGATTTGACAAATCTATTTGTCAAATACCAGTAGTAAATTTGAATTATTTTAACAGTGTATTGCTCTAAATCTCAGTCATTATTTCAAAACTCTCTTATCCCCTAAAAGAATATACTGTCAATTATTGTTTAAAGCTGCACTGATGTATACTAATAATATTATGTAACTTTCAGATACAGAGTTTTTGAAGAAAATCTTTCCTTGAATATCCATTTATAAAGGTTCAGACTAAGGTCCCATATGTAACAAATTGCTATTTCACATCTTAACAGTTTGGATTGAGACAACATCATACCCAAAGGAATGGTTCTTAAAAGGTAGGATGTGTCAGAATCACATAAAGGACTTGTTAAACACACATTGCTGGGTGTCATGCTCACAGCTTCTGATTCAGCAAGTCTTGGGTTGGGGCCTGAGAATTTGCGTTTCTAACAAGTTCCCAAGTGATGTTGATGCTGCTGGTCCAGGGGCTATAATTTGAGAATCACTATTCTAACCTCACTCAGATCTCAGGAAACAAAAGCTAAAAGCTGCGTTAAATTTCATCATTAATTTAACTAAAACAACTCAAAGTATGTTCATGACCTTGGCATTCTTCTCAAGAGAAAATAGGCCATCCTTCATTTTTTGGTGTACAAGTTCAGACAATTAAGTTCGTAAACTTGTTGCAATCATGTTGCTGACCTTTTTTTGATATCAGAGGAATTATTCATTATGAATTTGTACCAACTGGACAAATGGTTAACCAAGTTTACTATTTGGAAGCGCTGAAAATGCTGCATAAAAAAGTTAGATGACCTGAACTTTTCGCCAACAATTCATGGCTCTTGCATCAAGACAAGTCACCAGCTCACATGGCACTCTCTGTGAGGGAGTTTTTAGCCAGTAAACAAATAACTGTATTGGAACACCCTCCCTACTCACATGATCTGGCCCCCAGTGACTTCTTGCTTTACCCGAAGATAAAGAAAATATTGAAAGAAAGACATTTTGATGGCATCCACAATGTCGTGGGTAATACAATGGTAGTTCTGATGGTCATTCCAGAAAAAGAGTTCTAAAATTGCTTTGAAGGGTGGACTAGGCTCTAGCCTTGGTGCATAGCTTCCCAAGGGGAGTGCTTTGAAGGTGACTATAGTGATATTCAGCAATGAGGTATGTAGCACCTTTTCTAGGATGAGTATGAGAACTTAATTGTCCAACCTCATATAGGCAAAAGAGTCCCAAAAGGTAAACTGGCTCACCACAGTGCTCTCTTACACTACCACACACTGCTTTTCCATAGTTTTCTTAGAAGTTAACTGGATTTGAAAAATAATGGGCAAATCTCCATTTCTTGCTTATAGCTTTCCTCCTTATTTGAAGTAATATAAATTATCTTGGTTCTATGTGTGCAACAACATGGCTTAAATTCTGAAATACACAGGAGGCTTGAAAATAGCTCACAAGGAGTGATAAATGATGATATGGTTAGAAAAAAACAAGTGTCTAATGCAGAAGATCCCTTGCATTGAGAAAAAAATTATGGTAGATGTCAAAAAATAGAAGACACAAATGAAAAATCTGTTGATCTCCCACAAGTAAGAAAAAATAGCATCTCATTATTTCCCTATACCAAGGTACTGATACACTAAATATTAAATTATGGTTTGCCTACAAGTATACTAATCAGGTTATATCAGGGAACGGGCAACATGTATTGTGGAATTAGTGCCCACAAAACTCTCTGCTGGAACAAATTATTTAGACAAACATATCCTGTGATCAACTCCAAGATTTCACTTACACAATTACATCCCTGGTGTAAACATTAGAAAAAACAAAGCATAGATGTGAGAAATGACATTTAAAAGTCAAAGCTTATTTTATCGACCTTTGTCACTCAAATTCAAAAGCCATGATACTGAGTAAAAAAAACAGGCAATATTTGGGGTGATCATTTTTGAAGTTGACACATGGATATACACTCTCAATTTTAAGCCTTTATGTTAATGATCATACTTAATAACTGACAATACCAAAACATCAGTGACGGCTGACACACAAGTGCCCACACATTGAGGAAAAGCTAAGGCAAAGTGACTGATTTCATAACTGCCCCGCATTTGAATTTGAATCACCCCTCCTTTGGTGATAAAAAATCAATAACCTAAATCGTATCCATTCCTTCACACCCAAGCCCATCTCCTCCACCCATCAGATTGCTGAGGAAACTAGCTGCACAAATACTTTCCTCATCAAAATTCACAGTCCAAAACAACCCACTGCTCCTGGACACAGGGACATGCTTAGATAAAATGACTCACCCAAGTAAAATCAGATTCCTAGACAGCTATATTATTGGCTTTTGATCCATTCTCACAATATATAATAAACCTAACTTCAGGATAAAGGAACATTGCGTTCTTACATAAAACAGGGTAGCAAACTACAATCTCAAGGTTCTTTAATTTACTATTAATTTCCTGAATTTTTTAAGAGAATGGAAGAAGATGAATGGCCCATCTGTTACCAATTAATTCAGTTTTGCACTTTTTATTTTAATTCTTCAATATGTAATTTAGATATGTTCTATATCTGGCAGTCTATAGGATTAATAAAAAGAGGTTTTTGGTTCCCTAATTTATTATTTAACAGATAATGTTTCAAGATTACATACTGAGTTAAAAGAAAGATTAGTGACTTTTTATAGAAACAATATATATTTAGTTTGAAGCTTTTATATATTCTCCTTATATAAAATTAATCTGGGCCAGAACTAAACTGCACAGATACCACCAGCCCTCTGAGCAATGTAGAGACACTCTACTCTTTGACCTTCATTACATAGAAGATTTAGTGGGTCATAACTTTATCATTTTATCTCTATTAGGGTCTTGCAATGACATTAACTTTTAGTATCACCATATGTCTCTCATGCATTTTATATTCTGAAATGCACAAGGTAGATCACAGAACACAGAGTCTATAGAATACCAGAAAATCCAAATGAAGATAAGACAGTTAACTATTGAAGAATTTCATTTGAAATTCTTGTCAGATTATATGGCAGAAAGCACTACTTGAGTGATCATCTTGTACTTACTGAAGTTCTCAAGTATAATGATAATAAAGGCTCTTCTGGCACTAAATATTGAGTTAGTGAATTATCAAAATGAATATTAGATTATTTGTTTTTTTTAGATGAATCCTTATAGAGATTCTCCTTTATAAAGAATAAGAAAATAAGGTTACCTCCAGGATTAGTTAAGACCAGGGACAAAAGAGAGAAGAGAACACCATCAGCCCAGCAGCTGACTCAGAAGCATCCCGAAGTAGCATGAGCGGCTGGAGAGCTAATCCCTGACGGAGTGATGATAATCCCCTGGCTTTCAAACCTGAATTATTAAGTACTCTCCTTGAGAAAAAGAGGTGGAAGAGCCCAGAAAACTAGAAAGGCAAATGCTGGCCAAACTGGACTGCAGGGCATTCCTGAATCTTACTAAAATCAACAGTGTATGTGTAACATCCTGGAACAAAGTTAAGTAGCTCTTTATTGCCCCAAACATTTAAACTCTCACTGTTACTTTGGGCTAGGGGTCTTCCAACTTTTCCTAAAATGATCAGAGAGTATGTTATCTAGGCTTTGCCAGCCATTCTCTCTCTGTGGCAACTACTAAGCTCTGTCATTGGAGGAGCAAGCCAGCCACAGACATACATAAACAAATGAGTGTGGCTGTTTCCCAATATAACTTTAGTTACAAGGCAGTGGGCAGGTTTTGACCTAAAAGTAGTAGTTTTCTAAACACCACCCTGCATTAGGTTTTTGGATCCTGGTGTCCCCATGCTCTAGCCCCTAGGCTGGTACCCATAAACCAACCAGATGCAACTTAATGCTGCCATTGGAGCGCACCACCTCAATACAGAGAGAAGTCTGACCATTTCTGATGGTGTGGCCACTATTAAGTGTAACACTTTATGTACATGTCCATTTTCCCTTTGAAAACTTCTTAAAACACAGCTAACCAGGTAGTTTTCTAATACACAGAAACAAAAAAGGGAACACAACTTCTGAGAAAGGAATATATTGGGTTGCTGGAAACGTCATGATGCATTTTTGCTACGAAAAACAGAAAAAAATACATTATGACTTTTCCAACAACCCAATGTATTTGGCTCTCAGGAAGCACGACAGACTGTCCCTAAGTAATTTTTGAACTACCTCAAACTCATAATTGCAAGGGGACTTACGTTGGGTTTTGGGTTTTGTTTTTTGTTTTGTTTTGTTTTTATGTTGCACCAACAGTAGAAACACATTTGCTTCTATAAGTAAAGCAGTGAATAAGCATCTTCATTCCCTAGGTGTCGTACTGACAGCTTTGCATCTTTGTGTGGTAAATGGATATTCTACTGACCTTGCTGCCACTTTGGGGTGTAATTACATCAGCAATGCCTCTGCCGCTTATGGAATCCAGCAAACACTTAATACACGATGAACTATTGAGTCGCTAAGTGCTTCTGAACTTTAAATGTACATTTTATCATGTTATATCTGTAATACCCCATACGCATGCTGCATATCTACCATTAGAATCAAGCTACATGTTATTTGTAGGAGAAAGTGACAGTCACATTCACATTTTATGTTTGATAAGAATTTGCTACTTGATATAAAGATGAACAATTACATGATAAAGTTGTCTATAAAAATATACACACGCATATTAGTTTTAAGTTTAGGACCATATCTCAGTAAAACTAGCACAGCATATGAAGATAAGACAAAGAAAAAGAATCCTGTTAGGTTAGTAGGCAGTTCCAGATATTTGATTCTGCATTGAATTATGGTAAAATATTAAAAATAACTTAGCTAGAGGGCCTTCTCTTGCTGAAACAATATGCTAATTTTTAAAATATTCTGTAATACATTTTGGATACTTCCACTATTTTAAACAAATTTATCATTTGTCCAAATACATATGGGATGCTTGAAAATGGATGTTTATCAACTAGAAAAAGAAAACGAATTGACTGATGAATACAGCAAAGAATTGTATGAAAGGTTTTCTTGAGTAAATGATAATATTAATAAGTGCTAATATTCACTGAGTTCTAACCTTGTGTGAGGCACTATATTATGCACTTTACATGCATTAGCTCTTTTTGTTCTCTAAACAACTCCATAAGGTAGGTAGCATTGCACCATTTTGCAGCTTGGCTGACTTGCCCAAATCAAAGGACAGAGAAGTGGCAGAGTCAGGATTCAAACCTTGTCAGTCTGCTGCAGAGACCAGGCTCCTAAGTAATAGGGAACTCCACTCTCACCCATGCAATGTTCTGTATAGATTGTGTTTTGAGTTGGATGGGAGTGGTGGGAGAGTGTATTTGGTGAAGGGGTAGTGGGACGCCACCATTCCGAGTACATTCACATTAACTGTTCTGCCTGAAAAGCATACTAAAACCAGGACTCAAATATCCTATAGAGAAGTAGGGGGAAGTCAGGCATTCTCTAAACTGTTGCTGAGTTAGGATAGGGATACCGAGGAAAATAACTCAGGACTATGAAGAAAGCAACCGGGGAACACAAAGGTGAGATGTATTTGGAATGAAAAGCCCAAACTTGTAAAATTGGAAAGCTGCAAACATTTAGAAGAAATACAATAGAGTTCTGAGTAGCAGGAAAAGTAATTTTTTCAAAATAGAGAAATTGCAAAATATTAAGAATTGGATGAGATTTTAATTATTCAGAGCATATTTTCCTTTTACAAATCACATTATAGAAATGCGACTTGTAGATTTTTCAACAAATATTTATTTG
>NW_017732261.1:251035-252371 GCF_001890085.2 Hipposideros armiger
AATAATAATAATAATAATAATAATAATATATTATGGGGTTTATAACATACAGTGAATTATAAGGTATGACTACAATAGCACAAAGGCTGGGGGAGGGGAATGGAAGTGCCCTATTATAAACTTCTTAATATATGTGAAATGATTTATCACTTGATGGCTCACATGATAAGTTTAGAATGTATACTATAAAGCCTAAGGCAATCTTTATAAAACACACACAATGAAAAGACAGAGATCATCAGTTTAGAATAAAAAAGAAGGCCCTGACTGTATGTTGCCTATAAGGAATACATTTCAAACAAAGAACAAAAAGTTAAAAAATAAAAGGATAGAAAAACATATGTCATGCTATGATTAAATGAAAGCTGGTGTGCTATAATAACATAAAAAAAATAGATGGCAGAGCAAAGAATATTAACAGAGATAAAGAGGGTCATTTCAGAATAATAAAGGGGACAATTCATCCAGAAGACATAACCTTATATGTTTATGTACCTATAACAAAAATTCAAAATACGTGAAGCAAAATCACAGAACTTCAAAGAGAAATTGATAATTCCACAATTATACTCAGATATTTCAACGCCCCTCCTTCAATAACTGATAGAACAAGTAGGCAGAAAATCAGTAAAAATACAGACCTGAAAAACACTATCTACCAACTTAATTTGACATTTATAAAATACTCCACCCTACAGCAGTATAAACACATTTTTTTAAGTGCACATGAAAAAAAAATTCAAGATAGACCATATCTGGGTCATAAAACAAGTTTCAATGCTTTAATATGGTTCAAATCAAAGAATTATGTTTTCTGATCACAATAAAATTAAATTAGTAGCCAATAAAAGACAGATATGTGGGAAAGCACCACTTATTTGGAAACTAAATAATGCACTAAATAATGCATATCCCATAGGTCAAGGAAGAAATCAAAAAGATAATTAGAATTTATTTTGATTAAAGTAAAAATGAAAACACAACATACAAAAATGTTTGGGATGGTAATAAATAAAAAATTAGACAGAAAATTATAATCCAAAATATCTAGAAAATAAGAAAGGTCTCAAAGCAATGACCTCTGGTACTAGAAAAAGAAGAGCAAATGTTGGTTTGCAAACTAGACCCCTACACAGAGGTCAGGGAGACAAGGAAGAAAGAGGCAGACCACTCCAGTTGGTAGGTGGCCGGTTTAATTACCAAGTACATTTACAATTGAGGCTTATCTTGGGTGGTCACAAGATGGGTAGCTCTCCTTATCTGCTTGAAACAATCTTAGAAGTTTACATAGAAGCCTTAACTGGGTTCAGTCACTTGTTCCATCTAGATGGTCTCA
>NW_017732261.1:253621-278621 GCF_001890085.2 Hipposideros armiger
TTTTTTGATATCAGAGGGATTATTCATTATGAATTTGTGCCAACTGGACAAACAGTTAACCAAGTTTACTATTTGAAAGTGCTGAAAAGGCCGTGTGAAGCTTTTCACCAACTACCTGAACTTTTCACCAACAATTCATGGCTCTTGCATCAAGACAAGGCACCAGCTCACATGGCACTGTCTGTGAGGGAGTTTTTAGCCAGTAAACAAACAACTGTATTGGAACACCCTCCCTACTCACCTGATCTCATCCCCAGGGACTTCTTTCTTTACCATTGACATTTTGATGACATTCAGGACTTCAAGTGTAATATGATGAGACAGCTCTGATGGTCATTCCAGAAAAAGAGTTCCAAAGTTGCTTTGAAGGGTGGACTAGTCACTGGCCTTGGTGCATAGCTTCCCAAGGGAAGTACTTCAAAGGTGGCTGTAGTGATATTCAACAATGAGGTATGTAGCACTTTTTCTAGGATGGGTTCGCAAACTTAATTGTCTGACTTTATAGGTACATACAAGGATGTTCACTGCAGCGTCCTTATAATAAGAGAAAAACCTAAACATAAAATAATTTCTTCCCCATCTTCAATTACTGATTGAAAATGCTCAGTCCGTTAGAGCAGTAGGAAAAGAAGAGGCCTCCATATATCCATGCTTTCATTCTATGCCTTTTGTTAGCCTTACCTACAAAGATACAATAGCTGTAACCAGAAATGGTCAATCCTCAAAATTTTCTTTCAACATCATATCAGACACTTGTTTCTTCATTAGCCTTTCACTTATTTTAGCACCAGCCAAGGTAGGGGCTCTCAATGTGGGCTGCACATTAGAATTGCCTGGGGAGCTTAGACAATCAGTGGCTCTATCTTAGATAAATTAAGTAAAAATTTGGAGGTTAGTGCCCAGTGTTTCCCAAGTGATTTTAACGTCCATCCACCAGGGTTGTATACCATTCATCTCTGGAGATAATCAGTAATTTGGTTCATCATTAGAAAACTGAACTCTTTAATTGACTTCCAATTGATTACTGTCTATTCTGAAAATTTAGGAAGATAGTGAAGTTTATTTTGTTTCCAGGAATCCTGATGCTTGCCTCTTCTGTTTGCTTTGTAGTTTTAAGTCTGTGGAAATCAGTCTGAGATATTTTGCTATAGAAATTTGACACATGGCAGGTCTACACAATTTTTACCCTCGATGACGAGTCCTGTGATTTCAAGAGTTCGGCAAACTCATTCTCTTACACATTTCGACATTCTCCGTAATAGTAGGCTGTGAGGTCAGCCCCAATGTGATGATTAACTTCCTTTAGCTGGAACATTCTGACTGGTCGCCATTTGTTGACCTTGAGTGCTTTGGTAAACTTGGTGTCTGTTGGGTAGTGACACGTTATATTTCCCACAATGACTTGCTAAAAGAAACATTAATCTCTACTGTTTCATGCCTGGTCCTTTTCTTGGGAGTGTATGAGTTGTGATCAAATGGTAATGAGATACTTTTCTTTAAAAAGAATGTATTTTTATATGATTTTCTAACAAGACTATCAGGACTTGAACATGAAAATGAGTATTTACATTTTAGGAGACTATGCACTAATTCCAATGTACTACAGTAAAATTTTCTTTTACAACTCCACTTTTGGAATTGCTTTTGGATTCAGTGGCACCTTTTTGGAACATCTACTATTATGGCAAAATTTCAATCCCTGAGGCTGAATTTGGCTTGTGGAGATAACAGCTAAAAGTTATTCAGATCAAAATCTAAGTGAACTTTCTGGATTACAAATTAAAGAAGTTAATATTATTTAGTTTAAAATAGAGGTATGGCTAAAAATAATGAAACTATTTTCTTGTAACTACAACTGGCTATGAGAGTAATTGACTTTTTTTTTTTAATCACAGCAATTGGAAACTATCTAGCTGTCAAATTATCCCTAGGTTAATAAAGGCTTGTGTTTTGGCATAGCCATCACTCTTGTTCTTAGCATAAAGTTATACAGATGGGGACTGTGGTATACAGGAAAGGGATTCGTTAGCCTCTGGGTTGGAGTAAGCTACTTATTCTCCCTATTCCTAGTAGCTCTCATTTGTAGAATGGGCATAATAATGCCAACCATGTGAAAGTGCTGTGAGCATTAAATGAGAAAATATTTTTAAATGCTTTATCCCAACACTTCTCACATTCTGATGTGCAGAGGAGTCTCTTTAGGACATGTCATTGAGATGAAGTTTCTGATCAATAGGTCTGGGTGTGGCCTGAGGTTGTGCATTTCTAATAAGCTTCCAGGTGATGCTGATGCTAATCCATGGACCACACTTAGAGTGGGAAGGCGTTAGTCTGGCTATAGCAGGTAAGTTGGTAACTCAGTAAGGGTTACATTTCCTTTCTTCCTGCATGCCACGTCTCTATTTTTGTTGCTTTAGGGGCTTGGATTTTGATCAACACCTTAACTACTAATACTATTGCATGACAGATCCTGGGTATCAACACAAGGAAAGTGACTCAGGGTGCCCATTCTAAAAAATAAGATGAGCCTCCATGTTTATGGACTTAATATAGTCACTTGATAACAAAAATGACCTAGGTTCCTATTGTCTAACCTCTCATTTCAGGGAAGGGGTAGGCAGGCATCTGGGCTACAAGTACGAACCGAAGCCTTATATGGGAGTGGTCTTCAAAGGCAAATGTCCCCCATGTATCATTTCCATGGGAATGGGGGGGAAAAAAAAAAAGAACTGGAACCAAAAGAGCTGAAACCAGGCAAAATAGGCTTCCAGAGTCAGGAGGTTTTCCTTGGAAATTTCTCTTGAGTCAATAATAAAAGGAGAAAGAGCCTTTAATGAAGTACCTACTGGGGAGTAAACAGGCAGAGAGGAAGTTGTTTTTGTTAAGAAATGTATTTTATGGACAGTTATAATGAAAATATATCTGTATCATTCCAAGTCAACAATGATATTCAACAGCAGTCTTTGTCCTCCCTTCGCTAAGGATTCCTGCTGGCTATTAATCTTTCAAACATAATGAAAAGATATAACCAATCTAGGTACAGTGAAATAAAATTAAACCCTACTTGGCTCTAAATATTATTCTTTTTGAGGTGACATGATGCTATTTGGATAATAAGCACCGTACACACACTATTCACTTTGTTTCTTTGTACACATATAGTGTCACCTCACACTGCCAAGCAGCTACTTAAAAACAATCAGGAAACAGATGCATTCTCAGTGGTGATCCAGGGGGTTCTTGTGAGTAGGCTTTTAGCAGTCCTTGACATGGCACCTTCATCATATTTCATGAAGCTTGAAAACCACTTTGTCATCTTTTAAGATCCTTAGCAGTATTTCTCACATCATGTTATTTCAAATCAATCATTACATATCCTGGAAATAGCTCCTCCATGAGGCTTTGAAGTAGTCTTGATCCAATGGTAGTATTTTCACTGTTGTGTAGGCTGATAATGCAGCCCCTCCAGACTCTTGTTGAACACTTTAAGTTGCTTTTAGATAATTCAAGCAACAACACAAAAAATAAAAATAAACACAGACACACACACACACACACACACACACATAAACTTTCTGTTTTTGCACTTGGCTTACTTAGATAATAGAAACAAAATAGGATATTTCTTTTTCTTGCTAATTCCTTCAATGCCTACATTGTTCTGACTCATGGGATATCCATCACTCCTTTATTTCAGATTGTCCATTGTAAACACTCTATGTGCTTTATTTTTAACTCCCTTTCTGTTAAATACAATCTGTGTGTACTGAGTTATTTTAAGTATAACCAAAGATGACTTCCTGCTAAACATACTATTTATAGTACACTTCAGAACAATTGATTTTAAAGTCAACCAGAAGTTAGATTCTTTTACCTTTTGATATTTGCATTGAAGTAATGTCACAAAAATGATAAAAAAAAGAAGACAATGTTCGCTAACCAGAAAAGTAGCCTCATTATTTTATGAACCTCCCACAGACATAAGCATGTATGTAAGCATTCTTATATGACTATACAACTGGAATCCCAAACCCAGAATACTTAATTAATATACACATTGCTTTTGCCGTCTAGTTTTGCAAAGTAGAAGAACTCACACTATGAGAGTTGTTATCAGAAACCTAATGAAGAAGAGTAGTTCCCATTAATATGATTCTTTCAACAATTAAAGGTATCAAAGAGTTGGAGTTTTATCCTGAACACCACATAGATTATGTTCACTCGATATGTACATTTACTGTGTTCAATTAGGATAAAATAATGATTTGAGGCAGTGAGGGATCCTGCAACACCATAAATCAAGGTAACGTGATCATTGTTTTGTGTACTTTTAAGGTCAAATATATCTTCAGTGTGAGGATCCTTTTAAAAGTGGTAATTTATATATGGAACCTATTCCAGAAAGAACACCTGTAATGTGACTAGACCAGACATCGCTGGATAAATGTTTTGTCAAATAAGGACCATCTTCAACATCAGAATATGCCTTATGCAGTTTTTGTATATACACACTTCTTTATATGAAGAGTACTTTAAAAAGTTGTAATTTATTTCATAGTGACTACAGATATTAACACAAACTTTGAGTTATCTTTACAAAATCTCCCTTTTGTCTTTCAACAAACAAATACTCAGTTTTATAAGCAATTCATTTTTCCATGGCGATGGGGAAATTCCTACCCTCAATCAATGGAAGAAACAGCCAAACAAATAGACATCTCTGCAGGTTAGCATTCAAAGCCTTCCATTTGAATTTCCTCTACAGATCCCTAGTCTCAACTGATCCCTTAATTTGGACCGATTGCAACAACCAAACAATTTTTTTTCAGATTACTTTTAATTTATTTTAATTCCCATTCCCGTAATATCCATCACCTGATATACTCTGCCCTTAAAAAAAAATCTACCCAAATTCATCAACTCCGTTGAATTCTATATATCTGTCATGAACTTGGCTCCACTCTTAGCAAATGGGTACTAGAATAACCATTGATTCACTAAAATTCTCAGTTAACCAGATTTTTGTTTGCATCATGTTTGGCTTCTAGATGGCAAATAGTTAGGACAAAAATGTATTCAGTGGAGTGTTGTCAAGGATACAGAATGTCCAACCCAGCTTAGTCTCTGAATTTTCCCCCATCTCTTGTTCATCCTAACCAGACTCAGTACTTTGAGGTCAAAATTTCCTTTTTATTCATCTTTGTACCCCCAGCATCTAATACATGGCATGTTCAATAAATAGTTATAAAATAAATGAGGAAGTACTAGCTAATGTACTTGTATTACTATATTGCTTTTCACAGTGATACCCTGAAAGTTACAAGAAACTGTTCAGCTGAGAAGGCAAACATCGTTTTTTAGCAACAAAGTCAAAACCAGAAAGAATCAATTGGTTAACCAGAAGGTTTAATTATCTAAAATTATCTTAAATCTCTAGCATTAAGGTTAATACTGGTTATTCTCCATGTCATCAGAGAAGTAAGGTCATCATGAACTCTTGAGCCAGGCTTCCTGGGTATAAATCCCGGCTTTGTCATGCATTATCTGGGTGACCTTGGAAAGTTATTTAATCTTTCTATGCTTCAGTTTCTTCACCTGTAAAATTACCATAACAACTTAGCACCGACATCATAATGTTATGAGGATTAAAGGAGGTAGTATTTTTAAGTTGCCTAAAATTATATCTGGCACATATTAAACACTCTATAATATTGTTGAATAAATAGGTAATATCAGCACCTCACAATCTAATGTCTTGAATAAACCTGGTCCCACAAGATGCTCTATTCAATTACATATCAAATAGGTTTTGGGGATGTTGCATTTTCTGGAGAGTCACAATATAAATTTGTAAATTCAAAGCTTTGAAAATGTTGATAGCCAAAGTTCTTGTTCAAGTATATTTACACTAACACTTCCCAAGTCTATTTCAGAACCTCCACTTCCCCTGCACAACAGATGTTACTACCCCATAGCACTAGCTCTTGTTAACACATTCAGGGAAACTAAGTGTGCACCTATTGCTGCTTTGCTTTGCAATCATTTGTAAGTATTCACATTTGTATATACATATATTCACACATATATATTTTGAATCACAACTACAGGGAGGGTATGGATTTTGGTTTTAATATCATTTCTATTTATTCTTCTACTGCTCCTTTTCTTATTTTGTGACAACCCTTTATACTGCTAAACATGCTGATGTAAATATAATGTAAAATGTTATTTAAAACAATGAATTCAGGACTTGTGGTTTCAGAGGTGTCAGTTTAATAACTCCAAAGAAAGCCTCTATCTAGCCACACTCATAAAACTGCCCTCTCAGGCAGAAAAGACTGAACAAAATCTTAGAGCATTAAAAAACCCAAGACAGATGGAAAACCTACTGCCAAAATCTGAAAGAAGTTGAATGCCAACATAAAGGCACTGGAGCTGAGTTGGTGACTTACAACACGATTAACCTCAGCGAGGAGAAACCCCCTGCCTGAAAGGAAGTGGGCGAGCTTCATTTTCCCCTCCTTCCTTACATACAGCTCAGTGCCCGGACTTCTAACAAACAGATGACTCTCTCCTCACAGTACAAATGATACCTCTGCAACAACCTTCAGGGAAGCATCACCCAAGGCAATGAGCAATAAGGATGCTCCTCCTTCCAGTACAGACTCCAATATGTATTGTAATTTAAACACAATAAAGGGAGCACAAATACGCTCAACTGATTTTTTGACACAGGTACAGAACAATTAAATGGAAGAACGATAACTTTTCCAACAAATGGTGCTTGAGCAATAAGACATCATAGGCAATAAACAAATAAAACTGGAGCTCAAACTAACCCTCACACATTTTATAAACATTAACTCAAAATGGATTATAGACTTAAACATAAAATGTGAAACTATTAACCTTAGAAGAAAACAGAGGGGGAAATATCGGAGATCTGGGGCTAGTCAAAGAGGTCTTAGACTTGGCACCAAAAACATAACCCATAGAAGGAAAAACTGATAAACTAAACTTCATAAAATTAGAACCACTTGTTCTGTGAAAGGTCCTACTAAGAGCAAGAAAATAAAAAGTACAGACTGAGAAAATATTTGCAAACCACATACCTGACAAAGGGCTAGCTTCTAGGAAAATAAAGAACTCAAAACTCAGCATTGAGAAAACAATTTAATTATCTATATACCACTGACAGAAAAAGATATTTTGTCAAAACAGATATAAAAATGGCAAATGAGCACATGAAAAGATGTTGAAAATCATTACCCATTACACATATGCAAATTTATACCACTATGAGATGTTACTACTCACCTATCACAATGGCTAAAATAAAACATAGTGACAACACAAAATTGTGGTGAGATTGTTGAAAAAGCGGATCAACCACCCACAGACTGGTGGTGGGATGTAAAATAGTACAGCCACTCTGGAAAATAATTTGGCAGTTTCTTTAAAAATTGAACATACAAATACCATACAAGCCAACAATTGAAATCCTGGGCATTTATCCTACAGAAATGAAAAGTTGTGTGCACACAAATGCCTGCACATGAATATTTATAGCCACTTTGTTTGTAATAGTCCCAAACTAGAAAAACCCAGATGTCTGTCCTTCAATAGTGAATGGGTAAATCAACTGTGGTACATCCATACCATGGAATACTAATTAGCAATGAAAAGGAACAAGCTACTAAAACATGCAACAAACTGAATCAATTACCAGAGAATTATGCTGAGTGAACAAAGTCAATCTCAAAAGGTTACATATTTCCATTTATATAACATTCTTGAAATGACAAAATTATAGAAATGGAGAATAGATTTACTAGTTGTCAAGGGTAAAGGAGGAGATGTAGGTGGGAGGGAAATGTGGTGGCTACAAAAAGCCATCTTTGTGGTGAAGGAAATGTCTGTATTTTGACTCTGCCAGTATCAATGTCCTGGTTGTGATATTGTACTATTGTTTTGCAAGAAGTTATCTTTGTGGTACTGGGTTTAGGATCAATGAGATCTCATATACCATGTCTTAAAGCTGCAAGAGAATTTACAATTATCTCAAAATAAAAAAGTTTAATTTGAAAAAAAAAAACCACATTAACTGAATGCCATATTCAACAACCACTCTATTCTTGTCATTTGTGTCAAGTATACCTCTTCAATATGCCGATATTGACATATTTTAAAACAATATCATTTTAAGAAAATGGAGATTATCCTTGAACTCATTTGAACTGAGTATTTTATAGTGCTTCTCGTGAAAATATCAACTCAATTTACAGAAGATTTTAAAAGGAAAGTGATTGATATCAGAGGAAATGAAGCATTAAAATCTCAGTTAAATTAGATATTAAATAATGTTCACAAAGGATTTTGGATTCAAAACTAAGCAGCTGTCTCAAACAGAAAAAAAAGATGAAAGAGAAGAGTTTAAGCGATAATGGGATAATATGCATAAATGATATGACAATATTGGGAGCATATTTTTTTTAAAGATTCCCATTGGGGAATTGGGGGGATGGAAACAGTGCTGGAGAATTGGGGGAAGGGGAACAGACAAGTTGCTGTCATTTTTGTTCTTCAATCTAGTTGTGGAGGACGTTGCTTCACTGGCCCAAGTTGGCACCATCATTGCGTTCTTCCTGGGTGAGGCAGATCAGTTGCTGGTTTCTGGACGGCCGCTCACTGCAGCTGCAGGCCGCTCACGCTGGCTGCTGGCTACCGCCCATGGCAACCCACTGCCACAGGGGCTGCAGCCTACGCTGTCGCTAGCGACTCACGGCAGCCCAGCTCCGGGTTGAGCTGTTGTTCAGCATCTTAGCTGTAGAGGGCAGTGTCACTGGCCCTCATATGTGGTATCCGAACCGGGGCCCTCTGGCGTCCGAAGCCAGTTCTTAACCATCGCGCCACTCGGCCGGCCCAGGAGCACATTTTTTTTTAACCTACCTAAAATAATGCATATTTTCAATTTCTAAAAGTTCATCTGAAAGAACTTTAATAGTCTGGTTATCTAGGACATTTTCCATAGTAATCTAACTTAAAATACATTAAAATTTCTACCCCCACTGTAAATCTCTCTCATCATATGAATATATGTAGACATATATTTTTGAAAATATCCACTATTTCCAATTTCTTATGGCCTGCTCATTTTTTAAACATGAGCTCTAGATAACTAAGTACCATGTTTTTGTTTTATTTTCAGGCATACAGCATAGTGGTTAGGCATTTGTATAATTTATAAAGTGATCCTCCTTTATAATTTATAAAGTTTAGTACCTACCTGGCACTATACATGGAACCATATTATTCACTATATTCTCTATACTTTATATCCCCATCACTATTTTGTAACTACCAATTTGTACTTCTTAATCTCTACACCTTTCCATGCTGTCTCCAAACTCCCCTCCCATCTATCACTCCAATAAATCTAATACCTATCTGACATCATACATAGTTATTACAATCTATTGACTATATTCCTTATGTTACATCCTACATTCCCATGACGACTTTGCAACAACCAATTTGTACTTCTTAATCCATTCCCCTTTTACACCCACCCGTTCAACCCCTCTCCCATCTGGAAACCATCAAAATGTTCTTTTTGTTTTGTTTTGCTTTTTAACTTTATTGGGGAACAGTGTGCCTTCCCAGGACCCATCCGCTCCAAGTCAAGTAGCTGTTTCAATCTAGTTGTGGAGGGCGCAGCTCCACAGCCCATGTGGGAATCAAACTGGCAATCTTGATGTTATGAGCCTGTGCTGCAACCACGTGAGCTAACCAGCCGGGCCCAAAATGCCCTTTTTATCTATTAGTTTGTTTCGGTTTTGCTTGTTTGTTTATTTTTTTCTTTAGATTCCACATATAAGCAATATTCCATTTTATATATGTACTACCTCCTCTATCCATTCACCCACTGATGCACACCTACGCAGCCTCCACATCTTGGCCATTGTAAACAATGCTGTAATGAACATATGGATGCACATATCCCCTTGAAACAGCATTTTGGGTTTCTTAAGATAAATACTCAGAAGTGGGATTACCGGATCCTTCTTTGACTCTTGTTATAGCCTTTGTTTTAAAGTATATTTTGTCTGGCATAAGTATTGCTACCCCAGCTTTTTTGTTTGTTTGTTCCATTTTCATGAAATATTGTTTTCCATCCCTTTACTTTCAGCCTGTGTGTGTCTTCCGATCTGAAGTGAGTCTATTGTAGGCAGCATATGTAAGGGTTTTGTTTTCTTATCCATTCAGCCCTCTTATGTCTTTTGATTGGAGCATTTAATCCATTTACATTGAAAGTAAATGTTGATAGATATGTAGTTATTGCCATTTTACTATTCATATTTTTTTGCCTTTTTCTTCTTCTTTTTTTTTTTTCATCTTAAAGAAGTCCCACTAAGATTCTTTGCAATTGTGGTTTGGTGATGATGAAGTCCTTCAGATTTTTCTTGTCTGCGAAACTCTCTATCTCTATTTCAATTCTAAATGATAATCCTGTTGGGTAGAGTGATCTTGGTTGTAGGTTCTTGCTTTTCATCACTATGAATATTTCCTGCCAATCCCTTCTGACCTGCAAAGTTTGTTGAGAAATCAACTATTAGTCTTATGGGAGCGGCCTACTTTTCTCCAGGCTGCTTTTATGATTCTTTCCTTGTTTTTAACCTTTGGTATTTTAATTACGTGTCTTGCTGTGAGCCTCTTTGGGTTTATCTTGTTTGGGACTCTCTGTGCTTCCTGAGCTTGTATATCTATTTCTTTCACCGGGTTCGGTCAGTTTTCCTTCATTATTTCTTCAAACAGATTTTCAATTCCTTGCTCTCTCTCTTATTCTTCTGGTACCCCTATGATGAGAATGTTGGTAAGCTTGATGTTGTCCCAGAGGTCTCTTAAGCTAACCTCTTTTTTCTGTTTTCTGTTCTGATTGGGTGTTTTCTGCCACCTTGTCTCCAAATTGCTGATTCGATCCTCTGCTTCATCTAGTGTGCGGGTGATTCCTTCAAGTGCAGTCTTCATTTCAGTTATTGTATTCTTCACTCTAACTGGCTATTTTTATGGTTTTTATGTTCTCTTTTATGCTTGCTATCTCTTTGTTGAAGTTCTCACTAAGATCCTTGATCATCCTTGTAATCAGGTTTTAAACTGTATCTAGTAGGCTGCTTGTCTTCATTTTGTTCAGTTCTTCTTCTGGAGTTTTCTCCTTTCCTTTCATTTGGAACATATTTATTTGTTTCCTCATTTTCCTCTTTTTTACATTATTTCCATTCTTCATCAATCTTATCTACTTTTGTGGGTTTTGCTATCACTATATGGAAATATCTTTAAACTATATCAATGATATAGCTATTTCATCAGTAATGTTGATGATACAGGTATTTTTCAAGTCCCACATTTTTATTCTATTCTGTTCTATTCTATTCTATTCTATTCTATTCTATTCTATTCTATTCTATTCCATGTTATCTATTTTATTTTTTTGCTGTCTGTTAGATAGTTTGGTTCAAATGTCCCTTGGCAGGAAACTCACCAGGTCCCCAAGTACTATTGCCCACAGGAATCAGTAGTTTTTCTTAATTTCTAATGGCCTAACCATTTCTATGGTCAACCAGATATGACGCTTGAGTGTTAACTCTTTCCTCCTTCACATATAGTTCATTGTCAAGTCTTATGAATTCCAAGTCTCTTGATTTTGATTCTTTCCATTCCAGGTCAGACTCTTACCCCTCCCTCAATTAAACCATTGTGATTCCCTAATTACATTCCATTCTTATATTGTCATCAGATTAATAGTCCTCATTTGTAGCCTTCTGCTCAAAAGTAATAACTCCAACCACCTGTTCTCCTGTTGCCAGCTTTTTTCTGTCCAGACATATATGCTTGATGTCAAAAGTCAAAGGAAAACTCCAGGTGAATAAGAAGTGTTTTAGAAAGTATTTTTACCTGCAATGTTTTCAAGGAGCCTATACTTCAAAAGAACTAGGCTTCCTCTATAAAAGACAGAGCCAGTATTTAAAGGAAAGACCCTATAATAATTATCAAATTTATAGAACACTACTTAATAAATTGATTTAGTGGTTGGAGTTAACTGACTTAATGGAAGGAAAGCATTAGCACTGCTACCAACAAAATCAGTGACTTAAATATAGAAAGAAATAGCCTCAGAGCTTCCAAAAGCTATATAAGTGTGAAGGAACCATAGCCTTACTTAAATCTTCCTAGGAATCATGCCTAATTTCCTTTCAACAGTTACCACATTACACAATTTCTTATGATATTCTTCAGCTTTTTTTTTCAAAATGAGTACAAAAATTCATCATAGCAAAACAACCAACAGCACACATAATAGATACATTTCAACATTTTCCTGACATTTTCATGGAACTGATATGGCAGTAATCATCAGGGGTTACAACAAGGTGAACAGTTCACTTCAAGGGTTATATTTCATAGTCTTCAATGTGTAACACATGGAGAACAAAATATGCCAAGGCTACCAGAGAGGGGTTATGTAACCACTGAGTCTACTAGCCCTTTGTCCCTCATTCCAAACCATGAATATGGAATTATTATTTTGAAGCTACACTTATATCCCCACTACAGATGTAATACACATGCTGATACACACACCAATTAACCATTATGTTTCTCTTTTCACCAGTAGTTCCCAGCAGCTAGTATACTGCACTAACATTTAATTTAATTTTATGAAATCTTAATCCTCCCCTTTCTTTTCTGTCTTTTCTGCTTAAATTTTACAGAATTATAACACTGATGTAGAATTACATTTTTAAAGTAAAAATTATAATGAAAACATTGTATACACTGTTAGTAGCCAAAACTGCTACTGTCATTAAGTATGCATACATTTTATTTTAGATATTCATCCATAATTTAAAGGAGTTTTACTTTCAGAGATAATTATCAGATAAATGGTTGTATGCACTCATTTTTTTACTACTTTTAAAAAATTTTCTTTGTATAAATATTGAGAATAGAATTGTTAACATTTTTAATTATCTTGAAATGATATATGCACCTTTTTTAAAAATAAACATTTGCTCTGAATTATTAGTGTTAGTGTCCTAATGTCTATATTTTTATGAGACATATTAGTAGTTTCTTTCTTCTAGTTAACTCTTTCTAACAATTGTCAATAACTGTCTAAGTAAAAAAATAAGTGTAGGGCCGGCCGAGTGGCGTGATAGTTAAGAACTCGCTTGGGATGCCAGAAGGCCCCGGTTCGGATCCCACATATGAGGGCCAGTGACACTGCCCTCCACAGCTAAGATGCTGAACAACAGCTCAACCTGGAGCTGGGCTGCCGTGAGTCGCCGGCGACGGCGTAGGCTGCAGTCCCTGTGGCAGTGGGTTGCCATGGGCTACCGTGTGTGGCCAGCAGCCAGCGTGAGTGGCCAGCAGCCACAGTGAGCGGCCGTCCAGAAGCCGGCGACTGATCTGCCTCGCCCAGGAAGAGCGCAATGATGGTGCCAACTTGGGCCAGTGAAGCAACATCCTCCACAACTAGACTGAAGAACAAAACGACAGCAACTTGTCTGTTCCCCTTCCCCAATTCCCCAACACTGTTCCCAACCCCCCAATTCCCCAATAAAAATCTTTAAAAAAAATAAATAAATAAGTGTATACCAGCAGGTTCTAAGGAAAAAGAAGGTGTACACTTAAAACTTCAAGCATTTTTTTATTTAAAGTAATTTTTAAAATTTCAAGAATATTGTAGCCTCATAATAAAAAATATTAAAAAGAATGTGCTCTCCCTTGATTCATTCTTTCTTACTTGATTCTATGGATATAATTTGATATTCAGTTATGATCAAACTATATGTAAATTCCTCTGAGGCATAAAATCTCTTCATAAGCATGGTTTTGAGCACTGCACACTACTAATATATCTTACTTTACTTAATCATTCCTCTCTTAGTATTCATTTCAGTGTACTGTTGCAATAAACAGGATCAAATTTTGTCCATATTTCTGATTATTTCCTTAAATTCCTATAAGTGAAATTAGTGATTATAAATAGTTTTAAGGTTCTTGATACATAGTATTAAATTACTTTTGAAAAAAAGCTTTATTAAAATTTGAAAGAAAACACAATTTTTACATATGAAGTAAAAGCACTACTTGGAATATGTCACAAATACCCACTTGACTGTATATGTATGCAGGATTGTTACTCTTTAACAGTAGAAAACAAAGTCTAGAAATGTGAAAGAATCAAAGGCAACAGCAGAGGAGGAAGGTTAGTGGAGCAGTGGGTGAAGAAACAGTACAAGCTCTATTAATATATATCCTGCTTTGCCTGGCTGTACGTGGTACATTAACGTCTGGCTGGGGAAGGAAGTCAGAAGTGGTCCAAGCCTTTTAGTGCTTTCATAACTTTTATGGATATCTAATGGTAGGTAGGTTTGGAGTTTAAGAATTACTTAAAAACTATGTGGTTTGGCTCACATGGAGAAATAGGTCTTGAAAACAAATGTAAAATCTGCTTGAGAATCTGAGTAGTCTTAAAACAATCATATTATCAAAGTAGTAGGAAAGGAAAAAGAAAAAAAACCCATATCTGGGGTTAAATACTAATAAATATATGTAAAAAATCATCCCGTTATATCTTATTAATTCATGTATTCATTTATTCATTTATTCCTTCCACCGATATTTATTGAGCACCTATCAGATGCCAGCCACTACTTGAAATTTGGGGAACATAATAATTAGTTAGAGAGAGATGGTCCATTCCTTTTGGAACTCAAAGTTTAGTGAGAAAGACTGACATTAACTAGGCAGTTAGCAGTTACAGTAGAAGGTGATGGCTAGGTCAGTGGGGCAGAGAAAATATAACAGGGTCAACCAACCCTGTGAAGGTGGTTTTAGAAAACATCTGAGACTGGTTTTCAATTTAAAACTAAAAGCTAGTTGATGGAACTGAGTGGGCTGAAGAATCAATATAGTGAAATGCCTTGCCTAGGGTCACCCACCTAATAGCGATGTCACGGCTAGAAGTGAGGCCTTCAGACTGCACTGATGTTAGTGATATTCCACAAATGTCAGTTTACTTAACACTTCTGGACGGCCATTCTTCATGGAATGTGAATGACCAAACAGATCCACTATACCTGACATAAACTCTTAAAGACCATGGAGAACATGTTTTATTCTTTTTTTTAGCCAGCCAGGGGTAAAGGAGGAAATAGAAACACCCTTAAACTCGAGAATCAATCCCCAAGGAAATAAAAGGTAACTAAAATCATTTGGCACTGCATAAAGAAAGAAAATACAGGAAACGTAAACACAGCTAAAGCCAACTGATGCCAATTATTTTCAGATTCCAAATGCCCTAATTAGAATCAATAAGTAGAAAGAGTGATCGGATTTTCTTTTACAAGTTTGTGATTATTTAAAACCAAATCATGAAGCTACACATTTAGAAGTACCTCTTGGAGATATAAAAATGAAGATTATGGTTTACCTCTATATTTCTATGTGATGACATTAATTGGAAGGCTAAATTGAAGTTGTGCATAAAAAGTAGTTTCTGTACTTATGAACAGATTTTAAAAAGTGATTCATAATTCTAATTTTTAAGTGCTTAGTGACTAAAGAGGTAAATTTAAGCTTGCAATTCCCAAATGCAATTTCACTATGTAGAAATATCCATTGTTCTTTCAAACCTTTAAATGTTTGAAGGAGCTTTTAAAAAGGCAAGAGAAAAGAAGATGGCATGGTTTTCTTCTGTTGGTACCCATTCAACCAAGGATTTTTTTCCAGAATAGTAAGTTTCATCTATCTGAATAAAACCAAACCTGTTGAGGCATGTAACAACCATGATGGGTGACAAAGTTGTTTTAGGAAACACCTTAGACTCAACAGTGGTTCTCAAAGTAAGGTTCTCATAAAGGAGGAGCATCAGCTCTACTGGGAATTTGTCAGACATATAAAATGTTGGACCCCAGCCCAGCCCTACTGAACCAGAAACTCTGGGTTGGAGCCCAACAAACCATAATATAACAATTCATTCACGTGATTCTGATGCATGTCAAAGTTTGGGAACCACTCCCTTAGGAGGTCTGACCCCTCACCACTGAATGGAAGTTGTAAGAAAATAACAAAACCATAACTGCTGGAAACATCTGGGGGTTTGCAACAACCTTCATCAATGACTTTTATAGTACAATTCTTACTCTATGAAAGTTTGGAATAATGGTTAGCCCTCTTCTGAATTAAATTACTAAACATCTATTGTCAAAACTAATTTTCAAAATTTTCCTTTCCAACTTTTACCAATCCCTCTGCTTCCCCATTTATCACCATCTATTACAGAAAGTGCAAATTTCACCACATGTTGTGTGTATCATTTTTGATCCTTCATAGAAACCATCACAATTTGTGAATGACTAACCTCATTAATGACATTTTAAAAAATTTTAAGACTTTTGGTCACTGTGTTAGTCAGGGTTCTCCAAAGAAACAGTTTTTGTTTCCTTGTTTGTTTATTATAAGGATTTGGTTCAAATAATTATGGAAGCTAAGAAGTCTCAAAATCTGCAGTTGGCAAGCTGGAGACCCAGCAAAGATGATGTGTACAGTCTAAGTCTGGGAACTAGGAAAACCAATGGTGTAAATTCTAGTGTAAAAGCCAACAGGCTCAAGACCCAAGAAGAGCTAATGTTTCAACTGGGGTCCAAAGGCAGGAAAGGACTGATGTCCCAGCACAAAGCAGTCAGGTAGGAGGAGTTCCCTTTTTCTCAAGAGAGAATTAGCCTTTTATTCTTCTCAGATCTTCGACTGACTAGATGAATGCAACCTACATTAGAGATGTCAATCTGCTTTCTTCAGTCTACCATTTCAAACATTAATCTTATCCAAAACGTCCTCACAGACACATCCAGAATGTTTGACCAAATATCTGGGCACACCATTGCCTAGCCAAGTTGATCCAAAATTAACCATCAGTCATTTTTAAATTTATACTTTCATTTCCCATGAGAATTATATAAACATTCTTACCAATAGTTTCAAATGCTCAACATTTCACTCTTATTATACATGATTTGGTTAATATTGGGTTGTCGGAAAAGTCATGATGCATTTTTGCAACAAAAAACAGAAAAAATATGTCATGACTTTTCCGACAACCCAATACTATCCATTGAACAACTATAAATGAAGTGCAAACATAGTACATTGGAGATATTAAGAGATGATCTGATGGTTTCAACTTAAAAAGGCAATCATCATGTAGAACATTGTCAATGTCAGTCAGTCAATGTCCATTTGCTCTACTACACACCTTTCATATATCTACAAAAATTTGAAAGTTAAAAATGAATAAGGACAGCAGGTATTTTTTTGTATAGTATCAATTCAACTGGAAATAAATGAAAAATCTATCCAAATAGGAAAGCATTTTTATTATACATGGAAGTGCAACAGAGTGTATAGTTAATAGTCCATTTTGGCATCAAGTAGACAGATCCTAAGTCAGAAGAGATCAGGAGTTTCTCTAGGGGGAGGGAATTTCAAATAACCAATAGCAAAAGCAAATATTTATGGCATGTCTATTATGTATAAGGTTCTAAGGTTAAGGCCCAGATTTTCCCTTGTTAATGCTACAAAATTAAACAGTCCAAATTTGATAGCTAAGAACTTGGTAAATGCCTGTATTCTATACTCTAAAACTTTGTCTACCTCATCAGTTTTTAATCAATGTGAATCAAAATTCTCTTTTTTATCCTTTGCAATGTATGATTCTGGGATGATGAAGAGAGGTTAGACATAATCATAGTAAGAAGAAAGCTGGGGATGGTGCTGAGATGGTCAAGATGGTACAATGTGTCCTCTCACAATCACATCAAAATTACAACTAAACTACGTAACAACCATCACTGAGAACCCCCTGGAGTCTTGCTGAACAGAAGTCCTATAATTAAGGACATGCAAAAGAAGCCATGTCAAGACTTGTAGGAAGGATGGAGATTGGAAAAGGCAGGCCCCGTACTCACAGTGTGATAATTAAGAAATGGGAGGGATATCTCAGCTGCAGAGCTTCCCCCCTGAGGAGAGAGTGGTTCCAGTCCCACACCAGACTTCCCAACAAAGGTTTCATTGCTGGAAAGAGAAACTTCCATAACTTCTGGCTGTGAAAACCAGCAGAGACTGTGGCTGAGTGAGACAGAGGACAGCTGGAGTCCCAGGACTCCTCTTAAAGGGCCCATGCATGGACTTACTCACTGATGGACTCACTCACTCTGAGCTCCAGCACTGAGCCAGCAACTCAAAAGGTCCCAGGAACATATGGGAACAAATTGAATTGTCTGCTTTCAGGATGAGGGCTGGAGGGGCAGCTTTCACCCAGACAGAGGTTTCTGGGAGAAGCCATTGTTCCTCTGTAGACACTTCCCCACACCTAGTATGCAGGTGTAGGTGGGATTCAAGTCTGAGTCTCCATCAACCTGTCTAATATTCTTCATCCCTGCCCTCATGATTTCCTGAGACCTTGCCCCACCCAACTTGCAGGCCACCCAAGCTGCTTCCAGTGGCTTTTCACACAAACTACCTGTTTCAGCATGTGCTACAGACTTTTCTAAAATTTCTCAAAGGTTCACAAACCCCAAACAAGCAGCATCTGGCCTCACTATGCCCAGTATATCTTGCTAAGTCGCCCCAAGGCCAACACTAGTGTTAGCCAGGCTTGTTTCACAGCTTAACCTCTCCTAGGTGTCCCCAAGCCCAGCAGAAATGGCAACAATTTGCAGATCACTTTGTAGCTTATACCAGATGACCCTGCACTGGGCACAGGCAATGACTGAACATGACCTGCACCAGAGTCCCTTACAAGAGGCTCCAGAACTAATACAACTGGTGGCCAGTTTCAGACCAAACCAGAACACCAGCCAGCCACATCCACAAACAACTCACCCAAAGGGCAGGCTCGGCAGGCACCCGAGTCCTGCTAAAGTGAATCCTGCCCAGTGGGGTCCCCTGCACAACAGCTCTTCTGTTGCAGTTATGGCCATTCCTCATAGCCAATCAGCCTGAGGATCAATCACTCCCAATGATGTGCAAACAGCAAGCAAGCTCAACTACAACAGGAGGGCACACACACCTTACGCAAGAGACATACCTGGAGCACCTGGCTCAGGTGACCAGGAAGACTGCGCCACTGAGCCCCACAGGACACATACTACTTATGGCCACTCCACCAAGCCTGGGAGGTGTAGTAGATATACCTAATACATAGAAACAAACACAAGGAGTCAGCCAAAATGAGGTAACAAGAAACATGCCCCAAGTGAACGAATAGAACAAAACTCCAGAAAAGAACTAAACAAAATGGAGATAAGCAATGTATTATATGCAGAGTTCAAACCTCTGGTTATTAGGATGCTCAATGAATTTAGGGAAAAAGTAGATTAACTCAGTGAGAACTTCAACAAACAGATAGAAAACATAAAAATGGAGATAAAAAACATAAAAAATAATCAATCAGAAATGAAGAAGATAATAACGGAAATGAAAAATACATTAGAGGGTATCAACAGATTAGATGAAGCAGAGGATCGAATCAGCAATTTGGAAGACAAGATAGTAAAAAGTACCCAATCAGAACAGGGGAAAAAAAAAGAATCCAAAAAAATAAAGATAATTTAGGGTCCCTTTGGAACAACATCAAGCATACCAAAGTTTATATCATAGGGATACCAGAAGGAGAAGAAAGAGCACAAGGAATTGAAAACCTAGTTGAAGAAATAATGACTGAAAACTTTCTTAACCTAATAAGGAAATAGATACAGAAGCCCAGGAAGTGCAGAGAGTCTCAAACAAGATGCGCCCAAAGAGGCCCACACCAAGACACATCATAATGAAAATGCTAAAGGTTAAAGACAAAGAGAGAATCTTAAAAGCAGCAAGAAATAGGCACTTAGTTACCTACAAGGAAGCTCCCAGAAGACTGTCAGCTGATTTCTCAACAGAAACTTTGCAGGCCAGAAATGATTGGCAGGAAATATTCAGAGTGATGAAAAGCAAGGATCTACAACCAAGATTACTCTATCCACCAAAGCTATGATTTAGAATTGAAGGACAGATAAAGAGCTTCCCAGATAAGAAAAAGCTGAAGGAGTTCATCACCACCAAACCACTATTACAAGAAATGTTAAAGGGACTTCTTTATGAAGTAGCAGCAGAAATATAAATAATGAAATGGCAATAACTACATATCTATCAATAATTACTTTAAATGTAGATGGATTAAATGCTCCAATCAAAAGACATAGGGTGCCTGAACAGATAAGAAAACAAGACCCGGGGCTGGCCAAGTGGCTCAGTTGGTTAAGAGCTTGAGCTCTGAGCAACAGGGTCACCGGTTTGATTCCCACATAGACCAGTGAGCTGCACCTAAGCTGAGCTGCCACTGAGCTGCCAACAGGTGGCAGGATGGCTCAGCTGATGAGAGCATGTATTCCTAACAACAAGGTTTCTGGTTCGACTTCCTCCCACATGGGACGGTGGGCTACGCCCACCTGCAACTAAGACCGAACACAGCACCTAGAGCTGAGCGGCTGAAAGCTGCCAATGGGCAGTGGGATGATGGCAACTGGACTTGGAGCTGAGCTAGCTGCGCCCTCCACAACTAAGATTGAAGGACAGCAACTTGGCTGTTCCTCTTCCCCAATTTCCCAACACTGTTCCCCTTCCCCAATTCCCCCATACAATCTTAAAAAACAAACAAACAAACAAACAAACAAACAAATGAAAACAAGACCCAAATATATGCTGCCTAAAAGAAACTCATTTCTGATTGAAAGGCACACAGACTTAAAGGGGTAGAAAAAGATATTTCATTGAAATGAAAATGAAAATAAAAGCTAAAGTAGCAGTTCTTATATCAAACAAAATAGGTTTTAAAACAAAGGCTATAATAAGAGACAAAAAAGGATCCACCAATTCTACCTCTGGGTATTTACCCGAAGAAACCCAAAAAACTAATTCAAAAAGACATACATGCATATGTTCACTGCAGTATTATTTACAACATGGAAGCAACCTAAGTGCCCACTGATAGAAAAATGGATAAAGAAGAGGTGGTACACACAGACAATGGAATATCACTCAGCCATAAAAAAAAAAAAAAATTTGCCATTTGTGATAACATGGAAGGACCTATTATGCTAAGTGAAATATGTCGGACAGAGAAAAATCCATACCATTATTTCATTATATGTGGAATCTTAAAAACAAAATAAAGAAGCAAATGAAACAGGAATAAACTGATAGATACAGAGAACATTTTGATGGTTGCCAGTTCAGAGGGGTTTAGGGGGATGGGTGAACAAGGGGAAGGGATTAAGATATGCAAATAAAAATAGCCATGGGGATGTAAAGTACAGCATAGGTAGCATAGTTAATAATACTGTAACAACTAAGTATGGTGTCAGATGAGTACTAGAGTTATCAAGGGATCACTTTGTAAGTTATATAAAGGTCTAATCACTATGTTGTACACCTGAAACTCATATAATATTGCATGTCAACCGTAATTGAGAAATAGAAATTATTTAACAAAGAAGGCTAGCATGTGCTTCTCTATGTTTATAGTAATAGAAAATACTTACAAAGTGTTTGTTATGTGCCAGGCATAAAGAACAGTACTTTATGCTTTAAAGTTAACTTCTTTATCTTCCCAACAAACTTAAAAGGGAGGTTGTGCTATTATTCCAGTGCCCAAATGAAGCAACAGTGGCACAGAGGCTTGGGTAAGTAGTCTGAGGTCACACAGCTAAGAAACAATAGAAGAATGATTTTTTTCCCTGCAGCCTGGCTCTAGGCTTGTGCATATGACTGCAGAGGCCTATGGCACAACAGCATAGCCTGGGAATGAGTGAGTGCTGGGAAGAACCAGACTTCATCCAAAAACAAGCTATGTTCATTCCTGTAAATGAATGAAATGAAGTTAAAGCTAGTAAAATGGATTCCTCCTTTCTATGATTGTACCAAAGTACAATGATTTTATTTTGGTTTTGCTTCACACATATTAAAACTTATGAGTCTTGCAACAGCAATTGCTTTACATGGGTGCAAGTGTTTTTATCTACTTAATATAATCAGATTATGGCAACAATTCTGTAAAGCACTCCTCCATTCTAGAGGTGAGAAAACATGGTTAGATAAGTTTAAAATCTAGCTAAGATGAGAGTTAGATCTCTCTGTGCCTGAAACAGCCAGAACTCCCAGCACACTGCCTCACCAGTGAAAATGTATTGTTGGGTCACATTGCATGCAGAATTTCATCTTCAACATCCTGAAAGCATAAACATATTTAAATAACTAAGTGATAAAATATAGAAATAGAAGCTGTAAATTGACAAAATCAGAAAAGAGAGTATATGCAGGCACTTGGGACTAAAGTGCACAGGAAAAAAATTTTTTTTAAATCATAGACACTATAAGAATTTATCCAATGTAATTATTATAAGTTTAAGATTGAAGGAATTGAAATGGCACAACAACTTAGAACTATATTTTCAAATATATGCATCAAAAGGTTTGAAGGAGAAAAAATGTAAATGATATGGCATATTCCTGAAATATGAGTAGCATATTAGAAATTAAAGTAATGGTGTTTAAAATTTGAATAGGGAAGGAAGAAAAAAAACAGGACAAACTTTGCTCTCTACAATTAGATTGAACTGACACTTCATCTTTATCTTTTGCAATAATTTACTTTCAGCATTATCCAAGTGTGTGTCAAAAAGCCTTAAAACTTTAGATGGCTGTCAGTCACTACATATGACCTAGTAGTTAAATTCAGCTCTGCTTGGGATTACATCAAAGAAGCCAAATACGCACCCATTATTTTTGTAACTAGTTCCCTCAAGCCAAATTTATCAATTAAATTGATTCCAGTGACATTTTCATGCCTGTACAAAAGTTAGAACTAGAGGGTTTTCTCGAGGACATGTGATTCTACACAGTTAAAAATAATAAGAAAGTAAGAAAGTGAATGACTGAGAGACAGCAAGTACAAGCTAGTGCAGGCAGGCAGACGCGAGGAAGAAAAAAGGAAGGAGGCAGAAAGAAAAGCTATTGGCTAAGATTGTTACAGATGCTTATTTCATGAAGATGCAGAATTTAAAATCATCACAAAAAACTCAGAGTAGGCTCTGCTCCAGTGTTACAGGTATGACCTGAATTTTACCTAAGAATTCCCAGATTGCCTCCCCACAGATGAGGTAATACATGTGAAATCCACTGATAAATGAAAAGGCACTAGACATGCAGGACAAACAATAAATCATGACCTCAAGAGGTCGTAAACAACCCAGGGTTTACAGCCGTCATCATTCTTGTTTTCCAAATGTAAAATGAAGTTTAATTAGAGGTACAAAACATGTCAATGGTGTACCTGAGCACAGGAGTACAGAATTCTTCCATCAGTCAACTAGCATTATACACAAATTGGCCTAGTTCCCTCTTCAAACTATAAATTATTTTACAGACCACATGAATCAAGGATATGACATATTTCAGAACACCAGCTAGAATTTTTAAGGATATTGTCCTCTCTGATTATAAGCCACCAGTGACCTGCTAGCTGTGGGCAAGGGCAAAATGTAAATATCAATGTCATATATTCAGTAATAAGAAGTATATGCAATAGAATAAAAAAATTAGAAAAGTAATATTCTCACAAAATCCCATTATAAAGAATGAGGTAATTTCTCCTCCAAATGATTCTATGGTCCCAAAAGATATAATGCTATTATAGAAACACATTTAAACAAACATAAAGCTAAATGAACTCATAATATGCTACTTCTCCAAAGGCGGGATGGCATAAAAGGAGAGTAAGAGAAAAACAAAACAAAACAAAATAAAACCCATGCTCAAGACTTGAACAAATAAGATTGTTCAGATTCGCACACTGCTTTCTTGGTGACACAGGCCTTTTCTAATTTAAGAAGCCACCTTGTATTTCTGTACACTCTAGGAATTACTCTTTTTATTTTAAAGAATTGTTTAACTATAAAAGACAACTTGCAAAATTAATTATTCTCTAAGTCCATCTTTAATTTTGTAAAGGGTTTAACTCTGTGGTCATTGTTGCTAAATGCTAGAAAAGCAAGATTTGAAGGGAAAACAACAGAGATCATTTTATCCCAATTTAGTTTAACACAGTCAGTATTTTATTGGTGCATTTAAAAGAAAAAAAAGAAGAAGCCACGTAAAGACTGGTAGGAGGGACGCAGATGCAAAATAGGCTGGCACCAAACCGCTGTGTAGTGGTTGAGAATCAGGAGGGTATCTCAGCCATAGTAGTTCTCCACACAGGAGTGAGGGACCCTAGCACCCCACTCCAGGCTCCCCAGCCTGGAATATGAGTGCAGGGATGAGGAGTCTCCACAACATCTGGCTGTGAAAAACAGTGGGAATTCCAGCTGACCGAGTAGAATGGAAGGCTGTGGGAAACCCAGCCGTCCTCTTACATGGCCCATGCACAGACTCACTCACTCAAAGGCACTCATGCTGGGCTCTGGCAAAAGGACAGTGACACAGAGAGCATCAGAGGTATATGGGGGCAGAGTGAGGTGTGTGACCTTAGAGCAAGAGCTGGAGGACAGTTGCCATTTTCCCTGTGTGGGGTCCTTTTTCTGTGCAGCAGCAGGTGGGCACCATCTTTCCCACCCTTTCCCATGCTCATGGTCAAATTTGAATCTGAATTGGCTGGTGAGCTCCATTGGGACCCAACCCCACCCAATTCACCCAATGCCAGAGGCACTTTCTCATTAACAGCCAGCCCCGCCCACATTGAACTCTTTCTTGGAAAACTATCACTGTCTGTGGGCACCACACATGTGGTGACTGGCTTCGGTGTGCTCTGAATCTTTAGCACCAAACCAGAGTCTACATTTACCGAGTGACCCCCCAACTCTCCCAACTCTAGTGATTCTCTAAGGCCCTGCACAACCCAACT
>NW_017732261.1:280489-281532 GCF_001890085.2 Hipposideros armiger
CCTCTCAGGGACCCTCTAGGTACCTGGCATGCACAAGCCAGGTGGCCATTGGGATGAACTGGTCCCATTCAAAGTATAGTACTAAATATCAAAGTCATGCCATTTTGTTATCCACGTGGGCTATTATTAATTGTATTGACTTGGTTCTCCTGTGTCTTTTCACAGATTAGCAAACTTTTATATAAAAGTCAAACTTTTATATAAAAGCTTTGTATATGTGTAATATATATAAATGTATAAATGGCTATCTATTTGTGTCTTTTACAGTAATATAAGTTTTAAATGGCAAATATAAAAGTGGCTTTCATATGCTTTCTCACCTTTCCATAAAGGAAAGGTTTTTAAAGTGAAAGCATCATTTTAAAAGCATGGTGTTTAAGAAAATTACTTTCAATGAGTTAGACACATAGTTATGTAGAGTTTAGCCTTTTGTTTCACCAGCAAAAGGAGCATTTATCAAGCAGTTACTATGTCTAACACATTACATGCAAAACTTTGTGTTTGATAGTTACCACCTGTAACGTCACATGGTTTTGTTTGAGGTAGGAAATCTTTCCATAGGAGTCATTATGGATTTACTGGGGATTCTTCTATTAGAAAGTGAGAGAATTTTGTCATATGACATCATCTACTCCGACCCTCTTATTTTACAAATGAGAAATATGGCATCCAGAGATGTTAGTTGAGTTGCCTAAAGTTACACTGTCAGCTTACCCCTCACAGTCTAGGACTCTGCCTGGTACAGGGTCAAGGAAGCTGGAGGTGTGTGAGGAGACAGGGCTGGTCTATGACATCATGACACAGGCATCAAAGAAAGACTCAGTCTGAGTCTTGGCATTGTGCAGGCCTGGGAAGCCTGGGAAACTGCCAAGAAAGGAGCAAAAAGAACAGTCATATTCAAGTTCAGGTACTAGAAAACTGGAATGACCTAAGGAAGCCCAGAGTGGCAGTATCAAGCATGTTTTTGCTCATGGTAACTCTCAGGAATGAAAAAGCTCCCTTATCCTTTAGCCCAGGGGTTGGCAAACTTTTGAGATGGAAGA
>NW_017732261.1:282617-284848 GCF_001890085.2 Hipposideros armiger
ATATATTCTAAGTTAACCTATATCTTTTCAGTACCTAGACAATGATTGCATGTACTAGATGCTTGAATTTTTTCTGTTGATTCTTGAGTGGTGAGATGACTAAGCCCTCATCAATATAAAGTCCTACCTAATTATGGGACAGTTCCAAAAATTATAGTGTTTGCATGGACTTTCATCATGTTGCCACAAAGGCTATAGGAATATGAATTATTTGAGTTATCTCCTTATCATATTTTTGGAACTATCATTCTAAATTATAGAGAACATTGCAAGAAATAAAAAGAAGGGGACTCCATTCGACTTTTAAAAAGAGCCCTATCCCTCCAAGTGAGCAATTTCTCTGATCTAATGATATAACTGCTACATTTTCAAGCTAAAGTAATTTAGATTTAAAAACACCATTTATCCCTGCTTAACTACTAAACAAAAACGTGGTTCAACTAACAATGAGGAGTTAAATGCTTTTACATTGCCCTTTCCTTACCCTCACCCATGAAATTCTATGAAATTCTACTCTTCAAATTTCAGTTCAGATGTTTAGTCCGTTATACATCCTTCCGTTTTACTCTTTTCTCCTCCTCTCTACCACCCTCCCCAGGCAAGTCAAGCTCCCTACTTCTGTATTCTTACAACACCTTTTGTAGATTGATATTATAGCACTTATCACATTGTACTGTGATTGTTTACATGCTTATCTGCCCATTAGACTGATATCCTAGGAGTCAGAAAACAAATCTCTCTCATCTGTCAATTCCGAGCATCTAGCCCAATGCCTGGAACATACCATGCTGTTAGTAAATATTTGTTAGATGAATGAATCAGAGATTCAGACATTAAAATAAGGTTATATCTGAAATATTAAGTTCTACATGTGAAAGAAATCCGTGTTAAATGATCATATAGCACTAACCCAGCAGACATACACACTTTTTACAAAGTTTGTATTAAAGAGAGATCCTTTCATATACACAGAGTGCTCGTCATGATAAAATGAAAGGCAAATGATTTCCAAACAGAAAATCCTATTCTTCTATTATCGCTTACAAAAAACAGGCAGGAGGAAGCACACACAAAAATTGGAAGCAATGTAGTGGAACCATCAAAACCCAGATGCAATACCAATGATGGGAAACTGCTCAGAGATAAAGTGCTTTCATTTTAATAAAACCCTAAGGCAGTTGGGCCCTGAATCAGGGCCCAGATGTGTCAGTTCAGTCTACACGTTGCTGACCCCAGAAGCAATCAACCAAGCAAACAACTCAACAATGTCAGTAGGGTCAGTTTAGTTAAGCAACCAGTGAGAAAATCAGTCAAACTGGTGATTAGACATTTAAAAAAAAAAATCAAAAGAAAATATTTGGAGTGAGATTTTCTTTCACCTATCTTTGTACTTTACACAGAGACACATAGCAAACAAAATAACTGGAATGCTTATTTGATTGCTTTTTCAAACCATAAGTTATCTCAGTCCTCTCTGGATGGCTGTGCCATACCACCTGAAAAATAATGAGGTGATTACAGTTCCCCAGGGCCTTTCAATGGACAAAAATAGCCTAGGAACCATTAGCATGGATTAATGTTTACATACATAATCTTCTATGTGTACATAATCTTCTGCAATATTATTAGGGTATATACAGCATGTACTGAAATGAAGTATAATGAGTTATCATTATGTTCTTTCCCATTAATTGAATGCTCAGGCTTTTCAGGGGAAATACATAATAAGTGTGGTCACCCTCAAGAGCAAAGTGGGCTCTCTTAGGTCTGGGGTTTGTGAAAGTGGGAGGTAGGAGTGACAAACGGACAAGAGCCAGAGGGAGAGGTGTTTTTTCCAAAATGCTCGCTAGCCCCTTGGTGTTCATATATTGGTATTTTAGAAGGAGCCATTTGAGACCACCTTCTTATCTACTTTCTGCTTCTAGACAGGATTATTTCCACAGCATTTCCAATATGAGGGGTAATCACGTTCTTAATATCCTCCAAAGGAGATTTAAGTGCTTTCGTTTGTAACCTATGCCTGAGTTTTGACAATATTCATAATCAATTCATTCTTTGTAGAGCTGACCTAAATCCCTCTTAGCCCAGTAGGAATTCCTGTGTGTGCTCCTTAGAAGAGCAGGCTTATCACCTTCTTCCATATAGTCTTTCAAACACTTGGCTGGTTAAGTCTCTGGTCTGGAGAAGGCCTGAGAGGGTTGGGATAAGTACTAAGCTCAATGGATCTTGAC
>NW_017732261.1:287518-314484 GCF_001890085.2 Hipposideros armiger
GTCTAGTCCATAGTAAAGGCTACATACCTATCAAGAGGACCTATTTGGAGGCTATTGTAATAGTGATAGAACATTAAGAAAGAGCTATTAGAACAGAGAGTTTGCATAAGAATCAGGATACTCAGTGCCACACAGAGCAAAGGAAGAGAGCCTTTGAAGAAAGGTGCCAAGAGCAGAATAAGAACAAATCAGAATGGGTAGAGGGAAAAAAATCACTCGATTATTGATCAGGGGACCAGTAGTGAGCTTCGAGAAATTTTGTAAGGACTTTTGGGATATGGACTTAGAAAAGAGACACATTTTAGATCATTGTCCAGCCCCCTTGGTTTCCTAGTGCTGTTTTAATAAATTTAGCATTGAATATGTGCTAAATTTGCAGGCATGGACTGTTCTACAAATAATACAGTTGTTCCTCATTGTCATCATGTTTTCCTTCTACTACATTGCAGGCACTAAGGTTATTCTCAACTCTTTGTCTATTAGAAATCCATATCTCATCCCTAATCATGAGATTGCTCTTTTTTTTTTTTAAACATAAGCCTACTGCTTTGCAAACAGTGTCCTTGCTGGAACTGTTACTGAATACTAATACTTCATTCTTTTTTTGTGGAAAATAGTACACTTTAACTTTAAAATTAATACAATAGTCAGTAAAATACCAATTACTTGGCTCTTGCTTTGGGAAAAAAATATTTAAGATTTTTAAGAGTTTAACTTACAAATAATTTTAAATGCTTAATAAGAATAACAGGGCTTCTCCTAATGATACAACAGCAGGGGCAGAGGTCTGAGCCTAATCATGCAGGGATCTGTTTTTCACAGTCTTCATGCCAGATGCCCTTTCTGGGCTGGCGAAGTTCAATAGAGTGCTTGTATAATAAGCATCCATTATGTCATCCTTGGAATATTAAATGTTGGCAAAAAGCAACAAACAAAAAAACAAAGATAAGCATGAACTTGTATTTCACTCATTATCAACAGATATTCTCCCAATACATTTTATCGCATGAACTGGACCTTGTATTTTTTTTTAAGCATATTAATTATCATAACCCTTCTAGGAAAGTATCAAATAAAAGAATAATTAGTGACTTCAGGCTTGCTGTGGGAAGTTAGAGATCACAGCTCATGATCTCTCAATTAACACTCACTTGCAATGGATAAACCCCAAATATGAAACAGAAACACTCTGGGTCACAACAAATTTCCTTTGAGGACTAGATGGGAATTAGGTGCTTTGATCTTTACAGATAGCCACTCACATAGCATAAAACAGGGCTCCTTGGGAACTATTGATTTTCATAGTTTCACTTAAATTGTCTAGGTCTATGAAAGAAACACTTACGAATACAATGTGTTTATTAGTGACAAGGCAAAATTCTTAGATTACTCTGGAAAAGGTAAAATTCAAGTTACCCTGGGTTTCTGATTCATATTTGCTTCTGTATTATGAAAAAGAGGGGAATGGTTAGCCAGGAAAGGGAATGAAAATAAAATTAGGTGTTTATGAACAAGAGTCAGCTTTTCAGAGGGCGGCCAAGGGGCTCAGTTGGTTAAGAGCACTTGCTCTGAACAACAAGATTGCCGGTTCGATTCCCACATGGGACAATGAGCTGCACCCCCCGCAACAAGACTGAAACAACAACTTGACTTGGAGCTGATGGGTCCTTGAAAAACACACTGTTCTACAATAAAAAAATTTTTTAACTTTTTTTTAAAAAAGAGTCAGCTTTTCAGTTGCTTTAAAAAAAATTTTTTTGTTTTGTATTTTGCTAACACGTTAAAGATGTAGCTATGATATACTCTGCATAACTATGTCCAATATCTATGGCCTATGCATAGGCAGAATTATTGAGAAATTCTACCTTGAATGGAAAAAAAATGTTCAGAATGATGGCATATTATGCACGTGAATGCAGGCAGATGATTATAGACAGTATAAACAAAAGCCATTAACGATGTTGTATTTTCTTTCTTTTTTTTTTTTAAGATTTTATTGGGGACTTGGGGGAGGGAACAACATTGGCGAGTTGGGGAAGGGGAACAGACAAGTTGCAGTTTTTTTTGTTCTTCAGTCTAGTTGTGGAGGATGTCGCTTCACTGGCCCATGTTGGTATTATCATTGTGCTCTTCCCGGGTGAGGGAGTCACTTACTGGCCATTGCACAGCCACTCACAGCAGCCATGAAAGCTCACGCCAGCTGCCAGCCAACCCCACTGCAGCCTACGCCACCGCCGGCAACTCAAGGCAGCCCAGCTCCAGGTTGAGCTGTTGTTCACCATCTTAGCTGTAGAGGGCACAGTGTCACTAGTCCTCATGTGGGATCCAAACTGTGGCCCTGCTGCTCAGGGCTGGCATCTCAAGCCAACTCCTAACCAATGCACCACTTGATCGGCCCATGATATTATATTTTCAACACACAGAAGAGTCTGTAGTACAAATAACAGCCATAATTTATATTCACGTGCTTCTTTATACTACATTTATGAGAATGTCTATAGCAGGATTGGTTTCATATATAAAGCATTATATCTGTTGGAAAGATATCCCATCTCAGCCTTAAATGTTTCTGTCAAAGAATTTTTCACAGTGGTGTCCCTTGACACTTGTTTTTGATACCTCCTCCTACCTGCTTTCCTTTTATAGCAGGTTAAGAAAAAACTTAAGCCTTTTCTAATGTTGAATCTCACATCATTTATTCCTGGCAGAATTTAAGACAGCCACCCCCAAGACCTGTCCTTTTTGTTAATGAGAATAATTGATTTCTGTCCTGGTGTATATATCATGGTGTATTTTGAATCATTTCCATGTGTCCCACAGGCTTCTTTCTTTTTCTTCAGACTGAACATATCTAGTTTGGTTCACCTTTTCTGACAAACCTTATTTTCTAAACATTTTATCACTTTGTTTCTCTACACTGTCTTCAATTTGTCACTGTCCTTTTTTTTTAACAGCCCCACATGAGTGAAATCCTCTAGAGGGCATTTTAGCTGCTGTCAGAGAAGTACAAGAACACAATTTCTAATTTTATTTCCAGGTTTTCTGTTCACACAACTAAACAGAAGCACATGTTTCCTTTTGAAATGAAAGCCGTGATATACAGGGCTTAACGCATAGCACGTGCCCAACAAAGGTTTATTTTTTAATGATATTCCTTTAACTGATAGTTGAGAGAGAGAGAGAGAAGAGACATGGAGGGGCAGGAAGAGAGAGAGATAGGGCTGAGATTGGACTAGGGCTATGGTCTCCCAGTGTTGTCACTCAGTCCATCTGTATCACCCAGGCGCTTAGTTAAAACTGAATACCGACACCCCACCCCCAGTTACTGACTCACAATCCTCATAGGTGAGACTGGGGAAATTGGTATTTCACACGAGCCCCTGGAATCCCTGAGCACAGCCAGGTTTGTGGCCCTCTCCTAAGTAAGAGGATTCTGAGGCTCCTTCTAACCAGAGCTTCTACTGTTGGCTTGATTATACCATTAGGAGCTGAATGTATCATTTGACTCACTTTTGCTTTGATTTTTGGTATGTCATCTATTTGGGTCCCAAAGACTCTTTGTTAAGGAGCAAAATATATGGTTTAAAATACATGTGTGAAATATTGTTAGAGGATGTGTAACTTCCTAATGAAAATGAAAATTAGAAATGCTGGGCACAATTTTTAAACATGTGTAAACGGAACCCACAAGAGAAAGATTCTCAGGTCTGCAGGGACTTGGCCCACAAGAACATAATTTCCCAGCACCTTATCCAATGTGTACCAGAGACATTGTCCAGTAAATACATGTTGGACACATTGATAAGCAATTTAATTGAAAAGGTTACTATTACATCTATGTGCTCTGGATAACTTCAGAAAGAAGAACTGTGAGCACCTAAAGTGCAAAATGGACTTACATTCACACTGTGAAACAAGTGTGAGACTTACAAATAAAAACAATGTGTTTATCACATTAAAGAGAATGCAGCTTTTAAAAACCTCGTATTTATTCAGCTTCTTAAAGATTGATTTATATCCAACCTCATTTTACAAAGACTTTGAAGCAGCTATAAAAATTACCCAATATAATGACATATCACCTATTTTTTACCCTTTGGCCAGAAGGTCAAGGTGTCATTTAAAAACATATTACTGATCTCCCTGCGCCTTTAGCTGAGGGTGACTGTCTGATTTCATTACAAAAAAGAGCAACAAATAATTTTCTTTCTACCAAAAATAGACTCAAGTTCTTATTAAATATTGTATTTCAACTTGTTTAGCTATGGCATATTTAACAGTCTGTTTCTTTTTTATGGGATTAAAAAAAAAGGCTTCTAAATAATGCTTCTGAAATATATTGCAAGGCTATTAAAAGAAATACATGTTAGGGCTGGCAGAGTGACGCATTGGTTAAGAGCTGGCTTGGGACGCCAGACTGCCCTGGTTCAGATCCCACATATGAGGGCCAGTGACACTGCCCTCTACAGCTAAGATGCTGAATACCAGCTCAACCTGGAGCTGGGTTGCCGTGAGTCGCCGGCAACGGCGTAGGCTGCAGCCCCTGCTTGCAGTCGGTTGTGATGGGCTACCATGTGTAGCCAGCAGCCAGCGTGAGCGGCCAGCAGCCTCAGTGAGCGACTGTCCAGAAGCCAGCGACTGATCTGCCTTGCTCGGGAAGAGCGCAATGATGGTGCCAACTTGGGCTAGTGAAGCAACGTCCTCCACAACTAGACTGAAGAACAAAGGGACAGCAACTTGTCTGTTCCCTTTCCCCCAAATCCCCAATAAAAATCTTAAAAAAAAAAAAAGAAAAGAAAAAGAAATACATCTTAGAAGATTGGCCCACAAATTTTTGACTTTTTATCTCTACTGAAATAATCACTTAAATTCACTTAATCCTTATGGTGCACAGAAATGTAAAAACGTACAACAAAAAGCATTAATACTTTCATCAGTGAGAAGTGGAAAAGAACATTAAGAATAAACACAGGCTCCTTGGAAGTGAAAGGTGAAGCAACATTTCATATCTCTAACATGTCTATTTCTAAGGAAAAGGGTGAAATAAATAAATGCTAGCTCAAGATTTACAAGATGCTCTGTTTCACAATTTTTAGAACTGTAAAGTACAATTGACAAAAATGTCTCAAAGATGTATAAAATATAAAGGAAGAAATAATGATGTCAATAGTCTATTGTGATGGCTTCCTATTCTTATAATATGCTTAGGGTTTGCCAACAGAAACTTATGAAAATAGTCTAGGAAAGCTAAATCTATTTTTCAGTATTCTCTTTAACAAGAAGTAAAGAAATCAAAATTGCTTTGACACTATCAGCCAGAGTTTTCTATCTAGAAATATCTTTGGAATTAAGCCAGAATTCTTTGACTTTGGTCTTTCACAATATAGAACAATAACAGCCACTCTTCATGGATTTATGGATTGAAATTGAAATAGAGCATTAAAATATGATACATTTTAAAGAAGTTTACAAATTACATTTCAGTAAATCTTTAAATTCTCTATCTCATTGTAGAGTCTTACCATTCTAGTTAAGATTATAGCCAGAGTATAATAATTCACAAATCTTGCAATGTTATCAAAATGGAATGTTACATGAAAAATACTTTTTCTGAAAGGCTACCTTTCATAATAATTATTCCAAAGACTGTAAGCTGATATCATAAGAAAAAAAACACTAATAATATACTTTTTAGATTTGTAAACCAAGGTGTAATTTAAATACAATAAAATGCTCCAAGTTTGATGAGGTTTTTCAAATGTACACATCTATGTAACTACCACTCAATTCAAGATTTAGAACATTTCCATCACTTCCCAGCATTCCATGCTCCTTTGCACATTGCCCTCCTCAACTTCCTGTCTCTTACAAACAACCCTTAGGCAACTACTAATCTGCTTTCTGTCATTATAGATTAGTTCATCTGTTCCAAGATCTCATACATGGAGTTACAGAACGTGTATCCTTTCGGGTCTAGCTTTCTTTAATGAACATAATGTTTTCAATATTTATCCATACTGTTGGTTTGTATCAGTAATTTATTCCACTTTATTGCCAAAGAGCATTCCATTATATGATACCACAATTTATGTGTTCATTTACCTGTTGTATTTGGTTTGTTTCCAGTGTTTGACTCTTGTGATTATAGCTGTTATAAACACTATGTACAAGCCTTATTGTATTTCTCTTGAGGAAGCTGGTTATATAATCTTAATTACATGTTTCTAATAATTTAAAAGACATGCATGTGGTATATGGATTTCACATATAAGTAACATAATAGAATATGTGATAACTTTTTGCAAGTGTTATCAAATAAAAAAAATTGCTTTCTCATGGCCTTTTATTTGGTTTTAGATTTTTAAAATTTTCTTTAAAAAACACCCCAAATATATAAAGAAGTTGAATTTACTGCATCTTGTAATTTTTTTTTTTTAAGATTTTTATTGGGGAATTGGGGGGATGGGAACAGTGCTGGGGAATTGGGGAAAGGGGAACAGGCAAGTTGCTGTCGTTTTGTTCTTCAGTCTAGTTGTGGAGGACGTTGCTTCACTGGCCCAAGTTGGCACCATCATTGCGCTCTTCTCTGGCGAGGCAGATCATTCGCCGGCATCTGGACGGCCGCTCACTGCGGCTGGTGGCCGCTCACGCTGGCTGCTGGCCACACACAGTAGCCCATTGCAATCCACTGCCACAGGGACTGCAGCCCACGCCGTCGCCGGCGACTCATGGCAGCCCAGCTCCAGGTTGAGCTGTTGTTCAGCATCTTAGCTGTGGAGGGCAGTGTCACTGGCCCTCACATGTGGGATCCGAACCGGGGCCCTCTGGCATTCCAAGCGAGTTCTCAACCATCGCGCCACTCGGCCGGCCCTGCATCTTGTAATTTTTATTGTGCTTTCATTATTGGCAATTTTCTGTACAATCTTAATATATATTTTTAAAATGTCATTTATTCCCAGGCACATGTAGTAAAATGTACTAACCACATTGTTCAAAATTTGGTGAAATTGAGACCATGATGCTGATATATGAGCAGGAAAGTTGATATTTTCAGCAAATTCCCATTCCTTTCTGACCAAACTCCCACCATAGTATTAAGAAGGAAGAATATTTATAGCATTTAGGATAGTAGACCCTTGCTTGGGAATGTGCTTTACCCCACCAGATATATATTTTTTTGTCTTTCTTTAAACATTCTAATATACATCTTAGTGATACAGAGACTTTCTACTACCATGTTGGGTCAACTACATTTATTTATCTTGGTGTATAAGAGAGAACACACACAGGAACTGAATTTAGGAATTACTCATGTTTTGTTCCTCATCAGTGCCTTAGATTTAAACTCTGTCTTATAAAATAAACTCTGTCTTATTTCATTGGCTACAAAAAATAGTCCTACTGTCCTCTCAGAAAAAGTGGGGGAGAGGATAAAAATCTTTAATGATTGGCTAAATGCAGGTCAGTCAAAAGTATTTTCTGAATAATCACTTTAAATGGAGCATTCACCATATAAGCAATTAAAATAGAATAGAACATAGTTTCTGAATTCCTCCTGGGTCTGAAATCCTGTGGATTCACATAACGGCAAAATGGTAACGCATACAAAGCTGCGCTAAACATATACAAATTAATAGAGCACAACGCTCCCATGGCTTTATGGTGCCCTCCACTTTCCTTTATCACATCCTTCGTAATTCGTGAACCCATATTCGGCCTTCCTTCTACTTAAATGATTCTTACATCCTTTCCTCTGTGAATTTGCACATGCTGTTCTCTCTGCCTGGAACTCATTTCTACCTTGCTAAACTTTATTTCTTTTTTTTTAGGACTCTGTATATACAGACTCCATCTTATCCAAGAAATCCTTAGTCTGGTTAGGTGCCATTCTTATATGTGTCCATAAGCCGCCTCTGGCTGCTGTTTATTTCACTTTATTATCATTTCTCTTGTCTTCTTAACATTCCCGACTGGTTGCAAGCTCTGTGAATGCAATGACCAGGCAGATCTCAATTTCTTGTGTATTCCTGGGGTTTATTATAGGACTTGGCACATAGTGGATGCCTCATAAATATTTGTGAGGGAATGAATGGATATAGAGCAGAGTGATTGCTTATTTTAGATAAAGTAAGTCAGACTTCCTGAAATAGGTGAGCCTTGGTCCAGATTTTGAAGAGAATAAAATCTAACAACTGGTGGAAAACAGATTGGTGTACCAGATTGCATAAAGAGGTGTATACAAAAGTCATATTTTAGGGATTAAAAAAACTAGCTTTACCAAAAAATAGACTATAAGTGGAAAACTAATAGAAATGGAGCTGAAAGAAAAATCAGTGGTAGTTGGTAAAGGATTTTAAGAGCTACAAGCTGAAGGTTTGTATTAAAAACAATCAGTAAGCCCATCTTTAAATATAATAGATGGATATCACATTGAAAATATTCTTTGAAGAAAATGTATTGATATTTAATCATGTTTGTAAATAAAAATGTTAATGACAGGTTAACAGTTGTGTGCCTGTCAACTGTAGATCATTAAGAAAAAACAAAAAAAACAAACAAAAAAAAAAGAGGGAAGATAGCATTTAAACTGCAGAAGTGGGAGAATTATTCAGCCCTCTTCTTCATAGCTCACCTCTGGCTGGTGGTGTGCAAAGCTTTGGGGAGCATACTCAGAGTGCCCCTGAGATGCTTCATAACAACACAGTGTCAATGAAAATGGACACCAGTAAAGCATGGGCTAGTGATCTGGAAAGAAACATTCTGTTCATTCGATAAATCTGCTCTCTTCTCATTTTCTTAAGGCTTTAGGATTCGATTAAGTGTAAAGAGCTGCCCAGGGAGAAATCTGGGCTCTGATTAGACAATAATCAGGTCATTAATTTTCCATATTTACATATAATGTTTCTCTACAAAAACTACAAAACTAGTTTTACAAATTTCTGAAAAATATAATGTAGTCAAGTATCATGCCGATTTCTTCTTTGTGCTCAAATAAATCTGGAACAAAGAAATGCGCATCATAATCACTGATTTAAAGAGCACATGTACCAAGTGTGTGGCTGTGTTTTCTAAATAATGAACCACTATTCAATTATTACGCTAACTAGGTATATTGAAGTGGGTAAGATTAAGGAAGACTTTGCTCACAATTTGAAAGATTCCCTATCAACAGTTTTCTTTTGTTGAATTTTTTAAAGGGATCTTTTCAATTTTTACATAAATAATCTCAATTTGTAAACATCTGCATCCTCTCCAAAACGAATGCACATAAAAGATCAATATCTGGTGAGCATGATGTGCAGTTAACATTTGAAAAGGCAAAAAACCAAGCACACCAAGGAAGGCAGCATACTGTGGTAGGAAACTGGCCACTGTGGAGAAAACTCAAGGGCTCGGTGTCCATCTCATCTTTGCCATTTGCTGCCTGCGAAATGTGAGAAAGTCATTTCATTTCTACGAAGTCAGCTTCCTCATGTGAAAAGGACGGAGAATACTACCTATCTCAAAACGCTTTGTGTGGGGCCGGCCGAGTGGCTCAGTTGGTTAAGAACTCGCTCAAGAGTTTGAGCTCTGAGCAACAGCGGTTCGAGTCCAGCCCAAGCTGAGCAGCCGCTGAGTTGCCAACAGGTAGCAGGATGGCTCAGCTAAAAAAAACCAAAAAACAAAAAAAAAAAAACGCTTTGTGTAAAGTATATAATACAGTACTGGGGACAAAGTAGGTGCTCAATTAACACTGTTAGGTATTAGTGGCATTTGGATCATTAGTACGTGTATTTTCCTCATTACTCCTGTTGAACAAAAGTATACCTTGGCACTTGCATCATGCTTGTATAAAGCATTCTGATGACACGTCATGCAATCAATGAACATGTCTCTGCATCATGAGTCACTCATAATAGACAGTTCCAGAGTTGGAAGAAAGGAACTAGAACATTTGTTTTTCTCCACTAACATCACAGAGGAGAAGTCTTTCTCCCAATCTAGAAATACTTCCAACTCCAGATTATTTGCTTCTTCCCAAATACAAACTTGCAAAGACTTAGGGAGGAAAAGTGGCCAAGTATTACACCCCTTTGGGTAGATGAGACGTGCCCACTCTGCCTGGGGGTTGCTTTCCCAATCGTCAGCTGGTCAGGAGGCAATAGCAGTGCTCACCCCTCACAGAATGGGTTGACCTCACTCATGCCTAGGGTGGTTCTTTCCCCAGTTACACAAAGTACCTAATTCCATTCATTTCCACATACCCATCCATCTTTTCAGGGAGTTGAGCATTACCCCACTGCAGCTCCATGGTAAAACTGACTGCTTGGTACCTCTTCTACCTTGCATATCCTTAGAAAAATGTCCTGCTGCCATGATTCATCTGGCTAGGACCAAAGTTGTCATATTTCCAAAGACAAATGTTTATTGAAAAGAAAGGGTTGGGCACAGTGGAAAGAGCTGTCAATCCAGACAGAACTAAGGTCAGATTCTTGTTCTATGACATACTGGCTGTGTGACCACTGATAGCATCCCAGAGTCTCCGTTTCCCATGCTAGAACTATTTTGCAGCATTGCACAAGGAAAAACTAAAACCACAAACTCAAAATACCTAGCATAAGACTGTTTTTCTTCTTGTTCTCACACACCCAAATTCTCCAGAAAATCATCTTTAGTTTTTGTTAGCAAATTTATGAATTCCCTTTAAGCCAAACTGTGTATGCGTGCACACACACATGCACACACACACACAATCACACAATTGTGGTAGGTAAATCATCCTAATGTTTTAAACTTTTTATGCTAAACGTGGTAGAATCTTTAAGTAAAAGCTCTGTAGAGGGCCGGCCGAGTGGCGCGATGGTTAAGAACTGGCTTGGGACGCCAGAGGGCCCTGGTTCAGATCCCACATATGAGGGCCAGTGACACTACTCTCCACAGCTAAGATGCTGAACAACAGCTCAACCTGGAGCTGGGCTGCCGTGAGTCACCAGCGACGGCGTGGGCTGCAGCCCCTGTGGCAGTGGGTTGCCATGGGCTACTGTATGTAGCCAGCAGCCAGCATGAGCGGCCAGCAGCCGCAGTGAGCGGCCGTCCAGAAGCCGGCGACTCAACTGCCTCACCCGGGAAGAGCGCAATGATGGTGCCAACTTGGGCCAGTGAAGCAACGTCCTCCACAACTAGACTGAAGAACAAAATGACAGCAACTTGTCTGTTCCCCTTCCCCCAATTCCCCAGTAAAAATCTTTAAAAAAAAAAAAAAAGCTCTGTAGAGCCCTTCTATCTCTCATTAAAATAGTCTTAGAATTAAGGATTTCTTTGCCCTCTAATTAAGGAACACAGTCTAAAACCTTTTTCAAATGATGGATCAGAAAAATTGAGTCAACAGCATACACATACACACACAGGATGTGAGTTCTACCAGTCTCTGAGCTCAAGTGGGAGTGCCCATATTTACTTCAAAGAGTTTCATCTCTTAAGAGTACATTTTAATGAAGAGCTCTTCCCTTAAAAATGGAAGCAACATGATATAGAATAAAAAAAGAATCATCCCCAATTTCCCAATAAAAATATTTTAAAAAAAATCAGTCACATCTGAATGTAAATTCTTGATTTGCCATTTCCTAACTATGTGACTTTGAGATACAGCTAATAAATGCCAAAAACTACTCTACATGCAAAAAGAAGGTAACATCTACCTGCTGTTAAAATTAAATGGGCTCTTTATGAGTCATCTAATACAGTGCCTAGAACATAGTAGGTGCTCAATATATGGTAGGTATTTATTAATTTTTTTGTAGGTAACACTAGAAAGTCTAGTGCACTTAAAATAGTCCCCTAAATTGTTCATAAATACATATAGAGAATATATACAAATAATCCTAGCCTGCCCTCACATGCCTTTTGCTATTGATGAGCAAACACAGTCACATATACAATGTTTCCAGACCACAACTGAATTAAACTGAAATCTTCCTCCTCGTATCTGATGGACAGGGAAGTATTTTAAGCATCCAAAGGCAGCCTACATGTACCCCCCTAGGTCTTTCTCCAGAATAAATATTTTCAGTTTTCAATGTTACTCATTTCAAGGTTTCTAGACATTTTCTCACTGGTCATCCTTCTGTGGAGGTGTTACTGGATTTAGGTAGAGTTTAATTTCTAAACAGTTAGTAAAATACTAACTTGGGACCAAAAAAAAAAAAAAAACCACCTAGGAGAGAATTTAGTGGAGGAAAATATCCTCCCACCCTGCTAATAATACACAGTCTTTTGTTACAAGAATGATTTTAGCAAACAATTTTTTAAAATAAGAAGTAGGAACATTTAAAGCACAGTTGACTTGTGTCTGCTGCCTTCCTGCTGCCCCATTAGGCTGCTGCCAGGAGCAAGATTTTCAGCTTCCTCCTGTCCTAGTTTCTAAAATACTTTTCAGTCTTCTCAGTGTATACTGCATGATATTTCTTTTCTTTTTGGTACCATGTAATCCCTCACTTCTTGCAAAGTAATTCTCTAAGCAAGATGACTTCTTAAAAACAAATTTCGGTGCAACAGAGCTCACGTTGCTCATCTTACCTCCTTTGGAATTGATTAAATGGAGCCTGGCCCTCCTATTGTGGCAGACTTTCATATCCTTGGCTATACTACAAATAAGGAGTTCATGAATACTAAGTTACTACTGCTTTATACAGATAGAGTTATATATTTGGGTTAATCAGTGAGTATGTGCAACAACTGCTTTTTTTTCTTCATCATTAGGCAAAGGACAAATATGTGAGCACAGGCTAAACTATGTGGACCTTGCATCACTTTTCCCAAGCCTTTATCATGATGTACATTTTAGCAAAAAGTGAAAACCTTCTCTTATTCCAAGTACTTCTGGTTACCACGCACATTGATAAAAACAAAAGATTTCCAGTTTTTCAGTAGATCAACAGAATTACTTGATGAGTTAATACTTTTCATACCCTCATTAAAAACCAAAGAGCCTTTCACTCATGATGTGTTGAGTGATCTGATGTCTCCTGCTTTATTCTTCTTTAGGTTTGTTTTCATCTAGTTGAGATAGTGATCAAACTGAGCAGATCAACACTAGATGTTGCTAGACATGGGAGAACAACCCAGCTATAGGGACAGCAGTTCACAACTCGTCTTCATCTTACGGCACTGCAACCAGCCTTGTCCTTATTTTGTTTTCATCATTCAATGCTTTTCAAGGGTTTGCACAACTACGATGTGTACCATGTGGATCACATATTTTTAAGACCATATCCCAAAGTTAAACGTTTATTTTTCAATTGGATCTCCACTCTCATTCTTTTCTTCTATCTTCTCCCTTGACATTTTAATCTCTTTAAAATTTTTGACACAAATATTTAATCTCTTTTAACACTTTCTTCTTTTCATTCAGGGAGAGCTCTGGTTGCTTGTCCTCTGTATTGCTGAGTTGCTAGGTCTGTCCCTTATTATATCCGTGGAAATATAAGCCTCTTATTTGTTTGTACCGAGGTCTGCCCTTATTGAGGCTGAGTTCATTTGCACTTCAGCTTGCCCTCTGCTTTCTCGTTCTGATGGGACACAGTGTAAAATAGGTTTTAAGTGTTTTAGACTTTTGAGACCGAGTGCCAGAATTTCAACACCAGCAATGCTACTTACAATTATTTTCCTCTTGGCTAAATTATTAAATTTCTGAAAGCCTCAGTTTTCTCGTCTTTAAAATGGGGATACTACTGGTATTTGTCCAAGGGTTATTATAAAAATTAAATATGACATTGTGTACCTATTATGCTTAGTTGTCTTGCAGAATAATACCAAAACAAGACCACCATGAATATAAATAAATCCCCATCCTCACTGCATAGAGATAATGTCCATTTGAACTTCACTGTAAAAATAAAAGTCATTTTTTAAAATGCTCTGCCATTTCCTATAATGCATAATTTTGTGAGCACTGAAATTTGTTTTTAGGTCTTTAAGGTACTATTTCTCTCCTCTGTCCTGTGTCTTAATTGCCCTTCTCATGTCCTCTTATTCTTTTTATTTTTTTTACATTTGTGTTTTTTGTTTTTATTTATTTATTTATTTATTTATTTATAGCTAAGCCATCCTGCCACCTTTTGGCAGCTCAGCGGCTGCTCAGCTCGGGCTGGACTCGAACCGCTGTTGCTCAGAGCTCAAACTCTTGAGCAAGCTCTTAACCAACTGAGCCACTCGGTCGGCCCCCTCTTATTCTTAAATGATGAATTTTTTGAACTGTGAGATACACTATAATTATGTTTCTCCAGCTGTAGAAAAATCTATAACTGTCCAACCCTCCTTACAGTGCTGTTAAAGGATTTCATCTTGTTTGTGTATAAGTTCATTTTCTTAGGAAGTTAGGACAGGAACTAGTAAAAACTCACTATTAGCTTACCTTACTCAGTATAATCCAGGAATGCTTTTCCATAATTATCAAGTGCCTTTCAGTTTATCTTCAGAGAATCTTAGCATTTATATATAAAATGTTTTCCATTACAGGAAGTCATAGGAAACTATTTTCATGTTTCTAATAAGCAATAACAGTGAAGCCAAATGACTTTGCCAGAACTGTTTACATAATAAAATCTTCCTTTGATATGATATATTAGATTCATTCTTGTATCTTTAGTTTTAGTTTATGTTTTGTAACTTCATTCAGCCAAAGTGTATCTAGGTTCCTCATAGAACAGAAAGTCACTACCTTATATTATTATTAAAATAATACATAAGACTTGGGCATCTGTTTATTAAATTTCTTATCTTTTGTCTGACTGTCAAAAAACTCCTCTATGATGAGACCATTAAAGATTAGAGTCCCAGGAAATTAATGAAACTGACTAAAATATCCATATAACTCTTATATCAAAATACAGTAAAACCTTGGATTGTGAGTAACTTGGTTTGCGAGTGTTCCACAAGACCAGCAAACACTTCAAATACATTCTAACTTGGTAAACGAGGAATGTCTTGCAATATGAGTAGTTTATTTCTGTAATAAATCATGCTTGCAAACCAAGGTATTACTGTACCTAAACTTCAAAAAATTAGGCCATATGGAAATAAAAAAAATATTCAAGCCCCCTCCCCCACTTGAGAAGAGAAACTAAAAGAAAAATTATTAATTTCTCTCTAAATCTAAACAAGAAATTAATTTAAGTTAAGTAGACATTATGACATATCTATCACCTCACACTTATCAGAATGGCTACCATTAAAAAAAAATTAACAAATAACAAGTGCTGGCAAGGATGTGGAGAAAGAAGAACCCCTGCACACTGTTGGTGGGATTGTAAATTGGAGCAGCCGCTATGGAAAACAGTATGAAGATTCCTCAAAAAAATTACAGTTACCATGCCACCCAGAAATTCCACTTGTGGGTGTTTATCTGAATAAAACAAAATCACTAACTTGAAAAGATATATTTACCTTTATGTTCATTGCAGAATTATTTACAATAGTGAAGATATGGAAGCAATCTAGGTGTCCATTGACAGACGGATGGATAAAAAAGAGGTGGTACATATATACAATGGAGCAAAACTCAGCAATAAAAAAGAATGAAATCTTGCCATTTGTGACAACATGGGTGGACCTAAAAAGTATCCTGCTAAGTGAAATAAGTAAGACAGAAATGGACAAAAATTACCATATGACTTGACTTACATATTGAATCTAACAAAACAAAACAAAGGAATAAACAAAACAAAACAGAAACAGACCTATAGATAAAGGCTGATAATTGCCAAAGGGGAGAGGGATGGGGTGTGAGAAAACTTAAAAAAAGGAAAGACTACATGATAAAAAATTATATATCATGTACCATAGAAAAGAAAAAAATTATGAAGAAAATTACTTGGACCTAAAATTATTTAATTTATGTACTGTGCTATAAATTGTGTTTTCCTTCTTAGAATTAAAGCCAGGAAATGAAAAATTCATATGACCAAGAGAGCTTAGCAAAGAATCTATTTGTTTTGCCATCTAATGAAGTTGATAGAAGAGTTTCAAGTCAGATTACATTTGGCTATGCTCTATTTCTATCACATTTGCCACTTTATGTAAAGAGATAAGGATTCTCTTGTTGATGAATTGTTTCATTCTTGAGTCTGTGTTTGTCCATCTGAAATATTATAAAACATGCCTTTGATATTTGTGGAAAGTCATAAAACATGGAAAGTCAATGTAGAAGATAGTTCACAATTTATGCTTATTATTACTCAACACAGATATGAGTCAAATTAAAATGAATTTGGTTAGAGACTTCTTGTTTATCTTCTTCCTGTCTAGAACTAAGCTCTTTATTTTCCAACTTTGTAAAAATGTTATGAAAATCACTGGTGTTTGAAAGAGAGGGTCAATCTGCTAACTCTTTTAACATGAGGGCCAGTGATGTTGCACCCTGTACAGCTAAGATGGTGGACAATAGCTCAACCTGGAACTGGGCTGCCATAAGTTGCCGGCGATGGCATAGGCTGCAGTGGAGCTGGCCGGCAGCTGGCGTGCACTTTTGTGAGCTGCCATGAGCCACCATAAGCGGCCGCCAATGCCAGGCAAGCGACTGCCTCAACCAGGAAGAGCGCAATGATCACAATACCAATATGGGCCAGTGAAGCGACGTCCTCCACAACTAGACTGAGGAACAAAAGGACAGCAACTTGTCTGTTTCCCTTCCACGATTCCCCAATGTTGTTCCCCTCCCCCAATTCCCCAATAAAATCTTTAAAAAAAACAAAAAACCACAAAACACAGTAGATTAGATGAAGGAGAGGATCAAATCAGTGATTTAGAAGACAAGTTAGCAGAAAACACCCAATCAAAACAGAAAAAAGAAAAAAAATCCCCCCAAAATGGAGATTGCTTAAGGGGCCTCTGAAACAACATCAGGAATACCAACACTCACATCACAGGAGCACCAGAAGGAGACGAGAGAAAGCAAGGAATTGAAAACATATTTGAAGAAATAATGATGGAAAACTTCCCTAACCTGGTGAAGGAAATAGATATACAAGCCCAGGAAGTGCAGAGAGTCCCAAAAAAGATGAACTGAAAGAGGCCCACACCAAGACATGTTATAATTAAAATTCCAAAGTTTAAAGACAAAGAGAGAATCTTAAAAGCAGTAAGAGTAAAGCAGTTAGTTACCTACAGGGGATAAGACTGTCAGCAGATTCCTCAACAGAAACTTTGCAGACCAGAAGGGATTGGCAGGAAATATTCAATGTGATGAAAAAAGGAAAGCAAGGACCTACAGCCAAGATTACTCTACCCAGCAAAACTATTATTTAGAATCGAATGACAGATAATAGCTTCCCAGACAAGAAGAAGCTGAAAGAGCTCATCACCACCAAACCAGTATTATAAGAAAAGTTAGAGGCACTTAAGAAGAAGAAGAAGAAGGGGAAGGGAAAGGGAAAGGGATGGGGAAGATAAGATCAACAATATGAATAACAAAATGGCAAAACTACACAAAAGTACTCTTCTATTTTGATTGAAAACAAGGCTTCAGGAGGTGAATTATTTTACTGGGTACATTTGGTATGGGTTGTCCTAGTTGGGAAAAATGAGAAGGGTTTTTTAAATAATACTTTTTTTTTTAAGAATATGGTATGGATATGTGGTTCATATTTGTAATAAAATGTTAAGTTAGAGTAATGGTAAGACCACAGGTCTTCATATATTTTGATGATGATTTTCTTTCCTTTGCTCTTTGGAAGCCAAGGGATGTTTAATTCATGTTTGTAATCTTAAATAGGGTGTGGGCACAGTGTCTGAGGTCAAAAACAAAGTGATACTTATGCCTGGAATTTATTTAATAAAGGTCAGCTAAAGATGAAGAAAATGACACTAGGGCCGGCCGAGTGGCTCAGTTGGTTAAGAGCTCGCTCAAGAGTTTGAGCTCTGAGCAACAGGGTCCCCGGTTTGATTCATGGTCTGAGCTGAGCTGCTAATAGGTGGCAGGGTGGCTCAGCTAAAAAAAAAAAAAAAAGATGAAGAAAATGAGTCCTTCAGTCCTTCCTTCCTTCCTTCCTTCCTTCCTTCCTTCCTTCCTTCCTGCCTGCCTGCCTGCCTGCCTTCCTGCCTTCCTTTCTTCCCTCCTTTTTTTTTCCATATCGCCTTGCTTTCTTCCTAAACCCTACCTTTTATGAATTGGCCTGGGTCGCATTCAGGTTAATATATAGTCAATTATAAATAGCTATGCTTTCTTTATTGCTCTAAACATCTCCAATTAAAAGGCATTCTCATAATCATGTATTACTTTTCCTTAAACCATATAAAATTTTATCATTAATTGTACCCAATAAGGCACTAGCTTTTTGGAATTTCCCTGAAGTTTACATGAGCAACAAATGCTATCAAGAGAACATGACACATAATATCTCTTTTTAACTTCCCAGGACTCTCCTGCTGATGAATGTTTATAATTCCAGGCAGAGTTAATGGAAGGAGGGAATTCCCCTTGAGAAGAGAATAAACGTTCAGGAGCCATCTGAACGCAAATGGTAAAGTGCTTCAGTGCAGTTAAGTCTGGAATACTCTACTGGGTATCAGAACTACAACTGTCATTTGGTATTCCGAACCTCTGATAGTATCCATGGTTGATCTGAAAGGAAATAAATTATTCATTTGCCAAAGTTTGATTACCTCTTGAAATGATATTCTAAAAATCACCTATGAGTATTGAAGGAAAAAGCAAGCAGGAGAACAAGGAGAAAATATAAGATTAATTTTCTTTTAAAAATAATTTATGCTGCTTTTTATGATTTAAATATTACCTCTCAAAAGCAATAATTTATTTACATACTAGTAAAACTTCATATCAAGAGTAAAAATTCCTACGATGTCACAGTTTACTTAGCTAAAAGTTATTTTTCTCTTATTCATTATCACTAAATTGAGTAACAACTCAGATTCCTTAACTATGAAACAGGGATAATAATAGCATCAGTTTGTTATGAAGATTAAGTGATTTAATACATGTTGAATAATTAGAACCATCCCAGACATATTAACTACTTGGTAAATAAAAACAATAAAAACATGACTACCTGTTGTAATCATTAAGGCTGTTCATAAAAATCCCATTCTCTATTCTTTTCAGACAAGATAGGGCTGTACTTCCCCATTCCATGGGCATTAGGTGATCAGATTTGGAGGTGGAAAAGAAACATCTATTATAAATTATAGGATTATTTCTTGGAAGATAGAGTGGATTATGAAACTGTTCTAGAAAGAATTGGGGAAGTGGTAAGTTTATTTTGGACACAGTGTATCTGAGCTGACTGTGGACAACCAGGTGGGAATGTCTACCCTTCAGTTGGATAAGTAAGGCTGGGCCTGGGGGCAGATTTGGAGTCACCAGTTTGTAAGTGCCAATTGGAATTATAGCGCATAAAGGGATCACCCAGGAAGGGGTTATAGAAAAATCTTGAAGAGTAATGTGTGAGGATCAAAGTCTGAAGAACTTCAGAACTTGAAAGGTAAACTACGGGGAGGGTGAGACAGAAGATTGAGCAGACTGAGGAAGACTTTTGTCCTAGCCAAAGGCAGGGTGAAAACCAGAAGACCGGTATATCACAGAAGTCAGTACAGAAAAGAAAGTTAAAAAAACCCTAAAGCCATAGACAACACTCAGTTACTGCCTAGGAAAAGAGTACCTTTCAATAAATATGCATACCGTTCAAATTATTCTTGCAAAGCTTCTATTTCTTAAATTCAGCCATGAGACACTGTCAAAACTGAATGTGTTGCTCTTTAGTACATCAACCCCTGGCTGGATTACAATTCCAACTTGTTTCTGGTTGTAGAAACAGATGGTAACATAAGTAAGAGGGTTAAAGAAAGAAATTAATAGCACATGTTCTGCTGAAGACATTTTGAAATTGGATGTGTGAAGCTCTCAGATTTCTCCTCGGCTCCTTGAAGAGGCTAAATCATTTTGTGTTGAATGGGTACAAATGCAGTTTCTCATCTCCATAACTCTGACTGTGAAGATGATATGACTTTTAGATGCAACAGTCGGCTGTCTGTGAACCAATGCTCCAAAAGGCACTTTTCTTAGGTATAAATCAAGCACCTCAAATGTAAGGCGTAAGGTAAAACAAATGAATAATCTGTGCATTTATGATACCATTTTGGGGGTAATTTATAACTTGTGTTTTGTTGCCTGAAACCTATTTTATTTGCCTTGAGTTTAGTTGCTCTTTCACTAAAATAAAATGGAATATCTGGTTTTCAAGACACTGAATAAATTAGACAAGCAACATTATTTAATTAATGAATTATACTCTGTTTATAACCCTACCAAATTGCTTGTCTCATTGGCTAATATACAATCATGATTGTAAAACACTGGTGTTTACTGATATATGAAACTGTGTTATGATTCCACAGGCACAGATATGTCAGAAATGTGTGTGTCATTGTCAAAGGCAAGAAATTAATGGTCAGACTGACCCCAATTGCTAGGACTAAGACTAGAAACCAGGCTTACTGACGTCCAATTTTATTGATTAAAAATGAGACATAAATTAGGTAACTTGTCCAAATTCACCTCATTAGGAAACCCAGCAACAAAGACTCAAAGGTAGGAAACTATGAGACTTGTTTAAACAGAGGTGTTTTAAATGCTTTGTCCACATTTTCAATAATAACTTATTGGATGTAGGTTTTTAAAAAAGTGTGATAAAGGAATCACAAAATCATTCACTCATTTAATAATTTTTTTTTTTTTTAAGATTTTACTGGTGAACTGGGGGAGGGAACAGCGTTGGGGAATCGGGGAAGGGAAACAGACAAGTTGTTGTCCTTTTGTTCTTCAGTCTAGTTGTGGAGGACATCGCTTCACTGGCCCATGTTGGTATTATCATTGTGCACTTCCCGAGAGAGGCAGTCATTCACCGGCCACTGGACGGCCACTCACAGCGGCTCAGGGCAGCTCACGAAAGCGCATGCCAGCTGCTGGCCAGCCCTACTGCAGCCTATGCTGTCGCCAGTGACTCACGCAGCCTAGCTCCAGGTCGAGCGGTTGTTCACCATCTTAGCTGTAGAGGGCGCAGCGTCACTGGCCCTAATGTGGGATCCGAACCAGGGCCCTGCTGCTTAGAGATGGTGTCCCAAGCAAACTCCTAACCAATGCGCCACTCGGCTGGCCCTAATAAATACTTTTGAGATCATATATTTTGCCAGGCATTGGGCTACAAAGATGAAAACAATATAGATCTTAATCTCAAAGAGGAGACGATGATAATAAAGGATTAACAAAGGATATAATGAAAGTGGTGCACAATGAAAATTGGTGTTTACTTTCCACATGTTCAAAGTCATTTTTCTTTTGGAGTATGGGTTGTTTAATCTAACCTAACAGGGAGTAAGGGCTACAGGTAAGAATAAAATACTGACCCGTTTCCTGTGAAAGCTCCCTGTCAAGTTTTCAAACCTGTTTGGTAATTATAAGTCCAGGAATAAGCTAAATTGGGCTTCAACTAGCTTGGGAGCTGATTGTTACATATTCAGGAAGTTTGAGAACGGGGTAGGAGGTTTCAGAATTGGAAGCCAGTGGTGGCTTCCAATCAGATATGGTGGGCATATTTACACCAGAGAAATTGTGAACACTGAAAATGGAGCTTTCTTCTCCTTTTTGGTTCACCAGTGTACATCAGCTTCTAACACAAGGGTAAAGCTGAAGTCAGACAAACACAAGTTATCTTCTCTGGTCATTTACAAGGACTTTTAAAATGATAATGACAAGCTTCTCTCTAGTGGACTATGAGAAAGTTGATTCTCATTTTGTTTGTAAACCTCGTGTTTGAGTGAATACTGTCTAACCATGCAAGCCAACATTTACTAGGAGAATAAGGAAAAAATTGAAACAAGGTAATTTGTTTTCCATATGAAAACATAGCTGACTGGATTCCCTTACCTTTAACGAAACATTTCCAGGCATAGGAAAGTGCCTGAAAACCCACTTTTTTCAAGTAAATGCTTCTAATGATGCCTTAAATGGTTTCCTTCTGGTTTTTGATAAATGACCGTCTCCTACTTCTATTCTCTTTGGTAGATACTACCAAGCATAGCAAGTCTATTAATTTCTGAAATGGGCAACAAGCACAAAGGGCTGTGTTCTAGTTAAAACTTACCATTGAGTCACTATGTGATGTTAAGAAATGAATATAAAGTTCCTTGTTTAAGTTTTAAACCCAGTCATTTAAGGAGATAAAAAATTATATTACTATTTGTGACAACATGAGTGGACCTTGACAGCATTATGCTAATCGAAATAAAGTAAGACAGAAAGACAAATACTATACAATCTCACTTATATGTAGAATCTAAAAAAACACAACAAAAAAAAGTGAAGCTCATGGATACAGATAATAGATTGGTGGTTGCCAGAGGTGGGGAGTGGGGATGGGCAAAAAAGGTGAAGGTGATCAAAAAGTACAAACTTCCAGTTATAAAATAAAAAAGTCATGGAGGTGTAATATGCAGCATGGTGATTATAGTTAATAATGCTGTATTGCATATTTGAAAGTTGCAAAGAGAGTAAATCTTAAAAGTCCTCATCACAAGAAAAAAAAATTTTATAACTATGTATAGTGATGGATGACAACTGGATTTGTTGCATTTATCATTTTGCAATATATACAAATATCATTATGTGGTACACCTGAAACCAATGTTATATGTGAATTATATCTCAATAAAATGTTTAAAGAGATTAACAATCATCCATATTTATCTTATACAAATATATTTATATCTATACTGAATAATTCCTGTCCGAAAAGAGTTTATATTAATTTGGGAATGCAAAGATTAATGAGTAGAGACAATTAGCCAACAATGTCAGTCAATCAGCAACTCTTATTTTGAAGTAGGTAAGCAATATATATAAGAGGCAGATGTGGGTGATAGAAGACAGCTTGGTGAAGGTAGTAGGCTTGGAGTCAGCCCTGAAACAATGCATAGCATTATTTTTTGTTTTGTTTTGCTTTGTTATTTTCTTGAAAGTCTAGGGTAGGGCATTTAAAATTTTTTTATCAAATTTATTGGGGTGATATTGGTTAACAAGATTATATAAGTTTCAAGTACCATTCTATAATACATCATCTATATATTGCATTGTGAGTTCACCACCCAAAGTCAAGTCTCTTTCCATCAACATATACTTGACCCCCTTTACCCTCTTCTAATGCCCCACCCCACTTCACTTCCCCTCTGGTAAGCACCATACTGTTGGCTGTGTCTGTGAGTTTTTTGTTCTGTTTGTTCGTTATTGCTTTCTGTTTCATATCTCACATATGAGAGAAATCATATGGTTCTTGTCTTTTTCTGTTTGACTTACATATTTAGCTTAGCATGATATTCTCAAGACCTGTCCACATTGTTGCAAATGGCAGTGTTTCATCACTCTTATGGCCGAGTAATTAATATTCCATTGTATATATGTACCACATCTTTTTTCCCCAATAATCCATCAAAGGACAATTAGGTTGTTTCCATGTCTTGGCCACCATGAATAATGCTGCAATGAACCTAGGGGTACATACAACTTTACAAATAAATGTTTTCAAATTTTTCAGGTAGATACCCAGGAGAAGAATTGATGGATTATATGGTAGCTCTATTCTTAATTTTTTGAGGAATCTCCATACTGTTTTCCATAGCACCTGAACCAATTTACATTCTCACCAGTAGTGTATGTGGGTTCCTTTTTCTCCATAACCTCGCTGATGCTTGTTATTACTTGTCTTCTTGATAACAGCCATTCTAACAGGTGTGAAGTGGCATCTCATTGTGGTTTTGATTTACATTTCCCTTATATCTAGTGAAATTGAATATCTTTTCATATATCTCTTGGGAGAAGTATCTGTTCAGGTCCTCTGCCCATTTTTTAAATTGAATTTTTTGTTTGTTGTTGAGTTGTATGAGTTCTATATACAAAGGATGCGAGAAAAATGTATACATATTTTAAGAAAGGAAAACTGTGTTAAAATTATAATACTCATTATATACCAAGAACAAAAGATGAATACAAGTCACGTTTGACTTCTACAATGACAAGAGGTGCTCAAAGTGGTTATCGTTAGCATCCAGACACTTCTGATTATGGTGAACTACTGCTTGAGCAACATGGACCAAAGTGTCCACTTATATACATTGTTTTGGCACCCCCGGTATATATTTGATATTAGCCTCTTATTGAAGGTATTGTTTGCAAATATCTTCTTAGCAAAGGGCATTTCAAAACAGAAAACAGCTGCAAAAAGAAGTAAAGAAGGGCACTTATGTGGCCAAACACAATTGGGGTCAATAGGACCATGAGTCAGCCAATATCAGGCCTTGGTGCATGGGACCCTGGAGAACAAAGTACCCTGGAGGACAATCGGAATGATTTGGCCTGTCCAGGAGTATAGTCTGGCCTCCTTTGCATGGAATTTTCACTTCTAGCTCTGGAATATATCTTCTGAAATGATCAAAGAAACGAGAAGCCAATGAAACCCCCGCCTACATCTGAATATGGCTGGGTTTACCCCTTCAAAGAGGCAACCACCCAGCCAAGGAAATTAGGGTGAATAGGAAGGAAAGTGTTTGGAGAAATGGTAGTGAATAAGATATCAAAATTAAAGAATACAAGAAAACTAGCAAATAAAACAAGGACCACGTAGAGATAATGAAAGGAAAAATAAAACCATTCTCCAAAATAAGCTAGAAATATGAATTTGAAATTATACTTATTGAATATGATTTTAGTGTAATTATAACCTCTGACTCTAAAATATGCTAAGTCATACCAGACAGTGCTTGACACTATTTACTTAATACTCATTCTAAATGTAACAATAATACCTGCAGGCAATGATTCTCAAATAAACATTGTTGTTTCCTACTTAGAAATCCTTAGGATTCAAATATAAATAGTTTAACAGATTGTATTTTATGTATGTCTTTTTATGACACAAGCAACTACATTTAAATGTGCAAAGACTCTTCCCTCGGTGATTTGCATTCTTATATCTCATTATAGAGTCTCCTATTTGAATTTCCATCTGGCCCTTAATATCTTTTTTTGTGTTTATTATTGTTTTAATGAGATAATCTTGTTTTTACATACCTAGATTTCATTACTATTTGGCAAAAGCAATCTCTACCCTGGTTTTACTCCCATAAACATCTTAGCCTTAACGTTGGACCTTAATGCAGTCTGGTATGAGATACTTCTAAAGTATAATAGCAAAATGGAAAGAAAAACTATTTAAAAGCAAAATGTAAGTAAAGGTTAGTCTTTTATCTCTTAAAATCATAACAGACTGTTTCCTTTCAGAAGATTAATCTATATCCACCTTTGAAACTTTATCAAGATGAAGTAATATATTGATATATCTTGGGTTGAAGCAGAATTTGAAAGAATAAGTTCTATGCAGACTTTCCACTGATTAGAACTGACAGGGCTGAAAGTTGATAATTCAGTTCTTATTTAACAGTCATAAATGTTATCTTCAATCTGTGCTATCAACTAAAATTTTGTTCATTCAAATGCATCCATACTCGGGTTTTCTCTGAAAAGACTGAAAATCATGCCTAAAACTCAGACAGAAAGCGCTAAATGAAAAGAAATTATAGTCCATGTCCATTTTAAGGTTTATTTCCTGATAACAAACATTACAATTGGTTTCGGTTGCCAATAAAATTCTAATTTTGGAGCCAGCAGGTTTCAAGAAGAATTCAGAGCCTTTTCCGACTTCTCAGCTGACAGAGTAACTGACAGTGCACAGTAAGTGACTAGATATTTATTTACTTAGTTATTTAAATTAATGAGCACCTAGTGCTTATTATAGGCCAAGCATTTTTTAAATGTTTTACACATGTTAATTCATTTCATCCTCCTAGATGTTGTATAACGCCCCTGGGACATAATGGGAGAATATGATTAGAAAAAGAAGTTTAATGAAGTGTCTCTAAATACGAGCCCTCTATATTTTAAATGCATCTTTAATAATATTAACAATAACTGCTGTTTATTGAGTGCCTGCTAAGTGGTGAACCAGTTTTATACATGTTATCTCACCTTCACATCAGCCTTTTAAGTCAGGTATTAACTCCATTTCATGAATGAGTAAACCCTAAGTCTCATAAACAGCAATTACCAAGCCAGGATAAAAACCCATGTGTAGATGTCTCCCCAGCATATACATACACTTTGACTCTCTAATATTCACTCTTTTAAAGTACTAAAGTACTGTGTAACACATTTTTTCTTTTTTCGGTTCCATGTTCTACTTTGCATGAAGTTACTGGGTCAAACCTTTTTCTATTATAAATCTCTCTCCCGCTTGTCTCCTCTCTACCCCTGCTGTTAGCACCCAGTTAAGTCCTCAGCACATAGCACTTGTACTTTTGCAAGACTACTAACTCTCTACACCATCAAGAAATTGATCTTTACAAAATATAAAACTCATCATGTCGCTACCCTGCTTAAAACTTCTGGAAACTTCCCAATTGTTTTCAGACTAAAATCTTACATCTTAACCACAATACCCAAAGCCTCTGATGAGATGGACTCTACTGGCCAGTGCAGCATCGTTTTTCCCCATAATACCCCAGGCCTCCCTTTCAACACACAGATCTGCAACACATAGACACACACACTCACACGCATACCATGCTTCAGGTAGATGAACTCCTTGCCCTCTTGCTGTCTTTGTGCCTCTGCAAGGTATCATTTCTGTACTGGAATGCCCTTTATCCCCTTCTCTTCTAAGCACCTACAAGCCCTTCAACACTTAGCTGAGATGTCATCTCCCATGGGGTGTTTTCTCAGACATCTCTGGGCCGGTCAGTTGTTCCCCCATTAGCGCATTCATCATACATCCCCCATGTCTAAGGCCACCACCTCAGTTCACATTTATTTTCCAACTATATTGAGCACCAAAACAAACTAGAACACAGTACGAATTCCATTTACTATT
>NW_017732261.1:315252-331157 GCF_001890085.2 Hipposideros armiger
TTTCCAGGTCCTAGTGCAAGGTGTGCACAGCACCCTGTTTTGGGGGAGGGGGTTAGGTAATGAATAGGAAATCAAGCTATATAACCCTCATCAAAGACTTTGACTCTTGGCCCATTCTTAGAGAAATGAACCATAATGTAACAAGGAGGAAGCACATTTAATCTCTGGGTGAATCTGAAGTTTTATCTTTTAGTGATTAGTTATGGTAATGCCAGCCAAACTCCTCAAGAGGCCATTGCAAGAGGGGTTACAACATTGATGAACCATAGTGATCAAAGGAAGATGGGACTTGGGAACAAGAATAAAACTTACTCAGCACAGGGAAATGCTCAGAAATGACAGAATATGGCTGGAGTAATTAATGCCACTTGACTCAAAAACATATGCAGCTCTTGCAAGTCAAAAGGGAGAAAAATTTTAGAGAGCCATATGATTTGTCAATCCACAGATCATCCCCTTGTACCTATAATTTCAAAGAGTCTCATCCATGCTATGCAAAATTGGTGACTATTACCAAAGAAACCTGAGTAGAAGCCTGGTAACTACATCAAAAGATACTGTTATTATCTTCTAGAAAGTACCTATACCACAATTTAAAAACTGAATCAATAAATGTTTAACAGGTAAACTCTGAGGATATAATTAATTCAACAATTGAAATTCCAGCTAAATCTTTGTAAGGTCTCTTTTATGTAATCTAATGTGTGCTGATAATAACATCAAGTAAGGGTAGGACTTTGCCGTATACAAGGGACCAAGATTCATGATCACATTTAGGGGTATTAAGTTTACAGAAAATACATAGGTTGAACTTTCACTTCATTGAAGGTTATGTATAAAATTCAATTAGACTCAACCTTGAAAGCATTCAATATCGATCATGTGTCAGGACAGTGCTAGTTCTGAAGGTAACCAGAGTAAGCCCATACCTGGTCTCAGGCTAGAAGACATGTCAGAGGCAAACTGTTAGTTACAGAAGAGTGCAAATAATAGTAATAATAAAAAGCAAGATTAGAATATGAGCAAGGTATAGAGATCACAGAGAGGAGGGTTGTTATTACCTGGGAAGGGTGATTTTATGATGTCTCAGTTTCTTCCTTTGTAAAAATGGGGGCTGTTGTGGAATGGGCAGATTATATTATCTTTATAGTTGGCTTCTGTCCTATAATTTTGTCATGTCTATATATTTGCCAGATTATTTCCATTTTGTTTATTTTTTTCCCTTAAGGATTTATATATATATATATATATATATATATATATATATATATATATATATATATATATATATATATTAGCTGAGCCATCCTGCCATCTGTTGGCAGCTCAATGGCAGCTCAGCTCGGGCCGGGACTTGAAACGCTATTGCTCAGAGCTCTCGCACTCTTGAGTGAGCTCTTAACCAACTGAGCCACTCAGCCGGCCCAAAGGCTATATTTTTTGATAATGCCTTTGGAAATATTCAGTTGAAAACTTTCCGCTATCAAGGGCTGATATGGAATATTCATTATTCAGATCCTTAGCTTTTCTTCTTCCCTCCTTCCTAAGTGCTTTGTAAGATACTATTTCTTTTGACTATCTCCTTCAGAGAATGGTAAGAGAAAGGAGGTGGAATTATAATCATTTAGCTTCACTTATTAAAGTTCTTGTGAAAGTTTGATAGAAGAGTGCTGGCATTTAAGGGAACACTTTTTCATATCAGAAAGCTCTTAATTACTTGCAGTAATGGGAGCAGTGGTGTGTATAATCCAAAATGGTGGATAATCCAAAAACCATTTATATTTGACTTTGAAATGTATTTTTGAACTTGCATTTGAATAGAAATATGGGACCTGAGGACTCAGAATCCTAAGCTTTCTATCTTTCTTATACACACCGGTCTTTAGAGAGAGAGAGAGAAAACAATTCCACGTCTGAGTTTTAAGACCTTCCTCCACTGGACTGCAAGTCAAATTAGAGTTAGAAGAAACAGAAATGGTGGCAATGTCCAACAAAATAGCTAACCAGGACATCCCTAAAAGAAATCAAAACAAGATTTATCTTAAATGATATAGAGTATGCCTAAATATTGCTAAGTTGTGTGTGGTTATCTATGAACCATGTTTCCACTTACAGTAGTAGGTCATTGAAGTTGGTTGTGATGCACAGCATTTCAGGCTGATGAGAAGATGACTAGCTAAAGTATATGACTCCCCCACTGACTGACAGCCTGGCACTCTGAGTAAGCCATAGCAGGGTGTCTTCAGAAGCTATTTCCAAACAAATTTAGACTTGTCTTATAAATGATGAGAGCTATTTATAAAGATTGTATAACAAATAACTTATAATAGACATCTCTGTCAATTGCATTTATAGTGAAAAGATCTAACACAAGAAGGCGTTAATTCCAAGTGCAAGATAAAGTTGCAATATCTTTCCTTTTTCATCAGCTATGCTAACCGGGAAGCGGAGTCAATAACAAAACTGCAGTCTTTCAGTTTATTGAAATTTGAACTGAGACCTTAATAGGAATTAGAGTTTTCATCAAGATATACAAAAGTGTATAAGAAAATACATATATTTTCTCTGATAAATTCAAATCCAAAAATCATATTGAATGACAAAGATCTATATTCAGAAATGATGGGGATTATTACACAGAGATCTTTAATAGCTCTACTGTGATCTGTGTAATTGATGGACAAAAGGCAAGAAGGGAGATTTAAAGAATTAAGAGAAAAACAAAAGAAAATGTGTAGAAAGCAACAAAATTCAAAGAGAGAATTTAAATTCTTCCATCTCCTCCAAGACAAAATGGAAAACAAAATAAAAGACAAAACAAAACAAAATGTAAACAATTTTAGTATGAGTGCTTTAAAATCTATTAGCAATTTTCTACCTGTATTGGCCTAAAGAAGATGGGTCTTTAAAAAGAAATGTAAATTAGGCCATATCCCCAGGGCAGGTGGAATTAGCATTTGGTAATTGTTCAGGCAGAGGGAGATTTTAGCATTGCAGTAATGAAAGGCTGGAGTTTACAGAGGAAAAGAAAAACAGTAGGCTAGAATCATCAGAAAGAATTGAAAAAAAAATTAAAATTATTTTCTTCATTTTTTCAAAAAAATATTTGCAGCTCTTGAAACATGAGACTTTGAAAACCTGTGATTTTTCTTATTTCATTTTTTTCCTTTTTCAATATTACCATATTTTTTTCTTAGAATGTCTACATATGCAAAATGTGTTCAATGATTACTATGACATGGCAACTTGAAACCCTGAATTTCCTATCCTAACGTACTCCCAATTTATAATATAATTTTGTGCATAATAGTTATTCCTTTGGGATAAAGCTCTGTTTCATTCATTGACTCATTTTTTCAGTACACATTTCTTGTGCACTTACTATGTACAGTCTCTATGCCTGGTACAAGACTTGTAAACATAAACAGGACATGGACACAGTCTTGGTGAATTTGTTGAAACTAGTGGAGCAGGAACGGAAGGCAAACATGTGACAAAAATGACATAAACACTATGATTAAAATTTTGGGGGCTGGCTGAGTGGCTTGTTGGTTAAGAGCTTGCTCAAGAGTGTGAACTCCAAGCCACACAACAAGGCTGCCCGTTTGAATGGTGGGCTATGCCAATGCACAACTAAAGACTGAACTTGGCACCTTGAGCTGAGCTGCCATAGGGGTGGCTCAGAGGATAGAGTGTACGCTCTTAACAAGGCTGCCAGTTCGACTCCCTCATGGGATGGTGGCTACGCCCACCCGCAAGTAATTGAACACAGTACCTTGAGCTTAGAGGCACGACTAGATTTGGAGCTGAGTTTGCTGCGCCCTCCACAACTAAGATTGAAGGACAACTTGGCTGTTCCCCTACCTCAATTCCCCAATAAAATCTTAAAAAAAAAAAAAAAAAAACTTCGTACAAGTGGAGACAGCACAAATAGGAAGCAGTCATTTCTACATGGGGTGAGATATATCAAGGGATTCATTAATGAACTCTTAGTCTTACAAAATTTCTATGTATCTATGATATTTACAAATTATCTCTCTCTCCAAAGGACAAGAAGTTTAAAAATATCTTTATTGAAACCTTTCACCCTTAATGAAACCTAAAGAAAAGAAAACAATTAAAAGTAAATCTTCCAAAATATGAAATGGCTTTTTTCAGGGCTGTCATAAATACATTCATATATACATATATATAGGTATATGTGTATATATATATATATATATATATATATATATATATATACACACACACACATATATACATTTTTATTTTTATTATTACTACTATTTTGGAAATGGAATCAATATATAGTTTGTATAGTAAAACTGTGTAGAAAAATATATGGAGAATTGTGTGCTTGGAACATTTTAACTCATATATTCTTATTTTCTAACTTTTACGTTTAGAATTCATCCTTCACCAAAAAGATCCAAGTGTTAGAAGTAGAGAGAAAATATCTTACTAAATTATATTTTAAGGCTTCATACCTGATTTTCATTAAACTACCTGATTCATATTACTCCTGGGAAGGTGAGCAAATGCTTATTTCCATAGATGCACTGATAATGTGATTTTCCCCCCATATTATGATTTACATTCCTTTTTTTTCTTTACTCTTTTCATTATAGTGGTCTGATTTACAGTAGAAATTGTTAAGATGTATTTTTACTTCAAATTGTAAAAATGCCATATTCAATATTCTAAGAGAGCTCAATAAGTTAAACTGAATCAACAACAACAAAAAGATGGAAGTGTTAAATAAACAAATCTACAATTCACAGTTTGTACCCTCCTGTGCTTCCTTAGTTTGTCATTTCTTTCAGCTTTGTGAGCAAACTATGTTATTGCCATATTCTTGAAACCCAGGGTTCTTATGACTTTGATTACATTTAGCTTCAAACCCTAGCTCTAGAAATCATATCCCTCTCTATATACACAGAGGGTGCAAAAAAAATGTATACACATTTTAAGAAAGAAAAACTGTATTAAAATTGGGATACTCAATATATACTGATAACAAAAGATGAATACAAGTCACGTTTGACTTCTGTAATTACAAGAGGAGCTCAAAGTGGTTACCATCAGCATCCAGACATTTCTGATTACGGCGAATGACTGCTTGGGAAACATTGACAGAAGTGTACACTTGTATATGTATTTTTTGGCACCCCCAGTATATACCCCTCAGAGACCAAGCCTTTCTTCAGAAGATCAGCAACCTCTGAGGAAACAGAATACAGTAGCCCAGACCTGGCTAATGGTCACACAGTCTGGTCCTCTGGCAGGCTAAAAATAACACTTTGAACTAAGTTATGTTTCAGCTCTTGAGCCCTGGGGTGGAATGACCCTCTGGCTACTTTCCCATGAAACCAGACAGTAGCACACAGGAACACACCTCAGAACTGTCTTGAAGATGATTCATTGTCCTTACCTCACCTCCAACCAATCAGCTCCCAACACGACCCTGAACCCCTAATCCACAGTGTCTTGTGATTTTGCTTTATATATACTGCATATAACCTGTAACCTACACTCCATTGGGGAGCCCGGTCTTAACAGCACTAGCTCACCTGTGTCTCTGGGTTTGGTGCCAATTCCTTAAATGAACCTCTACTTTCTTTGCTACAAACTCCTGTTCATGTCTCCTTTGGCATTGACATGTGCAGGTAAAATGAACTCCTAGGGTTCGGTAACATTCTTTCCTATTTTTTCCCCCTGAGAAAGTTTCCCATGCATTAAACACAGCACAGTAGTGTGATGTGATGTGTGTATGTGTAGTGGGGGAAGGGAGGAAGGAAAAGAGGTAAAAAGATAAAGAGCATTCTTGTATAAATATGCATATGTATAATGTATATAAACATATATGAAAATATGGTCTTCTAGAGAGGCAGAAAAATTAATAAATAAACATGAGGCATAGAAACACACGTATAATCAGATGGAGCAGCCATTTTAGGGACAAGGTGTTTCAAACCGCAGTCTACAAAACCATCTAATTAAAAGAACATTTTAATACTCGATTCTGCTTTTCTTTGTAAGCATTTTCTCCCTTCTGTTTGTTTCCTTTACTAAAGTCATAGCAAGGGCTGTGCTGAGGCTCCAGTTGATCTAAGCTGCTCAGTGCATGCCCAGACAGCAAGAAAATGGTTTCTCTGGCAACAGGAATTATGTGAAATCTCTGTGTGTCCTCCCCCACCCTCCCTCTGATTTCTATTCACATAAACTGTTCACATATAGGCAACAATGAGGCATTGGAACTCTAATGAGCAATTCAAATGTATTGAGCTAACTCATGGAGGCGGCCACTGTGAGCATCCTCATTTCCTGTGTACCCAGGAGCAGGGCACATTGTTATACGTTATCTGCGTTATTCAAGAACCATGCACTGTCAGCTAACAGTCCAAGCCAGATACAATCAGATGCATACCTAAATTATGAAGCATATATGGAATTTATTTCCCTCATGCTAGAAGGGAAATACAAAGGCGTTCATGAGCTAAACACTCAGCTTTGAATTTTCCCAAGATGCTGAGGCACTGATTTCAAACAGCCTCACATTATGTCTGGAACCCAGGAGGAAATGGCACGAGCTTTGATTAAATTGTTTCAAATGTCAGCTTTTTTTATTTCTAGGAAGTCATGTTGTCTCTCCATTGCTAAAATTCTAGAGTGTTGAATTTAGGCTTTGTTAATATTCTCTGATAATAGTTCATAATGAGATGCCCTCTACATGTTTAGTTTTTCTCTATAGCATTTGTTTAGGAGAGAGTCCTATGTCTACCAATAGTGCTAAGGCTGATATTCTCTAAGGGAGTTTAATCAAAAGGGGATTGATTAGCTTGGAGGAATAAGGGCTGAGAAGCAAATTAGCCTTGCCTTTAGACATTGAGAGAATGTGGAAAGGGGTGAGGAAATCCATTTATTTTCAGCTCCAATAAGGATAAAGTAATAGCAAATAATATACTCAGTTACATAGATCAGAAAACATAGTGAATATAGAGTGAACTCTTGACCAGTTTTCAGAGTCATTGTCCTAGGAATTTACTAGGAAAAAATTGCTTCTTAGCTGTCTAGAATATCTTAGTACAAATGACCTGGAAGAAGGTAGATTCTCAAGACTCCCTTGGTTTTATGATCATATATTTAACTTCAAAAATTAAAGACTTTCTGTCACCAAAAGCAATAGGAAATGCCTCTTTACAGAAATCCTTGACCTCAGTCTACATGGTATAGTATTTTAAAAATAACTCATTGAAGACCTGTTTTAAATATTTAAACTCTAACCTAGTAAAAGCTCTGAGGAAACAGTGAACAGAATAATTAGCTTAATGACACAAATATAATGATTACTTAACAAAAAACATAAAGTGACACCACAAAAGTCAAAAGTGAAATAATAGTGGTAATAACAACTGCTTCATTTTTACGGTCAGTCCTTAGATAATAAGAACATATGGTCTTAGATAATAAGGTAATTTAAAAATCTGTAATAACTGCCATTTTTCCAGGACATAAATATAGTCAATAAGTATAGCCAAAATTTGAAGAATAAGCACAAAAAAGAAGTCCTACACAGAAGGAAAGGCTATTAAAGCCATAACATTTGGAATTTTGAATCTTGTCACAGCACTTTCAGGAACAGAATGTCTTGGAATCAAAATTTTATTTCAATTGGAAAACAGAGACTCAATTCTTTTACATAAAAACACCTGATGAGTCAAATAATCAGAGACCAGGGCTTTGTATATTTAGCGACCACTTGCTTCAGGAAGAAACTGTTCCTGTGATTCCAACAGTGGCGCCCCTCTGCGAGCAGCACGTCTGGTAATAAATCAGGAGTTATAGATGTTTTCAAAGAACTTTGGAGCTCTGATTCTGAGCGCTTTTGCCACAGAAGCATCTTTCAATTGTGAGTTTTACTTAATTTTACTAATTTAATTCCGCCCCTCCTTGCTCTGAGAAGAGTTGAGATGGCTTGCAATTATAGTGTGTATGTATGCTACTCCCTGATAACAATGTTCCTTTTAAAGAGAAAATTGTGTACGATTTGGAAAATATCTTGATAAGGTGCTTGGAGTAGAATATAAGAGTCTGAGAACATGTATTAATAGGAGAGAAAGTAATAAAAGACAGCAAAATTGTTCCTAAATTAAAAGTTCATGAGAATTTAGTGGGTAGTGGGGAATAAAGAAAGGAAACAAACAAGGAAGGATGGTCTTTAAGATTGATGAAAAGAAAAATGTAAAACTGGGGACATCTAATATTCACTTTTAAGTTGTTGGTGTTGCTGCATCTTCCCCATAATTTAGATAGTGTGCTACACTCACACCGACGAGCACATTTATTTTTATGGAATTGTACATGTGGTACTTGCTTAACAAAGAGACTTTTCCCCCCATTTGGGTATTATACACCCTAGCAGAGACACAGAGCAAAAAAAACAAAGAAAGGTGAACATGAGGACGCAAGACGCATTGGGAGTTCAGAGAAATCTTGAGGAGAGTATTGGGCTTTCCATTGGGGCAGCAATATCTTATTTAGAGCTTAAAGGGCAAGAGGACCTCTGATGACATATGGGTTATACTAACACACACACACACACACACACACACACTGAAATGGTAAAATATTACAAATTTAAAATAGAAATAGGGAAAATACACAATTGAGTAGGTATTCAAGGTCTGGGAGAAGAAAAACATCACCTGTATCAATGGACTATGTACATTTGAGTAAAGTAAGATTAGTGGACCAGCTTTAGGACCTCACATGGTGAATCTCAGTTACGAGTTTCTCTAATCTTTTCAAAATCACGTTGATATGAATCACGTACTTGCTGAACCTTTCCATATACTAGCTGCTCATGACTTCAGTCTAGTGGGTGAAAACTACCTGAGCACCAATATTCTGCTCCTTTCCTCTAAAATAAGAATAGTAGTATCTATTTCAAACATAAAAAAAATGGCTAATTTTTATTTAGTGCATACTATATGTCAAGCCCAATTTTACCAGAATTATTTACTTTAATTCTTAATACAATCCTTTAAAATATTATTACTCTCGCTGTACAAATCAGGAAATTAAGGCTAGCAGAATGTAAATAACTTTTCTGAGCACAATAACTTTCATGAGTACGGACGGGATCCAGTGGAACATCCGAATGGTACTGACAATAGTAATATTGGTAAATAGAGTGAAAGTCAGTTTGACTCTAATTTTCTATTTTTGACTTGTTATTTCACAATGGATGAGCCCAAGATAACTTTGTAATAATGAATCCTCATTAAAAGTTCATTCTAGTCATTCTGCATATTTTTTCCACAATTTTCTTATTTTTCTGGACAAGGGTGAAATGCCTTGCTCATTTATCATCTTTAGTTTAACTCTTATCAGAGGACCAGTTAATCTATGCTTCTTACTGAATAGAAAAGCAACGGGAACCTGATTCCTGCTCAGGCATCAAGCTTATTCCTAAAATAAAAACTTCTACCTTTGTTTCAGATTGATTACGGACTCAGAAAGAAATCCTACTGAATATGCCCAATGTGAGGTGAGATTATGTTTACAATTCCATTAGCCACACCAAGGAAGAACACACAGCCGATCTCAGCACTTCCGCTCCTAGAGTGTCCAGTGGGGGCATGGTGCAACCAGTGACACTGTCCAAGAATGGTATAGTTTAACCAGATCTGGAAAACTCATCCCTTGCTGTGCCAGTGTTCTTTTATATTCTGAGTTTATGTCACCATTTGAAAAAGTGTAGACTAACAATTTAATGAGGGATGTGTTTATGTACTGGAAGTAGACTCAGCATCAGATACACTATAGCCTTGTTTCTATGAAAAACATACTATAAATGCCTAGATTTACCTGAGAAATATCACTGCTTTCAGTTTTCCAACATTCTGGAGAGCCAATTTTCCTGCACCTACTGTGTATTATAACCAAAGGTAAAGTTTTATATAAATTCAAAACCTGACACATACTGGTTCAATGAGTCCTACATCCTAATATATTAAACACTTAAAATCTTGCACTTACTATATGTCTAAATAGAAAAATACCTAAGTTTGGTTTTTTTCCAGAATAATAACCTCAAGCTCCTCATATTGCCTTTACTAAGTTTGGAAGAAAAAAATATAGAAAAGAAAAACAACCGTAACTGACCTTCAAATAACATAAGCAGTGTGTTGGCAGGCTTTGTATGACCATGTTTTCCAAAGGTATATAAAAGCCAAATTGGCATCAGTAGCTATTATGGAAAAGAAGGAGTAAGGATAGGAAACATTAAGTTAAACAAAATAATTTAAATAGAATCACTACTGTGATTCACACAGGATCTTGCATTTAGAAAATAACCAAGGTGCAACATTCCTTTTTTTTTCTTCTTTCAAAGACAATGTTGTGCTCAGGGCTTGGAATCTTGTTGCTGCTAACAATAGCTCTTACCATGCATTTAACTTGTCTCTCTCAAAACAAGTGTTTGACATATGAGGATCCTGTCTGCATTACTATCAATAGTTCCATTATAGGGCACTTATTCTCCAAAGACACAACTTTTGTGAACAGAATTTAATTTGGATTATCATTTCTGGTTAGTAAACATTTGTGACTATTGTCTCAAAATAAATAAAAAGGTTATACAAAAGTGATAAGAAATTCCAATTGAATGTACGAGGTCAGACAATTAAGTTTGCGAACTTGCTGCAACGATGTTGCCAACCTTTTTTTGTCAGAGGGATTATTCATTATGAATTTGTACCAACTGGACAAACAGTGAACCAAGTTTACTATTTGGAAGTGCTGAAAAGGCTGCATGAAAAAGTTAGATGACCTGAACTTTTCACCAACAATTCACGGTTCTTGCATCACGACAATGCACCAGCTCACATGGCACTGTCTGTGAGGGAATTTTTAGCCAGTAAGCAAATAACTGTATTGGAACACCCTCCCTATTCACCTGAGCTGGCTCCCAATGACTTCTTTCTTTACCTGACGATAAAGGAAATATTGAAAAGAAGGCATTTTGATGCATTCAGGACTTCAAGGGTAATACAATAATACAGCTCTAATGGCCATTCCATAAAAAGAGTTCCAAAATTACTTTGAAGGGTGGACTAGGCACTGGTGTTGTTACATAGCTTCTTCCCAAGGGGAGTACCTTGAAGGTGACCATAGTGATATTCAGCAATGAGGTATGTAACACTTTTTCTGAGATGAGTTTGCAAACTTAATTGTCCGACCTCCTATGCACTATACTTTCACTTTATGTAACTTATCAGCTATAATCTTAATTATTGTAAACATTTAGTTAATCCAGTCAGTTACCTGTTACTAACCAAGAACTCATAATCCTTTCAAAATACATGAAGTGGTTTCATTTCCACACTCAAAAATCATGTCATCATAGTACTGTGGTTAGATGAGATTCCTTAAAATGGAGAGAAGTTACTTCTTATGTAAATATGTCCAAATCTATCTAATTAAATATATGTAAAGTCATAAATAAATTATGCCTTCCTTAGTAAGATAAAGTTACAGGCCACATTTGGAGAAACACAGTAGTGACAGCTGAGAGGTATGACTTGATTTTTCCTATTAAACTGAAAATGGTAATAAGCTAACATTGAGTGGGTGCTTCACATGTGCTAGTCACACATACTTTATGTATTTAATTCCCACAAAAAAACCCTATGATGTTGGGACTATTATTGTGGTACAGAAAAATAGTTCCAATATGGATCAGGTACAGAAACGTTAATGAACATGCTCCTAGACACAGCAAGTAAGTGGGAAACTGGGATTGAAATCTGGGCAGTCCAGTTCTAGAACCAGTCCTTGTAACCACTGTTCGTATAGTTTATTTAGACACATAACTTATAATTTATAGAATACTGATCATGATATATCACAATAATGTTTTCCTTTTAAATAATGGAGACCATGGGAAATGGTCCAGATTGTTTAACAGGACACCATGTGCAAAGCAGTTCACAAATGTACAACTGTCGTGGGAAAAGAAGATGTTTCTAAATCACTTGTGCCCTGAGGAAACTGCATGCCATTTGTTCAAAGTCCAAGGAGCTTAATTTCTAAAGGATAAGCTGAGAAAAATCATCTGTTCTCACATCAGAAAATCAAATAATCAACTTTTATTTCTCAAAGGTAAGGGAGATCAAATAGACACCCCTTGGATCTAATGTGGTTCCCGGAAGGACAGAAAAATAGCAGTTGTGATGATTAGATCATTAAACTGCTCCATTTGGGAAAACCCTGTGATTTAATAAAAGATAATATATAAAGTATGTTTGCTGGCTGAAAATATGAAATGGAGATGTAGGACCTAACCATTTTTCTGTTAGAATTTAACTAAAATTCTATGGAAGAAAGAACTGGACCTAATGTTTAACAAAGCTAATATTTGACATTACCTTTGATGAAGTACACTATTGCTGAAACCAGTATTACACTAACCAAGAAAGAGAGTATAAAATCTATATATTCTATTTACATTTTACTTTTGTCTACATTGCACCAGACGCTCCTCTTTGCTGAGGCCTCTCCGATAATAAAATGTGTTTGTAGTATCTCTTTTAGGTCACCTAAGCAGTGATGCACAAAATTGTATACCCAGCGTTGGGAGAAATAATGTCCCTCAATATCTAGCTGGATAATGGGAGTAACAACCAAGGTATCACGAGAATTAATCTCGCATAATCCTAATGATATTTGTGGATCCTTTTCTTTAAAAAAATTACTAATATACCTATACTTTAAGTTACCTTGTTACGAGCATATTTACATCATATTTGGGTTAAATGGTACTTTAATAAAAATAATAATGAAAAGATAAATATCCCCATATCACACAGGTAGGTCCCAGCTGGATGTATGATTTGAAATGAATGTTTTGAAATCTTGACATGAAATATTCAGCCTTCTATTTATTCCACAGTCTTCCAACTTCTTGAATCATGAGAAATCTGCAAACACTTTATAAGGAAGGTGCTCTAAGTAAGTCACTAACACACTAGCTTTTTACTAAGGAACTGATTATATCAAGACTAAAGAGTTAGACTTGTCCTAGACAGGCTTTTTAAGCTAGCACCTTATGAGTATTAGAATTTCCAAATCTAATTCATATACACATATTTGGACAAATGAACCTAATAATTCTTATTTTTATTCAAAACAAGAGAAAAATGTGAAATAGATTGAAATAATATTTTGAAATCAGAATCAAGAAATTTAAATCGAATAGCTGACATTAAAAAAACAAAATGATTGTTTATATTTTAATAAAATATACCATATATAATTCTCTAGATAATAAACTCATTTAGAGAAGCTATTTTATTTCTAAAATATAAATCTTGGCCCAAGGAAATACTTACATGTAATTATCACCACTACAAGGTATGGCTCTTTAATGTTTTAAATGAACATTTAATGTAATTCTTTGAAACAAATATAGCTTATTCTGCTCTTAAAATATGTAATTCATACGTCATTTGAATGTACTATTTAATCTGGCAAATGTGTAATGAATAGTAGTAATGATGCACAAATAAAACAATGTGGGGCCACGGCAGCCATGGCTCTGCACTACCACCGCATGGCCGTGGGCCTCGCCAAGGGCCACAAGGCAACCGAGACTGTGTGCAGCCTAGGCACAGCCTCCACCACCGGTGCCTCACCCAGCACAGCAGGTCGAGGCGGGACACAGAAGGAGAGGTGTGCGGCTTTGTCCCCTCCGAGCTGCTCACCATGGAGCTACTCGAGGTCTCTAAGGACAAGCGGGCCCTGAAGTTCATCAAGAAAAGGGTAAGGAGGGGGCAGCCGGTTGGCTCAGGGGGTCAGAGCGCAGGCTCATAACTCTAAGGTTGCTGGTTTGATTCCCACATGGGCCAAGGAGCTGCGCCCTCTACAGCTAGATTGCAACAACTACTTGACTTGGAGTTGATGGGTCCTGGGAAAACACACTGTTCCCCAATAAAATTTCTTAAAGAAAAGAAAAGAACAAGTGAGGACACACATCTGTGCCAGGAGGGAGAGAGGAGCTGAGCAACGTCCTTGCAGCCTTGAGGACAGAGCCCCATCCCCCCTGAGTGTGATAAGACCTTTTCAGGGAGTGAGGGAAGGAGGGAGGAAAGACGGAAGGAAGGAAGGAAGGAAGGAAGGAAGGAAGGAAGGAAGGAAGGAAGGAAGGAAGGAAGGAAGGATAGGGAAAAAACAATGTGGTTTTACTCTCATAACTAATTCTCCACCAGTAAAACTAAAATTTGAATGGTGAAGTTTGAATGGTGACGATATCAGGAGGGAATAGCCCATATGACCCATTTTGGTCATATTTCTGCATGGAAATGTATTTTAAAATAAAGACACTAACATTTTAGAAACAACTTTGGAGAGTATCTCCATAGTTGCCTCTCTGTGTTCAATGGTGTAAATTAAGAACTTGTGTCAAAGACATTATTTTCTTTCTCTTTGGAGTTATTTGGTTAAGACTATAACCAGAGAAATACATATCTCAGATCCCAGCATCAGAAAAACCCAGAATTCTGGCTTAATTTGATGGCACAAAATAGTATCACAATGGCAAAATATCAGTCTCAAAGTCAATTTAGTTTATTGGTTAATAACTTAGGAAATAAGAAATGGGCTAAATTTAACACATACTTAAAGCAGCTTCTGCTACATGATTTAACATGAATAATATTAAGGACATATAAATACACTCACTTCTTAGAGGGTTTGTCTAAGAGTTTTTGAACTCTGTTTTGTGAGAACGCCTGGGGGAAGTCAAAGGCATTGCTAATGTTTAATAAGACTAACCAGGAGTAGTCTTAAATAAGTTGTAGCACTGCTTAAGCCACGTTGCTTAATCATAGAATAATATAACCATAGAACTACTTAGAGCTGGCTTATCTAGCTGAGCCCTCTTATATTAAAGGGAAGGAAAGAGAGACCCAGGAACATGGAAAGAATTACCAAAGAGCACTTAGGAAAGGAGAAAACAGGACATTTTACATGAAGCCCAGACTGCCTGCCTACCAGGTTTTCAATTAAGCATTGCAGTGATTGAGGAAGTAACCATACTTAGAAACACATAATGAATCTTTTAAATGTTTCCCTAAAATTATTTCAATCTACCTCACATTTTTCACTTGTTTTGAAGAAAAATCAAGTTGATATTTTCACCTGTCAATACATATATATGTTTATGAGCTAGACATGAATTCTAATGCTTATTGGGTATTACTAGCTAATGAAATACATTCATTCGTTTTCTTTTAATCAACCAATATTGAGGGTTTGATAAATTCCAGGAGCATTTGTGATGCAGAAGCATTTATTTTGATGTTGAAGTTATATATTTACTCTCAGAAGGCTCATACAGACTATACAAATAATGATGATGAAAGGGAACAACTGACTATACCTAAAGAAAAGAAACATTAAGTGTCTTGTAAATTCAGAACATAGAGTGGTAGTCCAAAAACTTGATGTGCATAAGATTCATGTGGGAAACTTGTAAAAAATGCAGATTTCTTGTCTTAACCTTTAAAAAACTAGATATAATAGGACTGGGCTGAGGCCTGGGGATTTGCATATTTAATGAGAACCAGAAGTGATTCTGACACAGGTGTGCTCCTGACCACACACTGTGAAACATCAATAAGGAACTGCTTCAAGGTGGGAGAAGCAGTTGCAATATCATAAAGGATGTGGTATTTGAGATAGTTCTAGAAAAACAGATAAAATTTGGGCATGTGAAGAAAGGATAAAGGGCAATTAAGAAGGGGAAACAGGGCCGGCCGAGTGGCTCAGTTGGTTAAGAGCTCGCTCAAGAGTTTGAGCTCTGAGCAACAGCAGTTCAAGTCCAGCCCGAGCTGAGCAGCCGC
>NW_017732261.1:337002-345505 GCF_001890085.2 Hipposideros armiger
AGCAATATCAAACAGAAGATATTCATCTATCTGATGAAACAAAATGTCAATCGGGATGGAGTTGGGTTAGCTTTAAAAGAATTCCAAAAGCACATGTTAGTATAGCCCACTCAAGCATTCAGAGAGAAGGTACCTTGGCCAACAGACTGAGAATATTACAGTTCCGTTCATTCATTCACTCATTCACTCAATGATATTTTTGAATGCCTACTATATTCTAGATGCCATTCTGAGTGCTGAGGATGCAGCAGTAAACAAAATCTACAATGGACCCCACTCTCAAAGGACTTCTATCTAGCAAGGATTTCTGTCCAGAGAGAATTCAAGATGGAGGTTTCAAACTATCTTTGTCTGATGCCAGGAAGTAGTTGAGTTACAGAACACCTCTTAATCTGAACATATGTTGACCTAGTCATCTTCTGACTATAGCTGGATTTCTATGTAGATATTTTATAGGAGAATGTGCTGTTCTCGCCAACTAAGAATTCTGATCTATATTATAATTACCTATCTGGGGGAAATTAATAAACAGTTTGATTTATATGTCACAAAATCAATCTAGTATGGGCAAACTGACAAAAATAACGTTTAGAACTTTTGAGGCTGAGAAACAGATTTGGGCCCATGGTAAGTTCATTAAGGTAATGCCACCCTATGAAGCCATCAGGGGGTATACTCAGCCAGGCAGGTATCCCAACATTTTGCTTTATTGTTGCACTATTATCTTTTAAAGAAGTTAAACCCAATTCAAATTAGAAAACAAGCACAGAAGTTTAGGGTTTAAAAAATGTTTGTTAGTATTCAACATAATTTAAAATTATCTGATTAGACATATTCATAACTTCCTATTTTAGAAAAGTATTCTGTGCACTCAAAATAATTTTTTAATGTAGATCTAGGTTATTTAATCCCCATAGGAACCATCTTGTGTCATAAGAACCATGATAAATAGATTGCTTCCTGTTTTGATTTCCCCCAATGACTCAAAGTTAATAATACTTTCCTAGCCTAAGTGTTCAACAGGAACTAATTCCACAAATCTGTTGTGTTGAATGGGCCCTAAATACCTCTCTTCCTAGTCATTAGTACTAAACATAAATAAATACGTAAATAAATAAATAAATAAATAAATAAATAAATAAAAAGTTTAAAAGAGTCATAATTGGAATCACAATCAATCAGGAGGCTTTATAGAAGGACATCTGTATTGATTATTCAATGATGATATGTGTCCAACTGCTTCTATTTTCAGTGCTACACAATTGGAAAAAGAAACTTTTATATATTGAATTTTAGAAATCATTGAGATAGTCAAGATGCTAAACTCAGTAACAAATGGTGACATGAGTGTGATCACATGTATTCCACAGTAGAGTCAATTTTTAAATCCGCACATTAAACCAAACATAACTATATAGTGCCATGTAGTTTTTATGTAAAATTCTCTGTACTAAAACAGACAAATATTATATACATTAAATACTGTTGAGATGCGGAAGTAATAAGCAAAGGACCCATAAATAAGATAACAAGATCTTAGGTTTCTTAACGTTCTGTTTGACTTCCTCCCTGACTAGATAGTAGAAAGAGGAGTTCTACTGAAGCTTTTAAATAGGCAAAGCTTTATAAATCCCTACTGAAAACAACCTCAAAACCTTTACTTACACCTCAGCTTCCTCAGTAAAATAGCTTTCTGTTTAATAAATATCTCCTTAAATTTTCATAAGTCAGTCAATTTTTCTGTGTAAGAAAAATTCTTTTTTAAAAAGCTCTTTATAAGGTTCTACATTCCATCTTCTCTTTAAACTCAACCTCCCAATTCAAAACAAATTACTTCCTTTTAGTGAATCAGAAGTGCTGTTGTAATCTTTTTATGTGGCCTATTTTTTGAACATTTACAAATAAAATAAGAGTGTATTTATAGAGAATGAATAATAAGAGGAAGAATTAGTTCAGGTAAACATGACATTAGAAACAGTAAAAGAATTAGAATTGTATAAATTGCTTTTGAAAACTACTGCTATATCCTACACCATCTGTGTCTACTTTGTTGATCATCAAAAGCTTATCTCTATTTGGTTTCTCTACTCTGGAATGCAGCCTAAGAATAATTTTGAATAGGAAAGCAAGCAAGGAAAACAAATAAAGGGTTACATTCATTACCAGACATTGGAAGGAAGGAATGAAATGGTGGCACAAAATTGAGTGGGGACTGAACAACATTATAATCCCCGAATCCCTAATGCATACTAGCTGCTGGAAGGGGTAAGAGGATCCCATTGAAATAATATTTTCAGTGAAAGTACTTTTTACCAAGCTAACATTAATAAAGGCTCTGGAGGTCATATATTTTCTAGCTTTCATAAAGAATGTACTCCAGAAATAATCAAATGTACAGATTACATGCCCTTATAATTCCTTATTGTTACCAGCCTCCAATTTTTGCTCCTTGAAAAATGTCAAGGAGACCATAGTGTACCTCTAAATACTGGCTCTGTTTTATTTGATCCTCCGTATACCAAATGCTGCCTGTTATGTGGTTATGGATTTAAGTAAGTTGTTCTCCCAGTCTTTCGGCTTAGATACCCTTTAGGAGCTGGTAAAACCCATACACCTAGCCCATACATATATTCACACACAGTTTCTCATAATATTTCAGGGTATTCACAGATCTCTAGAAGCTAATCCACGCCCTCCAGGTCAAGAGCACTTGCATGAAGTGAAAAGGCGAAGGAACAATAGATATTGGTATTGCTGAAGTGAAAAATAAAAGGCAAGCAATAAAACAAACAGGCAAGAAAATCTTCAGAGTTCTGTGCTTATCTCTAGGAAGAGCAACACCATCATCTTATTCTTATCGCCACTTATATTGTCATCGCCTAAGGGTAGGTGGATCAATGTGAAACAGGCTTCCTTTGTTTATTTCTTTAGGATTCAGCCTGGCTCAGGGAGAATGGCCTATATTCTATCACCTAGCTTTTGAAAACTCTGAGCCCCAGATATGTCCTATGGAGACTGATTTCCAAACTAAAAATTAGGACATGTAGTCTGACACCTTCGCTGTAATTAGGGAAACATTAGTACTATCTAGGAAAGCCCAGGATGTCAGTCAGATGGGTCCCTTCTCTGATGGGTCTCCTCATCTCACCTAAACCTTCTAATTAACCAATAACAGCTCTGCAATTATGTGTCCTAAAGTCTGCAGTGTAGTTTGAATTGCATCAAAAATAAGATAGATTGATGAATAAGTACAGGAGGGATGGCTTTAGATATGTGACAAAGCAAATGTAGTAAAATATAATGGTAGAATCTAGGTACATAGGTTTTCACTGTAAAATCCTTCCACCTTTTCAAGGTGTTTGAAACTTTTTATAATAAAAATTTGGGGAAAATACATTGAAAAAAGGAAGGAATGAAAATACCACAAAAGAAATACAACAAATTCTTAACAGTGGTTATAGCTGACTGGTAGAATTATGGGTATCTACTTTTTTATTTGGGGGATTTATGATTTATCTGTGTTCTTTAATTTTCTACATATGACTTTTAGGTAATAAATAATAACATGTTTTGGTACTTACAAACCAGATTGCCATAAATTAGACTGCTTGAGCAGAGGGCATTTTTGTTGGGGACTGAAACCGGATAAGCTTCCCAAAGTAGGTTCTCAGCTATGTCATTCTAGGGATTGGATTTCTCTTTGAAGGGACCTGAGCGAGTGCATGCGCNTATATATAAAACTTATGAACTGGACCTTATCTTGGACCTTAGGAATAATTCCACAACAACATATCTAATCTTTCAGGGATATAACAGAAGGGATTATTGATAGTTTATAGTACTATTTCAAATGTTCTGTTGTGATTTCAGTTTTTCAGTGTTTGTTACACTAAATGTTATCAAAAGAATTGGAAGGGATTTAAGACTTTTGAGTATTATCAAGTTATTAAATCTATAAATGCTACATTGAAATGTATCTTTGTCTCCATCTGATTTGAGTTGAAAAAGTGAAAGTGATTACATTTATAAATCTTTCCTGAGCACCTATATTTGACAAAACAATAATTCAAATGAAAAATAAGAGGTACAATAAAAATATACGCCAAATTAGTAACAACTTCATATCATTTTCCTTAGATTAAAACTAGAGGAAAAAAGAGAAGGGTAGGATAGGAACAAAATGGCTGTTGGTATCACTAGTCACATTTTAAAGTATAAAATGGTTTTCACATTAAGTAATGTAAAGGAAAATAATTCTCCCAAGTAATGAAGCAATCTAGAATGCAGTTCTGAAAATGATGCAGTATAATATGCTAGTTCAGCTTAAATATGAATTTCAACTAAGTCACAGTTGTATAAGATTGCTATAAATTATGAGTTGAATGAAAATGTAAAGACCTACATAATATGCAGTAACTAGAAATAGTTGATAAATTGCATCTTTTTTAGGCATCCTTTTAAAAATTCTAGTTTTTATTTTAACCTTTCTTAGGTAATTGTTCTGGAAGTGTATATGTTAACTTACAGTAACTCCTTTATCTTAAACAAATGAAGTGTTTTTGAGCACAGTCCATGAGGCATGATCAGTGCTTTTTGTATCAGCATGTGCTGGTGTACCTGTGTGTCAGCACCTTTTTCTTTTCAGCCTGACATTGACTTACCTTGGCTCAAATAAATTAATCTGGCAGAAATAACAGTTTGACAAGGCAGCAGGAATAGGGGGAAAAAAGCAATCAGAGGAAATATAGGACAATGGAAGGCATGGCAGCGGCATTTTATAGTTTATAAAGATTTGAATTGCCTGATTCTTTGCATATGTGTGTGTGTGTGTGTGTGTGTGTGTGTATGTGTGCACATGCGTGTGTGTGAGAAGAGGGATGAACGCCATGTGCCATAAGCTCAGTGTGGGGCTGGGACTGGGGCTTGTGCTGCAACAATTACCCAGGCATACATCACTCGATCCTCAGCATATGCAAGTTTATAATACTTGAGAGCAGGCTTTACTACACCCTAAGTGCCCATAGCGATACCACGAAATGTAATATCATCCTATTCATTACAGTTGGCTGTGATATGAGATCTGTCAGGGAAATTGTGTGGTTGTTTGTTAATAAAGAATTTTCATGGCTAGAACTGCACAAATCACAGTCCATAAAATTTTTAAAAAGCTGGCTTCTTATTTTAAGATTTAATTAAAGTACATATAATATATATGAAAATCATAATATAAATAATATTGTGGGGTTTTGCTTTTGACTTTAAATATGAATGCTAATACTTGGTCAAATGTTATAAGTACAAACTTGACAAAAGATCAAATCACACTTGCTGACAAGCAGTGACATCCAGTGGATTTATTTGTCTTCAATAGAGCCTATGCATCTGTTACAGTTGAGTCCATTGATTTGTTTATTCTGTATTTATTGAGCACTTAACATGGACCAGCCACAATTCTATGTTCTGGAGATATAGCTGAGAACAGAACAAAGTCCCTGGCCACAAGAAACTTATTGTTTAGTGGCTGAGAGTGAAAATGCATAAAATAGTATAATACCAGGTTGGGATAAGTGCTAAGAAAAACAAAGTGGTATAGATATAGGCAGGGATTGTGATAATGATGGTGTGATGCTATTTTTAGATAGAGTAGTTAGGAAAAGCCTGCAAAGGTGACAGCTGAATAAAGCTATGATTCGGTGCAATCTCACTTTGTTTCTGGACTCAATCTACTCTTAAAATTGTGTTTGTAAGTACAGACCACTTGAGAATACTCTGTATTGAGGATGTTAATTTTCTGCAAGGTTCTGACAATAGCAGTTGATGAATTAAACAATTTAATATTAAATACAAAGTAAATCTTAGATTAAAATGATTTTTTATGATTATAGAATTAATATTAAATAAANAAAGAAGGGGAAAGAGAATGAGTGAAGGCACAAGAGCAAGAAGATGCAGAGAGAGTTAGGAAATAGTGGCCTAAACTGGCTGACATTAACAATGTGAGAGATGGCTGTAGAGTGGGGGAAATTGATGAGGGTCAGGAGTGTCAAGCCAGGGAGTATAGATTCTTTCTAATAAGTGATAGAAAGTTTCGAAAGGTTTCTGAGCAGGTAAAAGCTTAATTCAACATGGTGGTGTGTGGGGTGGTGGGGTGGGAGCAGTAGGCTGGGGAAAATGGGGTTAAAGCCATGGGAGATGAAGTGGCCAAGGAAAGCCAAGTAGAACAAAGGGAAGAGGGGGAAGGAGAGAACTCTGAGGAGTGTGTATGTTTTTCCCAGAGAAAGAGGAGCCACAGAAAGAAAACAGGGTAATGAGATAATTAGAAGAATAATGAAGGGGAAGCACATCAACATACAAAAAGGTTGGGTCAGGGGCAGCAGGAAGAGAGGGTAAGAGTCATTACATCGTTTAGGGGCATCACTTTCCCTCTTCAGGCTACTGGGTGTAGGTTAAAAAAAAGAGACATAATTGCCGTATTCATATTCTGCGCAGACTGAAGACTGAAAAAAGCAATGGGGTTTTACTGAAGGATGATATTTGATGAGCGTTAGATGAAAGAGCATGAGGATAACGATAATCTCTGATGGTGTCATAACTGTAGATGGCAGGAAGGTGAGAGAGAAGTAGGAGTTTGCAAATATAGCGCCCAGGAAAATTAGAAACAAGAAGGGGCAGGAAGTCGATGGAGGAGATAACAGAACTAAGCAATCAGAAAATGTGTGTGAAAGTATGGGAGTCCTTGCTTAGTTTTTAGAGTCTTCCTTTCTGGTTCTTTGTTCTGTTGGTCTTGTTGAGGCAAAGTGAGAAAAAAGGTCACCTGGTCAGGAAAGCCTCTTTTAGGGGCCAGGAGACTGCTCTGAAATGCTTCCCTAGCATATGATGTGTCTTGTAAGTCAATTCCATCGTTCTGACATTTACCCTGAGTTATGCCAACATACTCCCAGCTGGGCCAGGGCAGCTCATTCAACTTTTGAGTTCCAACTAATGCACTTACGCAAAACGTGAATCATAGCACTTGCCACTTACACCATCTTAGTTCAGCAGGACGTGACAAGAATCAGCAAAAGAGTGACTCAAGAGAACCTTGAGTCAATTGGGAAGAAGTGACCTAAGTGCCAAATAATTTCTTGCTTTTCATATGCAACTAGGTTTCTTGAAATGTTAAAAGAAAAAAAAATCAGAGAATTTAAGAATAAAAAATGTCTATTAGGACACCTTTATTGGATCAAAAGAGGATTATAAAATTATTTTCTCAGTTATATTTTTTATATTAAAACAAACATTTTTTTTTTTTGCCCTACAGATTAAATGTCTTTTATGAAGAAAGTCTGACGAAATTTCTGAAAAGTATGGCGGCTAGTTAACAGTTTTTTGGATTATTAATTCTTGTGGCTCTTAGGGCCCAAGTTACTAAATTATATGTGAATCTGAAGATGAACTAATAAACTTAGAAATGGTTCATGCTTGGGTTTAGGTTTATGAGCACTAAAAAGTTACTTTAGAACCATTTTGATCCTAACTTTTGAACAAATCAGGTTTATATATTGCTGCCTTTCTAGACCTCACATTGCTGTTTTTAAAAAGTGCTAAACATGGCACATATAACATTCATTCCACAATTGTCTACTGGTCACTAACTGTGCCAGGCACTATGCACAATGTTGGAGATAAAGGGTTACATGAGACACTCTCTTCCCTTGGAGGCTGATGATACAGCCCTTTGGTCAGTTGTGGTCCTTGCTGGAGAGACTGTTAGACCCCACTCCCCCTTTATATAGCATTCTGTCAATGTCTTTACGTGATTATATCCCAGACTTTTAATATAGATATTCAAAGAAATGATGTTGAATTCAAGTTAATATTATGGTTACAAAATCATTTCAATAGGGCTGTACATTAAAATCATCACCTTCTATAAGGTGGGAAAAAAACAAAACAAAAAAACAAATAAAATCTTTCATTATTTAACTTAATTTTTGGTTGTGTTAGTTGATTCTTGGAATAACTATGATAATTTGCTGCTAATACCAGTTAACTGCTTCATCAGTGTACAAAACAGTCACTTTACTTTCCAAATTGGTCATCTTACCAAAATATAACTTATGGGGGTGGCCAATTAGCTCAGTTGGTTAGAGAGTGGTGCTGCTAACACCAAGGTTGCCGGTTCAATTTCCGCATGTGCCACTGCAAAATGTGCCCTCCTTAAAAAAGTCAACTATGCCATTGTAGCATGAAAGCAATGTGTAACCAATGACCATGACTGTTCCCCAATTTATATATATACATATGGTTGTCAGAAAAGTCATGACACATTTTCTCTATGTTTTCAAAGGTCATTTATTTATATAAATAACAAAGATCAATCAATGATATATTGCCTGTTTTGTTCGATAACCTTTTGCTATCCTTCAGTGAGCTTCATAATTCCTCATTCATAGAAGGACCTGTCTTTATTTGCGAAAAACTGAACAAGGTGCTGATTTACAGCCTCATCTGAATTGAACAT
>NW_017732261.1:353069-379770 GCF_001890085.2 Hipposideros armiger
CTAAACGGGCTGTACAAGGAAATGGTATAATGATATTAAATTGGCTTTTTTAATGAATTCTGAAAACAAAAAGATGAATTGGGATAGAAGAAGAGATACAGAGTGTATATGCGGTTGATGAGAAAACACAGCAAACCCACTTACCAAAACCTTCAGGAACTTTGTTCAGTTACATAAAACAAGCCCATAGCATGCAAACACAACCGTGGTTACTTTACTTGAGGCTTTTAAACACACATTAACAGTGAAAATACAGTAATAGAATCATTCTAGTACTTATTTACTTTTCTGAGTTTCATGTTACTTTCCTGCTAAAAAAATTCAGTGAAATTAATTATTTTTCCAAGAGGGAAAAAAATACAGAGCAGTAGCATTAGAAAATAATATATATACTTTTTCATTACAGTAAGGATTTTGTCCTTATAATATTGTGATATGCTTATTGCTAGGAGACCGGAAGACAAAATGTTTATATTATAATGTCAAAACACCATTAAGATAGTGATCACTTGTCATTCTTTTAGCAGTAGACTCTAAGTATATATTCCTAAGTATAAAGCCAATTTCTTACCACTAAATAAGAAAAGTTGTCTCTTTATTCTGCTGAACTACAGGTATAGAGGAACATCCTTAAAACATTAGGAGACAACATCTTTATTTAATACAATGTTTCAACTGTCACAGTCATGTATCCTAAAATGGTAACTGACTGATGGGCAACAAAATAGCAAAGAACAATAATACTTGTATTCTAAATTCATATACTGTCTCAATAAATGTAAAATGCACAATAAATTGTAAACATAACAACATAAGTGGATTAGGCCTATTTTCTTCATATCATCTAAGAACAACAATAGATGATACCATCTATTGCTTATGAATGAAAATTTGGACAGAGTAATCAGAAACAATAAGATAAAGCCAACAAAATGTTTGACAGACTATGATCCCTCAATACAGCATCAAATAAAACAGCATGTGATGATTACAGCTGCACTGAAGTAAATGGAAGTTTGTGTCATCATCTGAATCTATTTCCCTTTGTTCTTACAATAGGTAGAAACTACAATAGAATAGAAATGAAGACATTCCAATACCACCAGAAAAGCCTCGGAATGGCCCAAGTCAAAAGGAAACACGAACATTTGTCTAAGGAACCAGGAATAAACCAGTTGCCTAAAAAGTCCTATGTTTTTGACCCACCTCAGCTAGTCACTATTTGTAGGGACAAATAATGTAGGTATGTATGGCCTCCATTAATCAATTTCTCTCTATTCATTCCCTTGGTCAAGAGAATTTTGAGTTCTTCCTGTAAGGGTGAAGTACATTTGACCACACTATGTAACTTGCTTTGGACGACAGAATGAATCTGAAGTGTGACACTTGCAAACCTAGTCTCAAGGGGTCTTCATGTTTCCACTTTCCTTCTAGCACTTTTGCCATCGCCATGAGAAGGACCTGCCCAGATCAGACTGTGGGTCCTAAGAAAAGGAAGAGAAACATGTAGGACAGAGCTGTCTCCACTAAGATATGCCAATCAAGCCTAGTGTAGAATAGAAGCCTGTGGTCAACCTACAATTCCGTGAGTCTCCCAGCAGATACCAACCCACAGAACCATTGAAACAAGCCCAGCCTAGTTCAGCTGAACCCTGCACATGTGTAAGAAATAAATGTTCTTTGCTGTATGCTACAGAGGTTTTATGACTGTTACACAGCAAAATCTGATATATAACTTAACTTCTCTGCTTCTAGTTTCCCTATCTTCATAGGTAGATGATAATTTTTTAAAAATAGCTCTCTGTGAAAGCTATACAAATCTGTAATACATAAAATGTCCCAACTTCCACTGCTTGTTTCAAAATGATGGGCAAAAAAATTCTTATCCTTTTATCTATGTGTAAATTGTCTGGCAGTTCTACGATTTTTAACTATTTTATGTGTGGTAAAAATTACATTATAATGTACACAAAATAACTTATATTTTGTAGTTTCCCTTTGATAAAATCAAGCCTCTGCATTTGATGGCATCACATGTGAGTAATCTTGATGAACGACTTTAATAATAGTGTCTGCCAAGCTCCCCTGAAGTTTTATGCCCTTTTTGAAGAAACAATAGCAACAACAACTAACTGAACTATGACATAGAAGAAATAAACTTAAAATACCCTATCATTTTAACTTTATGCAAAATACTCAACAAGCTCTAAGTAGCTGTCCTATTTTTTCTTGTGTTGGTCCAAGTTATTTTTAAAAAAATATTCCATGCAATACTTTCCCTGTTAACACTTTGTAAAACCATTCAATCATTAGGCGACTTATCAGAATGCATTCGTTTTCTTAGTTCCATCTTACAAACAATGCTTCAGAATTATTCAACTGAGGACTACAGGTTTGGATGACTCACACTCTTATATAATAGAACAAATATTCGTAAAACATGTGGTCAACGATGATTGCCTTTAAGTGTTAAGTTAATTTCTAAGTAAATTTAGACATATTTAGATTAACTCTGATTTATTTTCTTTATACATTTTTAATTTAATTATCTAAAATCAATGAAGGAAGTAGCCTCTTTTAAAACACTATGTCACTTAGATTAATATTAGAGATTTTGTTTCTAGTGTACCTAGTCAGTAAATAGCAGGGGAAGGTGGACCAGATGTATGTGAGGTAGCAGGGAGAAGATAGGGTTTTCCTAATATAACAGTCTTTATTGATCATGTGTTCTGTACAGCAGAGATTTTTTTAAATACAATTTTCAGTCAAAGTATTCAAGATCTAATGGGCCCAATGGATAAGTAAAACATTAATGATAACTCCTGAGTCAGTACAAAGAGAGGTGGGATAATACATTGATATGCCATCCCATATACCCAAAGAATACCAAATGTACTAATATCTAAAAAGTATCACATATGAAGGTAAATTGATACCTCTCTGAATACACTCCATGAAATTTTTGACAGTGAGAAAATATATCAGTTTTCCAATGAGTATCTAAGAATAATTTTGTTTTTCCTGTAAAAGAATCTTGGAGATATATTTTTCAATTGGTTAGATACTTATTCCAAAAGTCAGAATAACTAACATTACTTTAGAGAGGCTACCTAAACAGAGATTTATATTAGAGAAAAAAGGCAACAGAAAGTTACATTTTTAAGAACCTCATTTATCAAATTTAAATGTCAAAACAATCTGCAATGCATGCACTATCATCATTTTTACTGGTGAGGAAATTATCTCAGAGAGGTTATAACACCTGGTATAGCAGTTTTCAATGTATGGTCCACAGAACCCTGAGGGTCCCCAAGAACTTTTCAGGGATCCTATGACATTAAAATAATTTTTATAAAAGTACTAATACATTGTTTCCCTTTTTCTATATGTTGACATTTACATTCTGGATCAAAAGCAATGGTATAACTACTGCTATCTCATTACAAATCAATGCAGTGGGATCAAACTGTACTAATAGTCATTGTATTCTTCACCACAGGGGATTCCAGGGGTGGGGGGCATGTAGGCCTTTAATAATGTCCTTGACTAAATGGCAAATATTTCTACATCACAATTCTTGAGTAAACATCTTTTCAATATTCTGTGTGACATAATGGGAAATGTACATAACTCTCTTCGGTCTTATACGATGGTTGTCTCAAAGCATCAGTGCAATTGTTTGAGTTGCAAGCTGAACTAGCCACATTTTTATGGATTACCATTTTTACTTGAAAGAATGACCGACAGATAAACTACCATTACTCAGACTTGGGTATTTGGCTGTAATTTCTCAAACATAAACAAAGTAAGCCTGTCACTTCAAAAAAAAAACAACTGACAGTGATTGTTGCCAATAACAACATTTGACCTTTTGAGTTAAATTAGAATTTTGGGAAGCTTTTATCAACCACTGTCAATTTGACAACTTCTCAACATAAAGTCTTTTCTGATACGATTGGTGGTGAAATTAATGATGTGACTTTTATAATGAAAAGTGTCAACATTTGAAAGATCTGGATAATTCAGTGAAACGATGAGTAGTGCATGATGTTACAAACTCATGCATGTATAAAAGACGCATTGAAAGTGCAAATTATACCAATGGAATTAAATTCCACTAAGTACAAAAAGTTCATTGATATAGCTTCCAATTCTGCATTGCAACTAACTTTTAAGGAACTATTGCTTAGCAAGTTTTGGTGTAGCATCATTGAAGAATATTGACAATTATCTTAAAAGGCATTAAAATACTTCCTTTCCCAACTACATATCTGTGTCAGGACAGATTTTCTTCATATACTTCAACACTATATCATAATAGATTGAATGCAGAAACAGAAACTAGAATCCAAGCGTCTTCTATTAAGTCAAACAATAAAGAGCGCTGCAAAAATGTAAAACAATATATTCTTTATATTATTTTTGTTTTGGAAAACATATTTATTTTTCATAAAAATTTTTCATTTATATTAAAAAGTAATGAGTTTTTGGGTTGTCACCTAGAGGGGTAAAAAGTATAACTATTGCACTGTGTTGTACAGCTGAAACTAACTCTAAAAAATGTGTATTTCACAATAAAAAATAATAATTAAAAATAAAAAAGTAAAAATAAGTAACAAGTTTTTATTATTATAATGAATAAATATTTCTAAAATACTTCAGTTTTAATTTCAACAAATACATATTGACAGATATGTCACATTTTTTAAATCCTCTTTAGGGCCCTCAGTAATTTTTGAAAGTGTAAATGAGTCCTGAGACCAAAGCATCTGAGAACTGCTATCTTAGTGATAATAGAAAATGTATTAAACCCCAGCTTAGTCTAGCCTAAAGCCCATGGTTTTCTCACTTGACTGTATTCCATTTCATTACAGATACACTACAGAGCTTGACATTTCAAAAAAACAGAGGCACTGTTCTCTAAATATACCACAAGAAAAAATTTTGGTACCATAATGCTCTAATGTTATTTTAAATATATTTCAAATTTTATAAACCACATAATATATGTATGACTTATATTTAAAATAATTTAAATGACATTTATTAGTATTATTTAAGCCGCAGAGACTTGAAGCAATTTTCCCTATTTACCTGAAATGTGCTACTTAAGAGAGCACATAATTTTTCAAAAGACTGAGAATGTAGTATTGGAGCAAAACTTAATCATGCTTTAAGAATTTGTTCAATTAAATTATGAATGTCATATCCTTAAAATTTTGCTTTTCTATTATTTGATTCAATGTTTTAACTTTTTTTGTCAGGTAAGACATATGTAGTTAGTCTTAACTTTAGAAAAACTTTAATAGGGCAATTTATATCTTTTTAGGTAAAAACATCTAACTTGTTAAATAAATCACTTATTCCCACTTTCCTAGCTCCAAGAATACTAACTTAATTTGCTAACAGGTCATTAGTCTTCCTGTCTCAATAAAATCGCCGGCTGATATCAAATTTCAAAGGGTTCATTTTATGATATCAGTATGATTAAGGATGATGTGATGAATTTAAAGAAAAAATTGCTCAAGCTTCATACCCAGTGAATTCTAAAAAGGATATTCATGATGGAAATAGGATATAGTTCAAGTAGAAAGTTGTTTTTATCTTTATCAGAACATACAATAGACCTTTAATATCTATTTGACCAGTAATTTAAACATTGAGAATAAAACGTATGAATTAAATGTGTTATTGAAGGATGTTTCACATGGCTTAAAAATCACTGGCCCTTAGATGGAAGACCAAGTGTTTTTTGGAGGGGGAGACAGAAAAACAATAAGAAAGGAGAGAGAAAAATAATATGCTGATAAATGTGAATAAGACATGAGAAACTATATAAAAATATTAAAAAAAAACTACTCATTAATGCATAAGACTACTTACAGATAAAACAGAAGAAATTTAGATAACACAAATGTAGAGAATCCAGGATATAGAAAATGAATTTGGACAATATATGAAGAGATATTCAGCTTAGCTGATCTAATTATTCAATTAGACCTCAAGAGCACTGATTTTTTTCTCAAATATTAATTTTTTAAACCCAAGCAAATGCTTTTTTCTTCAATGAAATTATATATGAAATCATAAACAATATAACAGAAAGAAGCAGAGCTTCTGTGTTTCAGTTGAAGGGGGACTTTTCTACAGCCAGTTCTCCAGTCCCTAAATCCCTGACTGGAAAACACTGAACTTAAATATAGGGAGGCATGGTGGTTGGGGTTGGGGGTAGGTAGCCAGCAGCATGATATAAACTTAGAAACAAAGATAGGGACAAACTGAGGAATTTTAACGTCATTGTAAAGGCAATGATAGAGTCATGTATATGTGGCGATAGAATGTGGTCTCACCACAGAAATGAGAAATTTTTTCTGGATACCCAGGGAATCCAGAGCTGCGAGATCAGACAGGTCAATAGAGACATCACAAACCGCCTGTGCAGGAGACACTGGCATATTATTTGCACAAGAAACAAAATCCCTAAATCTGTCATACACCCTGTGAACTATATTCTTTACAGTTTTCTCATTTAAAGCAGCTTGTGTTGGTTTATAATTATTACCTAAGAATCATCCTTAGGACCTAAACAGTGTTCTCTCTTGGAAGATCCATGAAAGAAATTTCTTAGTGACATAAGTAGGTGCATATCTCCTCAGCAACTGCTTTGTTTATATTTACCAGGCACTACAAATCAGTAAAACTAACTATAAATTTGAGCAGGTTTCCCTCTTCATGTTAATAATTAGAGTGGAACATGTGGCCCACTCTTGATAAGAGTATATTATAACAACATAAAACATCTATCTCAATTACTAGCTTTATTTTGTGGTATATTTTATAATCTTATCCTTGTTATTGCCTGACTTCATCTTTACTATTTAATTATAATTTGTGTTATCTTGTTACTATATATATATATATATATATATATCTTGATGTCTTTATAAATTTCCTAAAATATTGCTTGGAGCAAAGTAGGATATCAATAAATGGATGATATTTTAATCTTGTTTTCTAAATAGTAACAGTGATAGTGTATATATTCTGAAGCAGTTTTTAAATTCTGGAACTAACATTCAAAATCTCTAATCATAGTTATTATCTTCAATCATATGCAAAAATGATGGTACTTATGAATCAGTACAGACCCTTTATTCTTCCTGGTTGCCTCATAGAAATAACACCACACATATGTGAGGTCCCTGACTGGTTTTAGGTGTGTAATCTGTGGCCTTAGAAAAGAGCAAAAACAGCTGGCTTCTAAAGAATTAGGCTCAGAAATTTGGCTCAGAATGTTGTCATCATTGACACCCATCAATTAAGTAAATCAAGCTGGATTCTTTTTGCTCAACTGTGAAACAATCTATACTTAAGCTCTTTATCTGATTAAATGAGCATCCTAAAATTATTAAAAAGTACAAGGAAGTAGAGATATAGCGAAAGCAAGCAGGGGAAGAACTCCCAAAAGTTTATCATAATAGTATCATATATCTATGTCATAAAACTGTATCATAATTATCATAATAGTATTTGAAACCAGGGGAGATTAAATGTTATTCTCAAGAATAGATCTTGAAAATTGAAATTAAGGCAATAATGTTAATTCAGACAGGTGTTAGGCAACAGGGAGTTGGGTTGCTTAACAGACATTGAAAAAATATCATTTGTGACATATGGGGCCAAGATTTGAAAATCGAAAAAGTGAATGAATGTGGCCATTTCCATTGAAGAATTTATCATTTGATTGAGGAGGATTCTGTACATATAAATAGTAATTATAAAGTGACAACTGTCTCGTTAAGTCCTAGAGAAAGTAAGGGTTATTGGAATTCAGGTGAAATTACTTGTTGGGTGATCTGAGAGGCTTTATGGAAGAGGCAACTTTTGAATGGATTGAAAGAACAGAATTTGATGGGAGTGGGGTTGCAATTTCAGGTAAAAGAAACAGTTTTTCACAAAGGCATAGGAATTGCCCATTTTAGCTTAGAGAAGAGGCCTCTTTTGGAGAAATAGGTAAAAAAATAAGTTCAAGTTAAAAAAAAAGAATAAAATAGAGGCCACATTATAAAAAGCCTTGGAGGCCAGATGAAAGAGTTCCTGAGCTATAATTTAATAACACTGAGTGACTCTGATTTATAAATTCTAGATTGTGATTTTATTTGCAAATACAGTCTAAATTTATAAAAGAAGACAGTGAGTACTCATTCCATTCCCATTCAGTAATAAGCAGTATAGAACCTTGTTAATTAATTAGAAAGGCTCAGTGTTAGCAAAAACGGGTTCAAATCTCAGCTTTGGTTCTTGACCTCTGAAAAGTTATTTAACTTCTGCATACCTCACTTTCATCATCTCTAAAGGAGGAATGCTAATTGTACACTTGGGTTGTTTAGAATTAAATCAAATAATGCAGGTAAAGCAAAATACTTGGCACCATATAAGCTCGCTAGGTGATATATACATGTTGATACCAACACACTTATAAACACACAAAAAATTACCTATAATTTGTTATTTATCTTCACAGCCATGTCAAACAAGGAACCACAAATTTTACCTCAAAGTATGTTTTTCTAATTGCTGATCAAAGGATAGTAATTAGGACGTGGTAGGGGGAGCGGGGAATCTGTGGTAACTGCATTGGTGAGAAAAATACGTGTAGAAATTAGAAAGCTTTGTATGATACAGAGGGCTCAAAATAAATGGATGAATGATTATTAAATACATAAAATAAGACAAGCCCTTTTACTGACCAAAGATCTTTCCAAGTCTACCTAGCCAATCTCCCTACACCTTATTTATTAGTGAATAAGGAGGAATTATGTCACTGAGAGAGGTCTAAAAATGTTATCCAATCCATCTCTTGCCTCCAGCTGGGACCAGATTGACACAAGCAAGACTCGAGGAATTCCTCTACCATCGATTTTTAAAACCTAAGAAGAAATTGATTATGCAGTTTCCTGTGGTAACCTTTGTCAAGGTTCAATGGCCTGCTATGTCAAAAAATCCTTCCTCATTGCCAAATAAATCACTCTTATCTGTCCTATCATGTTTGGATCTTAGTTTTATTAGAAAGTGTCAAGTACTGAATTTTTAAAAATCAATTTAAGAACCAGGCAAAATTCAGTAATTTCCCTTCAGCCTGGATAATTTTCTGATAAAATTTCATGTCATCTCTCTTTATGAAGAATAATTGGTTTACTCAAAGCTTGAACGAAGATGTGGTTAAAGACTGTATTTTCCAAAGATGGCCACAACAGTGTCTCCCATCTCAGATGTTCTTCTAGAATTTTGCCTCTCATCCATCAAGAGGTTAAATCTAATTCCCGTCCCTTTAAGTTTGGAGTTTGTTTATAACCAATAAATTGTTACTCATGTGATGTAGCTTAACGTCCAAGGTAAGGTAGAAAAAGCCAACCTTTCGGGCAAGGGGCCTGAGGCAGCCTATAAGTAACCTGACTGTCCTGAGACCACCATATTATGGAGGCCCAAACTTGGCCATATGGTGAGGCCACATGGAGCACCCTGAGACCACACGCAGAGAGAAAGATGCCCAACCAGCACCAGCTGCCAAGCCCCCACTGTGCTAGCTCCAGTCACCATGAAGCTGCAACTGCATAAGCCACCCCAAGTCTGAACTGCCATCCAAACCCTTCTCAAAATCTTGACCCACAGAATCATGAGAAATAATGATTGTTATTATTTGAAATCACTGTGTTTGGGCATGATTTTTAAAGCAGTAATAGTACCTAGAACATTCACTTCTTTAGAACATTGTAGATATATTATAGGTCTAAGACATGGGTCTAGTATCTGAAAAAAAAAAAAAAAAAAAGATGAAATTTATAAGCTGCAACCAACATACAGAAAGGGGTTCTACTATTTTTTTAAAAATGTACTTTATGAGTGATAAAGCATCTGAAGGTGATTTGTAATCTGTAAAGCACTACATAAATGCTAAATGGTTTTGCTAAATGATATGACGAACTCTATAATATAAATGAAGAGCCTCTGCAAAAGAACTTTCCTCATTCCTCAAGACTCAGGGCATATATCATCCCCTTTTGATGTCTTTCCTGATACTCCCAGAAAGCATTAATTTTTCCCTCTTCTGTGGCTGTAGTATGTCTTGTACTTCTACTCCAGTTTAAGTTATAATTCTTTGTTTATTTTTGCACGCCTGTTTCCCCTACTAGACTGTAACTTCCCTGAAGACAATTCTATGTATTATTTATCTTTGTGTCTCAACATTCTAACACAACAGCTGTCACACAGTAAGCACTAATACATGTGTGATGAATGAACAAATACATGAATAACTATTTTCTGGCTGTGCCCCAAAAGACTCTTAAGGCATAGGTGAACAATTTTTTTTTTTTAAGATTTTTATTGAGGAATTGGGGGGATGGGAATAGACAAGTTGCTGTCCTTTTTGTTCTTCAGTCTAGTTGTGGAGGATGTTGCTTCACAGGCCCAAGTTGGCACCATCATTGGGCTCTTCCCAGGCAAGGCAGATAAGTCGCCAGCTTCTGAACAGCTGCTCATGGGGGCTGCTGGCCGCTCACGCTGGCTGCTGGCTACTGGCTACACATGGTAGCCCATGGCAACCCACTGCAGCAGGAGCTGCAGCCTACACCATCGTTGCTGACTCACGCAGCCCAGCTTCAGGTTGAGCTGTTGTTCAGCATCTTAGCTGTAGAGGGCAGTGTCACTGGCCCTCATATGTGGGATCCGAATCGGGGCCCTCTGGCATCCCAAGCCAGCTCTTAACCAATGCACCACTCGGCCGGCTCAATAGGTGAACAATTTGATTTTCACTTTCAAAGACTCATAAGCCTCTAGGAGACAAGGAGAAGGATGTCTACTTTCCCATTTTAATCTCCACACTGAACAGTTCCATCCCAATGAATCATTTTTGGGGAGCATTTTCTTGCTAGTCGATTGTTTTGTTTTGTTTTGTTTTCTTCTATATGAAAACTCTCTGAAACTCTGAAATCCTCACCTTTCTTTTTAATTACACAATCTTTTTTACCTATCTACTTTTTTGTTTTTGTTTTTGTCAATTTAAAGATAATAGTTATCCTCTAACTTGGATATTAGAAAAGTATTTAATTTTACATAAAGGAATGAAGACCTTTCAAAGCTTAATGTTTTTACTTTTTTCTCTTAAATCACTATAATTTCATATATATTTTTTAACATGACTAAAAGAAACAATAATCAAGATGTGTCTTCAAGGCATCATAAAATCTGATCTTATTTTGTTAGGAAATTTCTACACAAATGAGTCAAATTCTCTCCCATGCCAATTTTTTAAAGACAAAATGTTATTAGTCACTACCAAAATTTGAACAGCAGTCCCATCCTTGTTTGATATTTTTATTTTAAATCCCGTTTGATTTATATTATCTTCTATCTTCTTTTTATTCTTATCTCCCAGGCTAATTCTTGTTTTTATTGGCATTTGCCAGACATTCCATATTTAGTGTCATTTGCAAATCCTTTTGTTAATCTGACTGATTCACCTTGCAGAATATGAATTAAGATGTTTAAATATTACAATATAGCATTCGTTTCTCCATTACCTACTGGTCCCATTTATAGAGAACATTCCCTTTAATTTAGTCTTTTTGTTCACTGTGATTTGTATGAAATTATGGCTGCTAGGAATTTTTCACAAGTCTAATTCTATGAAGTAAAGGGGGAAAAAATCTCTTCCCATATGAATTTGTGCTTAATGGGAAAATTGTTTTATTTTAAGTAATATTTGTGTTAATATTACATCCTGCAAGGAGAGAATGCTCTTGCCTGCACTTTTTGAAACTTAGGAGTGAACTGGTTTTAAAACTTTAAAACAGTATAGTGATATAATCATAGTCTTTCTGACTAGGCACCAATAGTAAAACCACCCATAATAATAGTAGCTTTCTTTCATTGTGAATTTACAAAAAGCTAAGCATTTTCCCAGGCACTTTTCATACTGATAATTAGAGCTAATACAACTTACCATGTACCAGGACCACTCGGGTACTTAAGATACATTAACATATTTAATCATTACTTCAAGTTAGGAGCAAGATACTTACATTGTCTGCATTTTACTCAAGAGGAAAAAAAAAAAAGCACAAAATCTACCGACTTGTAAGCAGTTGAGTCAAGATTAAAACCAAGACTGATTCTCTGACTCCAGACCTTTACTGATGCTCTTTTTCTTCTCATGAATGCTGCATAACAACTCTAATAGTTTGTTATTTCAGCCCAATTTTACATATAAGTAAAATGAAGCTCAAGTAAAGATTGCTCCAAAATTCTCATGGCTGCTGAGAGCAGGAGCTAGGTTTGAACCTCTATCAGTTTGATTGCAAAGCCTATGTACTCCCAATAGTACAAGTGAAAACAGCTCATGATGGGAAGTGAGAGGCAAGGGCTAAATCTCTGGCCCCTCCAGATGAAGCAAGCCTTCGGTTCCCAGTTCTCCACTCTCCCTGTTCTGTGCGACAGCTTCTTGAGACCTGTGTGACACATGCTTCACACATCACCACAGCCAAGGTGTATGTTTTCTAGTACTTAAAATATAGCTGACATTGATACAAAAAAAAAACTTTCTCTCCAGAGGATTTGGTAACTTGTGTCTCATTCAATATTCTGCTCCTAAGGCCAGTTCACTTAAGAATTAATGAATCAGGCTTAGACTCGGTAATCATAATCAATAAGAACATCATCAATAAGAACAAGTTGTCCATTTAATTGATGCTATCTCCTCCTGTCTATCTTCATTTCATTATTAATGACCAGTTCCTAACTCTCTTATTTCAAGAAGTGACTACCAACATTACTTTGATATCCAGAAAGTTGTTTGGTATTCCACGCCTGTCTTTTTTTAAATATTATTTTATTCTCTCTATCCTACTTTATTAGTGCATAGTGCTATCATTTAATATTATTTTCAGTGTATCTCATCTACAGTCACCTGTTGAACAGAAAGAAAATACTTTCTTGTCAAGAGTAATTCCTTGTAGCTCCTAAGTTCATACCCATTTTATCAGCAATATTTCTCCCACATACCATCTGGGCTGAGCTCACCTGTATAGAAACCAACCATCATCTCAACCCTGTCACATCAATCAGATCTGTCGAAACAATTTTAAAAAACTGTGAGCTTCACTCTGTCAGAGTTAAATCATCTCTTTTACCCACTGCTAAAAATATTACATGCCTTCTAACTTTGTTTAATTGTTCTCAAAGAGCAATTTTGTAGACTGTCATTGTCATTGAAAGCTTTTGAAGAGCCAGCTCTCAAGCAGAAACTGAAATGATGAAGCTCAAAAGGTTATCATACAACCCCACAGAGAGTAATACAAACATGGTTGAAGCCCCATGGTGCTACTGGTTTCAAATCCAGCTCTAACATTGAAACTCTCAGCTCCCTCCTCGCTAAGTTCCACTCTAGCTAAGAATCATCTCCCAGGACCAAATAGCAACTTCTGATATGCTCAGTTACAGGAGCTTACACACCCTGAGGTTAATTTCTGCCTGGATCAGGGTCTATGGCTTTACTCAGTCTAAAATTTGGTGCCAGAAAATGTTTAATGAGCTCCAAAGAGGCAATCACCAGCACAGAAGTGAATTTAAATTTCACACTAATGCCAGCTAGTGCTTCATGGGCAGAACTGCAGCCAACCAACCTACATTTTATAGCTGTCTTTTTCTCATTTGCATTTGGATTTTCTTCTATGCCACTAGCACCTCAATTTGTTTTTAACGCGTGTTGTTCCAAAGTACAGGTTTTAATGTTCTGTATAGATAATTCGTTTTGATTTAGTCTGATGGCTTTCTGACTTTATATAAGGCACATTCATTCTCTGCCTCTTTCCCCCCTGCTCCCCTGTCCCCAATTCTCTCCACTTTCACTAACAAAAAACAAGACACGTTTAAATATAATCTAGCATGGAACAATCTAATTTTTCCTGATTACAATAAAAGACAAAATAAGAACCAAATATCATTGTGTTTCATTTTGCCACGGTTTATCATTATGGTTTAAGAACCAGGAATCAATGTCTAAGTCCTTCCAAATGTCAAGAAAGGAATCCAAATGATAGATTAGAGGAAATAAACCAACAGCACTTAAATCCCACAGCCAGTCATGTCAGCATCAGGCTGATGTTGATGTTCACTGTGCTTAAATGGAGCAGTTTTCAAAAGAATTCTCATGGCTTATACATGGCTTGTACACTGACATGGTGGTAATAATGCAAAAAAGCTACCTTTTAAGTCCTGACTTGGTATTAATGATTTCTCACTAAAAGGATTAAATATTGAGATTTTACATAGTGATTCTCTAAGGCCTGAGCTACACTGAAAAATAGTATCATTTGACTACCAAATGTTTAATTTTTATCTGAAGCAATAGAAGAGGTCATAGAGAAAATTAATAATTTGAATCATTTATTTATGTTTACTCATACACCAATAAATAGTTATTGAATACTACTGTACACCAGGTATTACTGGGGTCAGAGGTGATGAAAACGCTTAGAAGCTGAGTCCATTAATAAGGGGTTGGCTGGGCCAGCCAAGTGGCACGTTGGTTAAGAGTTGGCTTGGGATGCCAGCTCTGAGCAGCAGGGCCCCGATTCGGATCCCACATGAGGGCCAGTGACACTGTGCCCTCTATAGCTAAGATGGTGAACAACAGCTCGACCCAGAGCTGGGCTGCCTTGAGTTGCCCGTGAAGGCGTAGGCTGAGTGGGGCTGGCTAGCAATGAGCATGAGCTTTCGTGAGCCGCCATAAGCCGCCGTCCAATGGCCGGTGAGCGACCGCCTCCCCCGGAAAGAGCGCAACGATAATACCAACATGGGCCAGTGAAGAGACATCCTCCACAACTAGACTGAAGAACAGAAGAACCTGATTCCCCAACGCTGTTCCCCTTCCCTAGGTCCCCAATAAAATCTTTAAAATAAATAAATAAATAAGGGGTTGGCAATAACAGGGATAGGGGACTAAACTGTAGAAAAATAAAAAAAATAAAATAAAGTAAAGGCTAGTTCAGGGACATCTAGTTTTCTGGTTGTAAAATATTCTAATACTGGTCCTCAGTGAGTTGAGTCTGCAATGCTAGGAACTGCTCCACCTGGCAGTCTCTCCACATCACCCCCTCCCTGATCTCACTGCAGGTCTGGTGCTCTCTGAGCATAGCTGCATCTGTGGAGGCTGAGCTAGGCTGGGCACGGGCCTGAAGGAAGCAGGAATGAATATGTGTCACTGGAAATTAGCACAGGGCCTGGTTTCCTGCCAAAGGCTTTCAGCCACATGGGAACAGGTGGAAAGGGAATGCGCCAAACTGCAAGTTTTTACATGAAAAGTTTGGAAAGTGCATTTGACTGCATACCGCCATATGGTTACTCAACGAACACGCTTTAGAGTTTCATGATGCTATATGTGTGTGTTCAATATCAGTCGTTTCCCTGAGACACGTTCATGTAAGACTTGGAGCATCATTCCTTAAGTTAGAATTCTTTTTAACCTTAGCTTTTAACCAGCCTCGAGAAATAGAACATACAAGTGCTAGCTATTAATTTTCTGGTGAACGGGCCCCCAGTTCTGATTACTTTGAAAATACTCTTCCCTTAAAGATTTAGGAGGAGGAGGAAATGCTTCCTTAAGAATAATATTAAAATCATTCCCCCTTAAAGCCACAATAATGACTATCGATATTTTGAATTATGGAACTTCCATATACAAGGTGAAGAGTCATGTTTTTTTTTAGTTCATTGACAGCAGATATAAAGCAAATGACTGTAAGAGAAAGCTTTAAAATTAAATATAATCCAGTGATAAAAAAACGCTTTTGTCTGCAATTCCAGAATAAAGAAAGAAGGGTAAAACCCTCCTCAGATTTGCTCTCAGTCCTATGATCTTTTGTACCACCGCCTTAGTATTCGTCCCAATCCTATTGAATATAAAGTGATTAATTGATGCCAAGGCACATTATGGAAAAGTAAAGCACTCAAATGATAGTAAATCTACACATATTGCTTGATTTTACTCCCAAGTTCTTTATGTCTTTAATTATGTTTTTTTTAAATTTTATTATGAATTCTATTATGAATTTTAATTCTATTCCATGTAACTTGATAGAGCACTAGTTTGTGAATAAACAATTGGCAAGGCACAAATGCTCTGAAAGATGGAAATTTCTGTGAAATGAAAAAGCCAATGATAGACCTTAGTTTAGGCTCTGAATATGAAATAAAATATATCAAATACATTTTTTTCTTATTGGATATTTTCAGTCCATTAAGTTTAAGACATAATTGGATTTTCCCCCAAATAATCAAGCTTAAAATCAGAATTCCTTTTCATAGGGGTTTTGCATAATTCAAAAACCTTGTATATTTGGGTAGAAAGTACTGTGATAAGCATATTGATATGGCTATTTATTCAACACGTATTTGTCAAGCATTTGCTTTGTACAGAACTAGGTACTACTGAGATTGTAAAGATGAGTTAGTGATGAAACCTGTTGTTAAGACACAGTTGTAGGAGAGATAAGACATGCATAGAAATATCCAAAATACAAGCAATACAACATTTTTTTTTCACTGATATAAAAGTGATTTTTTATTAAATGCTACCAATGTTCACCTGAGTTCAGGAGAACAGAGAGTTTTTCAGACAAGTTGGTATTTAAACAAGGCCTTGGCAAATAGGTAGGATTTAGATACATGGAGCTTAGGGAAGGGAATCTAAATGCAGGGGAAAAGATGCCCACACTAGGGAGGCAGGGCACTGTTCTAAACACTGGTGATATTACACAGGACATAACAAGCACAAGCGTTTGTTTTCACAGAACTTATGTCCTGGGGAGGAAAGAGAAAGCAAATATAGTAAGTAGGTAAACTATATGGCATATTGAAAGGTGATGAGTGCAATGGAGAAAGATAAAGCTGAGTAAGAAGGATGGGGAATGTGTTCCACTTTAAATGAGGTAATTAGAATAGGCCACAGCACAAAGAAGACATTTCAATGAGGCAATGAAGAAGCTAGCCCGAAGATCACATCAGAAAGAGCTGAAGCAGACGGGAGTGTTCGTTGATGAAGTTGTTGGCAGAATAAGGATAGATTGCAGAGGGTCCCAAATGCCAAGCTAGGGAGTTTGGATTTCATTTTAAAGACACTGGGGAAACAGTAACAATTTCTGAAGAAAGATTAAAAAAGATCTGGGGTGTGCTTTATGCAGATGATTGTGGCAGACAGCTTAAATGGAAGAACAGAAGGAGGCTGGGAGACTTGCAATATCCTCCAAATTAGGAGGTACAGTAATACCTTGGTTTATGAACAGAATTCATTCCAGAAACAAACTACTTATATTGCAAGACATCACTCATTTACCATGTTAAAATGTATTAGAAATGTTTACTTGTTTTGCAGAACACTCACAAACCACATTACTCGTAATCCAAGGTATTACTGTAGAAGGACTATATCAATAGCCCAGAAACATTTGGCTTAAATAAACAATCTATTTTTATTCATTTATTTCACAGATAGAGAGGAACTTTTACATATTCCATTCTGGACTCAAAGTAATATTACTGATCAGAACAGGCAAACATCTCTACCTTTGTAGACCCTTCATTACAGTAGGAGGAGTCAGATAATACACATAATAAACATAACATAAACAATAACTACAAGTAAATACATTATGAATATATAGTATGGGAGAAGGTGCTCTGTCCTCTGGAAAAAAGATAGAGCAGGCTAAGGGGACCATGAGCGTATTGGGGTGGGGGGCAGGAGGACTGGGGGCAGGTGTAGTGTTAAATGTTGGCCCTTGCCAAAGGCAGTATTCACACTTCCCAAAAAAAGTTATAAATATGTTTATGCTGACTTAAGAAAGATATAATAAAAAAATAGTTTAAATTTAAAAACACATCAATATAATGCAGTGGCCAAAGGAACACAAAAGTATTTCTAAATCTCATGTCTTATCTATATGACTAATGATGTATGTTACCTGTACGTTACACTAAAAATTCTAAAAGTAAATAAACTTAAAGCATTGTCTTTCCAGACAGAACCCAGACAAATCTATCCCACAGGAGAAACACATTGGACTTTAAATGATTGAGAAAAAGAATGTGCTGCTACAGACCTTGATTCTCATAAGAAATAAAACAATGACTTGTTCCCTGATAGATAGCAGTTAAGTACAAAGCTTTGTAAAAAAGTTTGGGAAAATTAATGCTCACATCAAGTTCAGTTTCAAGGTACCATTGTTGTTTCAGTGACAAATTATTTTCCCCAAAACACTGGCTACAAATCTTTTCAATGATATTTTCTAGCAACATATTTAGGGGTCAGATCAGTATATTTATTATAATGATCTCTATCCATGATAATTTTATATGATTCCAAAATTAGACCTAGCAATGAACATACTCTTAGAATTGTACTGTTTGGAAAAGTCTTTTGTTTCCTACCCAACAAAACTATGGCAAGTCTAGCAAGTCACACTAAATGACCTTATTTGGCTCTCTCAAGTTTTCAAATTTGGATTACTCATTTACCAACTACAACTCAATGTCTGCCCACTACAGTGAAACAGAATGGGCGCCACTAAGTTGTGATATTACAAATATATTGCCCAATTGAGGAATAGATTTCACAATACAAAGTAATTTTTCTAACAACAACAACAACAACAACAAAATTCATATCAGAACAACCTCTTGGAGACAACAATTTAAACTATGGACAAACTACAGTAAAAGACTTTCTGAAGGCACTGGGAAGACACCAAAAGTAAGCCGAAACTAGAAAAAAAATAATGGTACGAGCTGAGTTTCCCAGGATTCTTACTGCTTTTGCTTCAAGAAAGATACACATGGCACAGTGTAGAGTGACAAAAAGTTAAGTAGTTCTGTTTTATGACTTAAAAAATCATAGGTCAGATTTAGGGGCTACTACACATACTGGGAAACGAATGAGGAAATTCTGTGCCATTACCCTTCAACCAAAGATCCATGGGAGAGCACCTGGTGAACAAAGTTGAGTTTTATTGACTCAGAAGTGAGAACACACACCATGGGGAACCATGGGAAATCTCACATATACTAAAATTTGGGCTTGTGGTATGTTCTTTGGGGGACTTCAAGAATGCGGAGCTTTGCTCTAGGTTTGATGCTAAAGCAACAAAGAAGTGGAGGTAATTCCAGGTTTGGGAATCTTAATATTTCTCATCTTAACACTGCTAATGAAGCAGCAGTCATTTATATTAGCCACAGAGGGGAGATTAGTCATTTTTGTGGATTGGATAATTTTCTTGTTTCTGTCTGTTTTTAGATATGATTATAGAGTAAGCTTATTTTTGCCTTGATTCATCATGGTCACAGAATGGCCCCATCTGGTATTTGTATTATGAGATTTTTTTTTTTTAATCTTCTACAGTAGAATATCACAGCCCACTATGAGTACCTGGCTAACTCCTAGCAAATAAAGTCCTGGATGTTAGTACCAGGCTAGTGCCTAGCTCTTAATTTCTCCTTTTCTCTTTCTCGTGTGGAAAGGGAACAGTCACAGAAGGAAGCTTCAAATTCTGCCCAAATATCTGGCTGATACTTGAACTACCTATATCTAGGCAGAGTCCATGCAGCCTCACTAAAGCTAAAAAGACTAAAGAGAAATTTCAGCAACTGCCCACTCTACACAGAGTGTGAACATGTCTATTTTGAACATGTAATAAAGCTTAAAATTTCAGCAGGATTAACCACCTGCTAAAACAAAATATAAACACTTTTCAGAAGAACATAGCAGAATGCAAAGTAATGTCCAGTATAGAATTAGACATATGAAAAAATAAGAAAATGTCAGCCATACTGAAGAATCAAAGAAATTAATAAGCATCACCACAAGATGGCCCATATGATGGAATTAGCTGATAATTATTTAAAGTGGCTATTATAATTATGTTTGAGGATACAAAGGAAAATAATAATAATCAGTGAATAGATAGGAAATCTCAGCAGAAGAATGAAAACTAAAAAAAAAAGGAAACTCTAGAAGTAAAAAAATTCAATATTTGAAAAAAAAAATTCACTGGCTGTGCTTTATAGCAGATTAGAGAACTAGCACCAGTAAACTTAAAGGGAGATGGATAAAAATGATCCAATTTGAAGGCACAAGAATAAAAAATATTAAAAGAAATAAGCAAAACCTCTGTGACCTGTGGTACAACATTAGAAATTATAACAGATGTAGCAACGGATTTATAGGAGAAAAAAAATGAGGCAGAAAAAATGTTTTAAAATATTAAAATGGCCCCAAAAATCCCCAAATTTGGTAAAGAACATAAATTTACAGATTTAAGCAGCTCAGAAAACTGAAAGAATAATTTTTTAAAATTCAAATCATGCTCAAACTCTTGAAACCCTAAAATTAAAAAAAAAAATGGAAACAGCCAGAGGAAAATGACATATTAAGATATAAGAGAATGAGGTTATAAATGATGACTAACTTCTCCTTAGAAACAATAGGGGCTAAAAAGGAAAAGCCACCAAAAGAAAAAGACTGTCAATTGAGAATTTTATTCTAGTAAAAATATCCTTTAAAACTGAAGGTGAAATAAAGATGTTTTCAAATAAACAAAAACTAAGGGAAACCATCACTTGTAGTGTGCAGATCCATTCTATAAGAAATGGTAAAAGCAGTTCTTCAGTCAAAAAAACTGATCCCTGATAGAAATTTCGGTATTTAGGAAGAGATGAAGAGCACAAAAAGTGATAAATATGTAGGTGAATATAAAAATAAAACAGAAAGTTAATAATCGAAGTTATTGATAATAAACCCCCCAAAAACAAGTCATACTTCAAGTGTCCATTGTGATGTACATGAACTTGCCAATCATTTCCTTAGTAAGATAAAATTATTTTGAGTAGTGCCTCTGGCATTTCTCTGGATCCTTAGAGGCTCAAAACAGTGACAAGTTTAGCAGCAAGTACTAGATTTAAGGGCATTGCTTGTTAGCATTACCAAATTAGATATTCTTGACACAAATAGTAAGACCACTTGGGCAATCAATATAAAAAGCATCTCTTTTGTGAAATTAATTGGAAAATCAGATTTCATGTTTAAATATAAATTCTAAGTGAGTCACTAAAATAGACTAAAACAGCTTTCACACTAACCATTGCCCATGTCAGTTTGCTTTACTATATGCATCTTCTTTTTCAAACAAATTTAAACAAACCAAAGAATGAAGCCAAATATCTTGACATTTCAGGTCAGCTTACTTTAAATGAGGATGTCCATTTATATTGGAGCTACCAAGTTATTTGCTTTAATGCCCCTCATTGCTTTAACATGCCTTTTTGCACCTTGACTGATGGTCTCTATTATGAAAGATGAATCATCATGCTCAGAATTTGCTTTCACATGTGTTGAAATTCATCCTTTGCAGGCCAAGGTAATATCATTTATACTATGTTCAGCACCCTATTACTTAAGTCAGCAGAGCATTTGAGGACTGGAGGTTTAATAAAATGCACTTTTATAAAAAGATAAGAATTTATTATAGTGGGGGAGACTCTAAATGATTCTGAGCTGAAGAATAACTTTCTGCCAGTGCGTGGTAGAAGCACACTAAACAAGAAATTAGGAATTCTGGTTTCCAGTTCTGGCTTTGGTGGTAAACTAGATATGGCAGCTTCAGAAAATCATTTAGTCTCATTTGTTTTTGTAAAAACATGTACTAGAATGTTTCAAATGTTCCCTTATATAAAAGGGCCGTTTAATATTTGCTATATTTGAATTCTACGAAAATGTGTATTTGGTTTCACTTTAAGCATGTTTCAGAGTCTACAGGCTATAGGTCTTTAATATACACTTCACTCAAGATAAAAATGCACCCAGAATGAGTGATAACAAAAATCACAATTTGGAGACTACTGTGTATGTTCATGGTAAAAGGCTTGTACATCTATACAACAAACGATTCACAAATAGTGTAAAGAAATTCATCTGCTGGGCCAGCCGAGTGGCTCGTTGGTTAAGAGTTGGCTTGGGCTACTGTGAGCAGCTGGCAGCCGGCATGAGCTTCCAAGAGCCACCGTGAGCGGCCATCCAGTGGCTGGCGACCGATCTGCCTCACCCGGGAAGAATGCAATGATTACAATGCCAACGTGGGCCAGTGAAGCGAAGTCCTCCACAACTAGACTGAAGAACAAAAGAACAGCAACTTGTCTGTTCCCCTTTCCCAATTCCCCAACACTGTTCCCTCCTCAAATTCCCCAATAAAATCTTTAAAAAAAAAAAGAAATTCATCTGCTGATCTGACAAAATAATTTCAGGTATCAGTTGATGGTATGTTTGGTGGAAGTTGTTAATACCTGGTTCTGCCATGAATATAAGTACCATATTACAAAGATCTATAGTTTGAAGTACAATTCTAAAATGTAATTACCTTTCTTTAGTCAACCAAATGTGTGGATTCCCCTACAAGACAACACTCCAGTTTGACCTTAGCAAAAAATCCAAGAATTGCATAAACTGTGATGGTTTATGCTATAGACAAAATCTTCCACTGTGTGAACATCACAAGATTCTGTCTTGTTCTATCCCACAGTCATAATTCTACATGGATGACAAATTAAGATATCTGACTAAACAGCCTGTATTAATTTTTTTTTACCTCAAAATCCAATTTGTCTGTTTGGAGAAAGATGGGCCACTGTCATAAGAAATGATAAACTACATTTTTTTAAATAATATTGTGTTTCTTTGTTATTTTGTTTATTTCCTAAACATCATATTCATCTGAATCACAATCTTAAGAGTCTCAGAACAAATGTGATCCAACTGAGAGTGCCCCAAAGTTCCTGGGGTCACTTACACTCCGCTTCAGCAGGAGGGCAACTACCAGTGTCTCCAAATACGATCTCTCCAAATAAGACCCGTGAGATGGATGTGCTTGCTGGCCAAGGGAGGGTGTGAGAAGTGAACCCAGCTCCCCCAAAGGAAAAGACTGGCAGGAGTCAGGCAGCCAAGTGGGAATCCAAGTCTGGGTTTCATAAATTATTCCCCACTGTAATTATTATAAAGATTGAAGTGCTTCTATCAATGCAAAAGTAAACTCAAGCATCAGTCTGGTAATATCAATGATATAGATTCATAATTATGCACTATAAACAACTGTTTATTCTATCATTAACTCATATAATAATTTTAGTGGGGTTTTTTTCTTTTTTTCTCCTGAGGCAAATGGGAACAGAGGAGCAGCTGCAACATCAGCACTTGCATTTTGCCGGTTGTTCAGAGAATTGGCCAATTAGTGGGAATGGCTAGTAAGACATGGGGAGTAAGACACGCACTTGGCAGCCATGTTTGTACAAAATGAGGGTAATATTTAAAATAAGACAATTTTAATGGAACATCATGGCACCTGAGAGCACTGTGGAAGAAGATGACATCACATACTTCTAAACAGACAACTAACTAACTGTGGGGTTCCTCTCCTGTACAATAGCAATTCACAACCCTTCGATCCAGCTGAGTTCTGCAATCTGCTGATTCCACCCAGATTTCAGAGTCCCTCGCGCCACTCCTAGCACCTTATTCCCTACCCGGTTTAAACTCTCATTTATCATTGTCACTTGAATGCATCCGCCTTGACTCCCTTGCTCCTCTTCGTCATGCACACAACCCTAATTAAATCCAGCTCTCTGTCTTCACCGTGTCTTCCCCACATGTGGCTGGAGAAAAACAATCACAAATTTCAAGTGGGCCCTTAATGTTACCCATCAATCATTCTGTATTTCTCCATTCCTTTTCCACTATTCTGACTTGCAGACCTCTCATTACTCCTCAAAATCTGGTATCTCCTCCACCATAATCTTGCCTCCTTCTCGGTGAGAATGTGCTGTAATCAGAAGGAAACAATCACAAGGCCCCACCACCAGCTCTCCCCACCTAAATACCTCTTTCCCCCATGTGCCACCTTGTTCCTACCAATATGAATGATAGGCCATGCTCCTAGAAATGGCCACCCCTCCACTGTGCTCTAGGTCTCATCCCTTACCTAATACCTAATAAATTAAAATTCTCCTATCTCTCTACGTAAATGTCAATTTTTTCTCTCTGGTAAACCATTATCTTTAATACAAACATGCTAAAAATGTTTGTCTTTTAAAAAATCAATTTTGTGGCCCTCTTTCCTCTCCAGCTACTGTCCGATTTCTCACATTTTTACAGTAAAAACTGAAACACATAAAATTATTTATCTGCCCTCCCCGTCTCCATTTCTCTCCTCTTGAATTCTCCATGTCACCAAAGCCAATGGACGTTAGTAAATCCTAATCTTATATAACCAGTCAGCAGCATCTGACATAGCTGATCGTTCTCCATTTGAAACATTTCTTCCCTGGGTTTAGAGGACACAATTCTGTCTTGTTTTCTTCCTCTCTTTCTGGCTGTGACTTCTCAGTCTCTTTTGCTGATTCCCCCTTATCTCCCCAACTATTAAGATTGTGCCCCAGTGCTCAGTTAGGAAATAGTTGTTCCTTTCCATACTCTGTCCTTAGATGATCCCATTAGATACAGGGCTTTAAACACCACATATGAGCAATTGACCACAAATGTGCACATTCCCAGGGGCCTCACTCCTGAATTCCAGAACTATATATCTAACTGCCTACTTGATCGATCGTCTGGTAACTAATACGCATCTCAAACCTAGTACGTTCCAAAAAAAATTTGCTATATTTTTCTACCCTCATGGATAGTTCCCACTTCCATCAAGGCTTGATTCAAAGTCATTTTGTTTAGTTTTGCCTTCCCTGGCCCCCTTTGCAAAACTCTCTTTTTGCCCTTGCCCTGACTTGGGACATATAATGTTTCACTTCCTTAGTTACATTTTTTCCCTTTTAGTAGTGCTTGCTATCTAACATGTATTTTACCGAGTTATCATTTGTATTTTTGGTTTCCCTCATGAAAGACAGGATATTTTTCTGTTTTGTTTATTGCTGTATCACAAGCATCTGGAACACTGCCTGGCATATAGTAAGCACTCAATAAATATCTACAGTATGAATAAATGGGATGTGGTAGAAATACAATGCATGGTTTCCATGGGGAGAGAGGGGATGGGACTCAGTTTCATAGGCGCAAGACTTAATAAAGTTAAAATTATTCTATTTTTCTAGCCTCTGATTTGACTATTCTCCACACTAACATGAGTTTCCATGTGCTCAGATATATTTGAAAACAATGACATACACCAAAGTTCTTTCCATATTATATACTAGATATACACATCATTGCATGTACATCTTCTTGAAAGAGAATCACTTCATGACTACAGAGCCGGTCATCAGAAGTCTGGCTATTACAAAAGGGGCTCATTCTCTTTGTTTATTATTTTGCCTCACTTCTGTGCTGATTGCACACCATTTTCTGGGCAAACAATACTCTTTCTACATCTCAGCCAATACAGTTTCTTCTGCTTGAAGTGTTCTTTCTTCTTTCGGCAACTGAGAGAGTGATATTCATTGTTCAAAATATTACTCAGATTCTCCACACCTCTGTGAACACTTTTGGTACACCAGGTGGAATGATTTATTCTTTCCTCTACATTCATATTATTACGCTAGTTAACCTGTTATATTTATTACATTTATTTACATATCTGTCTCCCACATTAAATCATGAACTTCTAATAAGCAGATATCTCTGTATGTGCAACATTTAACCAAAGTCTGCCACATAATAGATACTAAATCATTGTTAAGGCTCATTGATCCATAGAACGTATGTAGTACTCTACCTATATAAATATATTTTAGGAATTCATTGTTAGAATGAAAATTTTAAAAAGATTAGCTTCAAGAAAATAACACAATGTAGTTCTCCAAACTAAGTAACCACAGGTCTACCAGTCAGAAATGATAAAAATAATAAAATATACATATTATACTAGAAATTCAAATTTTAAAATTTGGCATACTTAAAATTTTCTATCTAGAAATATAAAGAGAAATGGCTTGCTTTGTGTTTTAATTATAAATTAATTTCTAGGTTAAGACCTATATCACTAAAACGATTGTATGAACTTCATTTAAAACCGAGAAAACCAACTAAATTTAATGAAGTCAAAAGTAGATACATTTTTTGAGGGCACTATTCATACATGCTTTGTATTAGACCTTTAAAGTTTATGTAATCAAATAGAGAATTTGAAAAAGTTAATTAGCTCTTTTTTTTCTCTCTAGTTGTAGATGTTAAAATGGCAAATTCAATGTAGCAATGTCCATTTCAATATGAGGATTTGAATATCACAGTGTGATGAACTCAGTTGTAAGAAAGAATAATATTAATATAAAATTATGATAAAATTGTTAATTTCACAAACACCTGATATTTCCTTTCATATTGTTATGACAAAATAATATGCAGATTGACAATATTTGAGTATCTTAATGTGTAAGTATATGTGTAAAATTTTTATCACACACTATTTTCCAAGATAGACATTTGAATTTATATTTTTTTCAAGTTAGGTGTTTAAGAAAATAAAAGCGATTTCTTTGCACAATTTCTCTATGAACATGCGCCTTTTATAACCTGTATTTTTTGTTGTTATATAATATTTTTAAGACAACATTGTCAACTAGAGTATAATAATGGTGTAGAAGTTCCAATATTAAA
>NW_017732261.1:380425-393079 GCF_001890085.2 Hipposideros armiger
TAGGAAACTGTGGAAAGGCAAAGTTAGCCATAGCTTTTGCTTATCCATTGAATGCCTACTATGTGCCAAGTGTGCTATAGGAGATAATTTCTCATCCTCAATTCTAATGTCAAAAAACCTTGCCAAAAAATATAATTTCCATTTTACAGAAGAAAATGAAGTTAAAAAGCCCAAGGAATTTGTCCAACTTTATACAGCTAATATGTGCCAGCAGCCAGGTTCCATTCTAGTCTATCCTGCTACACACAACATTGCCCTCCAATGTACATAATAGAAGTTGGATTGGGGCAAAAAAAAAAAAATGAAAGATATTAGAGTCTAGTAAGGCTCATTTCCCTCTTTTTACCAGGACATGTAGAGATGGGTAACCTGGAGGGAGAACCGCTTTCCTTCTATAACTTGAGAAAAAAAATAACCTTGAATCTTCACAATTTGTCCCTGAGTTACTAGCCAAGTTGCAGTCTCCAAAACTGACTAAAACTTCATAAAAAGGTTCTCTACAATAGTGCTTCTCTAACATTAATGCATAATTAAGCCATTTAGGGTATTATTAAAATATTCAGATTCTGATTCTGTAGGTTGGGATGGGGTCTAACATTCTGCCACTTAATAAGCTCTCAGGAGATGCTGACGTAGCTGGTCTACGAACCATGCTCAGAGCAGCAAAACTCTGTGCAAAGGTAAGCATCTCTCCTTTGTCTCATCATTGTAATAGTGGATGGAGAGGTCTCCACATCATTCTGGACAAAAAAAAATTACATGACTCATGGATCCTATCCAGAGTTAATTTTTCATGTATCAAACCATTTAGCCCAATTTCCTTTCATTCCATCTCTCATTGCTCACATATGACTATTAAATTCCATAGTTTCTTGGAGAAAATATGTAGTGATTTCTAGCATGATTCACATCTATTTTCAGCTTTTGTAAAATGGAGATGATAAAGACAATCGATTAAAACAAATGGAGATGCTGAACCATTTAATTTCATGAATACATATGACACTACTCCTTCCACGATGTGGACAAGAAGAGGATCAGCTTCTTCACATCATAACTAAAATATATGTCATCTAAGTTTTATGTCCTCTATTAGGCAATGGACATAGGAGATCATCAAAAAATAACTCTGCTTTGGGAGAGTATGTTCCAGTGGGAGAAACAGAATAGGAAATAGAAAAGCATGTGTGTGAGTGTACATACGTGTGAGTGTGCATGTGTCTGAGTACGTGTGTACAGCTATGGGGAACAACCAACTTTTCCCAGGATCAGGAATATAGTAATCAGGTAGTTTCACAGAAGACCTGTATCTATAACTAGCACCACTTGGAAAACAATATTCTAGACAGTGAGAAAAAAACACATAGATACTCATAGGCATGAAATAACATGGTATGATTTGATTCATTTGGCTCTAATGGTTGTCAAGACAAGCGTGAGAAAAATCCAGGCTTCTGTGGTAGAACTTAACTCAAGCAAACCCAGATATAGGGAATTCAGTAGGCTGGAGAGAAAGAAGCACGGGGAATGACCAACTGATAACTTCATCTAAGGCCTGCCAGTCACTAGCCATAGTTAAATGTGTGCTTTCAGCATTGGGGGACATGAACAATTAATAGATATAGTCATAGTTTAATACCAATTTATTTTCCCCCTAACTTAGATAAATGGAACTAGCCATGACTTTCCTTAAATTCTAATAAAGAAAGACTTATGATTCCCGAGGTAGCAACTGTATATTAGGAAATCAAAGTTACCATGTGCAGCACCATACGAAAACTTGCATGCACAACAGGAATGAGTTATCATAACTTGGGGGTCCACACAGAGCAGAATTTCATATACTGCAAACCAATCCCAGACTTTTTTACATTTTTTCTTTCGAAAAAAAAAAAGGAGTGAAAGACTTCATTTTTTGAAGTGTCTCTTTTACCTAGCACATATTGAAAGAGGAATGCATATAGGTGTGTGAAAGGGGCTGTGTGTAACTCAAAGGAATGATTTGATAGTCTCACTTTCTTCCTTTCATAGCAGTGAGAGCACCTAAAGGACCATATGTGCAGTCTTACCCACAAAGCATTGTTATGGCGTTAGCTGGCATGGGGCCACTTGAGGAATACCCCCCTCCTGCTCTTTAAATAGATACACACCCTGAATTACCCTAAAGATATCAATACCTCCATCTAAACAAGGAAAAGTCTAAAAGTAAACCTAATAATTTTTCATAAGCTTTAACAACTCTTGGACTTAACCTAAAACCCAACCACTAAAATAGAAAACATTTACATCAATAACTTCATGAGAACTCTAGTTATAAGTTACTTTCCTTCTTACAAAATCACTTAATTTCAATTCTCTCATTTTTTTATATGTATGCAGCTTGTTATTTTCTGGCTTCTTAGCTATGATCATTCTTTTCAGGACTTTCTACAGGGAACCCTCAAACTGGACAGAGAAATGAAACAGGCTTGTACTACTAACAATATATTTTAAAATGTTTATCACTCAGTTCTATGGTTTATGTTCGATGGGAGATCAGAGGAAAAGCATGTTTCTTCCTCTTTGGGCTCTGGTGTGACTGCAAGCTTTCCACAGGTGTTAGGCTGACTACAATGAAATGAAAACTCTACTACATATCAATAAGATGATGATGTATTTATAGAACATGAACCACAAGAGAGCTATACTGAGCACTTTCAATAAACCTCAATTAAAGTGATCAATATTGCTAAAAGAATCCTTAAAAGTACCTCTGACAGAAAACTTCTTTGAGATTAGTTTCAAATGCTGAGAGAGAGACAGAGTCCATCAAAGCATAATGGGAAGTAAATTCCAGTTTTTAAGTCCTAACTCTCAGGATCCCAAGGTTATGGCTTGAATAAATGAAATCATTCTTGAATAAAAGTTATTTTTGCCTTTTATACTTGAAAAGTAAACATGAGCAGTATCCTGTATAAAGACTTATAAGGACACACTTTGTGCTAAATCTCTTTGAACAATTTTATTCCTGTTTTTCCTAAAATGTTACATTTGTCTTATCCCTCTTCTCTGATAATTTAGAGACATATTTCCTATCAGTCATTGTCCACTTGAAGTCCCACTTCTACAAATCCTTTTTCTTTATATTCTAGTTTTTTTTGAAATCTGCACAACCAAATACAGTTCTTGATTACAGATTCTTAGAGCAATGCCAATTGTTTCTGGTAAATTTAAACTCCACAATTGAGACGTAATATCCCTAAAGGCAAGTTTCATACTATATACTCTTGCTTCACAATCCCTCGTATTCATAAGCAGAGCACAAATCACTTCCTGACAGCTTTGTTTAAAATGCAAATACTGCTAGAAGAGTTAACACCTAGGAAAGCTTTCAGAGCTCACGAGCTAATTATCAGCTTGGTTAATAAGGTATATACACTGTCAGATGAGACCTGGAAGGTCATGGATGCAAAGAAGTATGTGTGGGAGAGGGTAGACTTAGAAAAAGGGATGCTTTAGAGGGAGTAACAGACAAAGAAAGACAAACCACAATTTTCCCTAAAAACAGTTCAATGTGGGTAGCAAAGTTCTTTTTTAAAATATCTCAGCAGCCAAGTGTTCTTTCTTAGATGGAAAATTCTGACAAAATGGAGACCCTGGGGATACTCTGGTATAGTTTAGCTTTCAGGTGACCAAATTAGCTAATCCAATGAAGAGAATTGTTCCTTATTGAGCCAAAGCCAGATACACTATGTCTTTCCACGAGTATTGGGGCCTTAGTATTCACTGATTCGTTTATTCAATCATTTAACAAATGTTTAGTACCTACCTAACATGTGGGTTAGCACAGCCTGAGGGCATAGGGATTCTAGTGAGCAAAATGAACTTGCAGCCTAACTTTAGAAGGTCCTGCCTCCCGGCAGACAGAGACACTAACTACATAATGACACTAATATAAAACTAACACTTAAAAAACTGGTTAGTATAATAAAGAAAAAGCGTAATGAGCCCTGAGCACATTTGGCAGAGAGGCCTAATGTAATGTAGGGCAAGCCAAGCAGCAGAAGACTTTCTGGAAGAAGAAAAGGCATGTGGAAGGAAACATGAAGCTTTCTAAAAACCAAGACTCTTCTTAAAAAGTTGTCTGAGTGAAAGATTGAGGACCCTTCAAAATTTGGCCAGCGATTCCTTAGCTTGGCGTTTGGGTCTTTGTGGTCCTTTGGGTGAAAGAACCCACAGGGTTTGATCCTCTGCTGAGGACCAGGGAAGGCTCTCATCTCGTCTCCCTTTCCTGTCCAGCTGAGTTTGTGCCTTTGCGGGCAGTGTCAGGCAAGATCTGATTTTGAGTGGCTTTCAAAGTCTTATGGAATCTGTAGCTGGGTAGATCAAGTCACAGAAACGCCAGGCTGAGAAGATATTAAAGATACCCGAACTACTTGCTGGACAGGTCTATCTCAGAGATGGCCAGAATTATAGCAAAAGTGATCTCATTTTATTAAATGTATTATTCTCCCAGCCTTAGCCCCAAGGATAAGACGGAGGGAAGCACGTTGAGCCCCTGGCTCTAGGATCTCAGCTGGGGTCTTATTATGTAACATGGGAACTTTCTGACCTGCAATGCTTCCATCAGAGCCATCAAGTAAGCTTGCTTCTTCTTCATTGGCTTGACTGCCTGGCAATGAGCCTCCTATTTCATAACATACATCATGTAATTGTCAGTTTCCTTAAAGACTCCAAAGTTTGATTGCTTTACTGATTTGGGGCGGGGTGGGGGGAGCTATTCTGACTGTGTTCTTTTACAGAATGGATTTAAAATTTTTAAACACCTTGATTAGGAGATTTTTTAATCATTATCACTTTCATTGGATTTGATGTATGTTTGAGTGATTTGGGAGAATGGATAAATAAATATATGGGAGAAAACAGAATAATGCACTGCATTTGGAAAACATGCTTATTTGACAGAAAAGCCATTCTTGTAACGAGAACTAAGGAAAGAACTAACCCCTGTACAATATGCGTACTATATTTTATAAACCCTGATATGCTTTAAATATACAACATCTGCTTTAATCTCTAATATCAGTGGATCACTTGGACTGACCATTCACATTATAACAGTGTTCTACCTTTTTAAGGTACCACCTAACAATCGAATAGCAATGTACTTTTATTTATTTTTTTCTAATTATATTAAAAACCTGCTATTTATCTTCAGAGTAAGCAACTGAGGTCTTAGAAGTGAAATTGCCACAAGTTGTGTGACTTAGAGCAAAAGCTGAAGATATGACAGACTTACAGGAGAAATGTACCTGAAATTAAACATAAAAAATTAAAGTATTTTAAATTCAGAATTTTTTATCATGCCTTTATTTATTTAATGCCATGTTGCCACCTAAAAACCAAAGCTCTTCTAGGGCTTTTAAAAATTGAAAATAGAATTTAGGGTAGTAGAGTTGTAACAGTGATAGAGGAAATGGATGTTAGAAAGCAGGCCATTACTACTTAAGATACTCTCAGAAAGTTAGAAGCTTTGTGTTCAAAAATGTTTCAAGAATAATTCAGTTAGGGTAAAATATCTTTTACTGAAACTTAATTGTTTTATCTCAAGTTTTCCTTTCTATGCCACAGGCACCTTATGAACAACTAATTTTACTCAGGAAATTTTTCATTTTCCAAACCTGAAGCTTGAAGAATAGAGGCACACTGAAATTTATATCAACCTGTAGGTTTTTATTTTTTAGCTCTCATTAAGAATTCATGGTTATCCTGAGGTACACTAGGGCATCACATACACCTCACTGCAAAAATTTCATGTGAGTCCTAGATATTCTCTGTTTTCCCTTATGTGAACTGCTTCTATATTATAGTTATGTTGCTGCTTATTAAACAAAATTCCATTGGTGGGAAGTTCTTATGGTTCATAATTCTTTTGTATGTGAATACTATTAGTATGTGAATACTATCTGGTTAAACATTAGCTTATAGAACAGCTGGTGAGCTATGCTCTTAGTTTTAGAAATGATCCTTTCATTCTAGACATCTGAAATTTCTCCGAGTAAAACCCTCTCACCTGTACTCTTTAATATTTAATAGTGTCTCTACTAATCCTCCCGCAAATGTTGAGATCCATGTTTTCATTATATTATTTTGTATTTTATTTATTGTTCAAACATAATTGCATAAATTTCCCCAAAGCACACTATGTACTATAGTCAAATTTTCTCCATGTATAAAAGCAGTAATCCATCTACACGCAGTGTTAAAGTTCCATTTCCATTGCTCTACTAAAGAGGCAAATCCTACTGCCTCTGTAGGCTCTTAGCTTTATCAATATTATTCCCAACAGACCCCAAGAAAATCTGTGCTGTAACTCCTGTCCTATGGAAAAGTGTCCAAGATGCAAGCCCTTAAGAGGGATACCATTCACTGAAGCAAGTGGTACAATATTTAAAGCACTTATGAAACCGTTTCCATAACGCTGTTCACATTATTGCACTAGAAGTCTTACTTGTCATAATGTAGAGATGGCTCCCTGCCATCTTTTTCAGAAAGCCTTGTGGTTTTGAGAAATGATCAGAGCAATAGTTATTCTTTCTGCACTAGTGCACTGTTTTGCATCCTCATGCTGTCCTTCCTAGTGGACAGTATTGTGCTTCTGGCTTAAAATTCGAAGCATCCAACCCCTTCCTCCTGAACCCAGGCTCTACTCAGACAATCATCTGAGAGTGTGTAAGAGAAAGGACAACCGATTTCACACACCCCAAAGCAACACATGCTCTTAGCCAGTCCCTCACACACACAGCCCTCTGCCACCGCGCGTCCTGCCTCTGCTGGCTGCGGCTTTCACCAACCCAGGGCAGGGTGGCTGCTGGGGCCCCTCCACTCCCTGCTCAGCTCAGGAATTCCTTGATAAGCACATGTGGGAGCAGGACGGGAGTGCATTCCCACCCTGCCTCTAACTCCGGGACATGAGCTCTCTCCTGGCCCAATGGCTCACAATTCAAAAATGGAACAAATGGGAAGGAAAGGGCAGCTTTATCTTTTCAGAGATGGATTGAGAGGCAAGTAGCCTTACGTTTTTTACCTGTCACTTCCCGTGAGGAGAGTCCAAATGTAAAGTGTCTCACATGCGTGCGTCTTTTTTTTTTTTTAGAGACACCGTATACTAGCCCATGTAACAACAACAAAAAGTGCTTTATGTCGTGTCCAAAGAAATATAATCCACCCTTTTAAACATGGAAACCTGTGATTGCCGGAAAAAAAAAATCTCTGCCAGCCTTGGTAGGTAGTTTGTACTTGAAGTAAAACCGTCACCACTCACTCCCCATTCAAGCCGAGATTTAAAAAGGCAGGCAAACTGAAAGGAACCCCGAGCCAGTCCTTCCCTATCAGAAAACTGCCACAGGAGCAAGTCACGTTGGGGAAAGGCTCGACCACTAGGAGAGACCATCTCCTCAGGACGGGAGGAGAGATATGGAGCCATTTTTCACTAGGTTCACAAGAAAATGTCAGCTCACAGCTGCTAGAGCACTGCCAGAGCGCATCTTAATTTGGTCAAAAGGGACCCAGCCGGTCACCCTCACAGAACATTTTCTTAAAGAGTCCATTACAAATCTGATTTCCTCTGCTCTCAGCATCTTCTGGATATAGTCTTGGGCAATTGCATGGCACAGCTCTGCATCCTATTCAAAACTAAACGCCTTCCCCCATTTCCTCTTCAAATCATGTGAATTAGACACTTCGGAGCTAACAGTCAAAAAAAAAAAAAGAGGAAGAAAAAAACACCTTTCTCCACTTTCACCCTCCTCCAGCTTCTTGACGAATACCTCTGGGCAGTTTACTTCAGAACAGAGCGAATTCTGGACCCCAGCACAATGGCAAGTGGGCATACAAGTCTGCTATCATGGAAAGCACAAGAAATGCTTTCTTTGTAAAAACACAGGAAAATACACATGCTGGAACAAAGATACTCTATCTGCACAGCAAGAAACAAGAGAAATGATGTGTTTGTTTTACACACATCTGTACCCACTTATAAAAAAACAGATTTGTACCTATTTTAATGATGACATATTGTATTCTTGCCTCAAACCAAATCCCAAGAAAATTAATTTTTTTAAGCTTTGTCTCCAATGGAAGGTAAAACATACTCTGCTAAGAGAATACCTGGCGTGTGCCTTTGTTGGTAGGGTGCCATTTCAAACTTATTGTATTTGAACTCAATTATGTGGGAAATTAAGATAAGGCAAATGCGGTCCGATATCTGAATGATTCTGACATTAAAGAAACGCCAAGTCAGCAGATATTGGCTGTTTACATGTCATAATAACCTAATCATGCATTTGCAGCCTTCGGGAGCAAATCGCTAACTATTCTCCAAACAGCCACCTGACAATCTAGGACTGAAACACACATCCTGACTCAGAAGGAGACATCATGACGGCTCTCCACTGGCTGCATTAAACAAAAGCTCCACAAAAAAAAAACGAGAGGCATTTGGTAAACGAAGTGCGAGTCGAATCAAGTTTAGGTTCACATCTGGTGGAATATGGCACTGCCTATCTAGGGGTTGGGGAGCAAAGGGTTTGGAGGTTATGGATAGAAAACACACAGAGATACACACAGAGATATTTAAGCCAGACCCGGGTCAGTTTCAGCTTACTAACCTAGAGCTCCGTTCAAAGGAAGCTGAGAAGTCGCTCGTCCTCTCCCACCTTTCCATGGTCCTCTGTCAGTGTCTTCTCAAACCACCTGTACTGATCCAACCCATTTTCAGAGCATACAATTTCCTTGATAGAAGTAGTCTCAGCTGAGCTTTGATTTTTTCAGCATGGATGTCTAGAATTTTCCTCTTTGAGCCAGACACAGCAACACAAAACTGCCGCTGAGGTCTTTTGTTTTCCCCTCCTCTCAAAGATGAAGCATGCAGCACTTCTCTCTCTCTCTCTCTCTCTCCCTCTCTCTCTCTCACCCTCTCTCTCTCTCTCTCTCTCTCCCTTCCTCCCTCCCTCCCACCCTCCCTCTCTGCTCTCTTGCTTACACTCACTCCCTCGTTCCCTTTCACCAACCCCCACCAGCAACCTCACTCGATTCCCATTCAGTCGGGTCATTTACATCTCCAAGCATGACAACCTGGGTTCTACACCCGCCCTTCTCTCACTTTGGGATTTTCTCAGCTAAAGGTGGGGGAGGGCGGCTCTAGGTAAAGTCAGGTGACCCCTCTGTTAAAAGCCAGTGAGATGGATGGAGTGTGTGAATTTTAATATACACACAGGCACATTTACATTACAAAGCAGCAAGAAAAACCTAGCTTCTAGAGATTAGACATTTTGGGTTTTGCTTTCATAGTCCCCTTTTAGCAATTAAGAGAAGCTAGTATGGTTTAATGAAATGTAATTAAACTTTTCAGTGTTAATAACAAGGATGCATACTTTCACAATCATCCAACCGAACAATTCTTTTAAACTTGTAAGCATGACTGCTTCTTTTTCTTTCGAGGGTCAAAGAATTAGTCATTTTACTATTTACACATTTTTTTCAAATTGGCCTTTTCTTTGATATCTAGTTCAACTTATCTCAAAGTTAAGGACCATCATAAAAGGCAAAACAAAATAAAAGATAATGTGAAAGGAAAAATAAGTGATGGGAAACCAGAGAACACAGAATGGATAGAAATCAATAGTTTCTATTGTGGAACTAGATTGAATAATGAATTTTTTTGTTGTTCTTAGGCAAATAACTTTTCCCCTCAGTGTCTCTGTCTTAAAATAGAAAATAAATGCAGGAAGTGTAGTATCTCCTCTCCCCACCAATCAAGGAAGCCTGACAGAGAAGGCTGTCCAGGTAGATACACCACTCAGAGTCTCAGGTACAGAAGCAGCTGGAAAAACCAGTGCTAACCTTGTACAGTGTTGAAGATAAATTTATAGTCTACAGACCTACAGCCCAAAAAGTAAATCTGCTACCACCTTGTTCCCGGCTCCAACGTTTTTGACATCCAACGAGAGCGTCTCTTCTTTCTCTGCCATTAAACGGGAATGATATGCATTCTGCTATTGGAAACGCTGAAAAGAAAAATGATATAGTCTCCATAAACTATTTTGAGGCCTCAAGATAAAAAGTACTTTATGAAACTAAGTGCTAAGTCATTAGAAGAAGGATCAATAAGTTTGGTGAGGACAAGCATCAGAAGAAGAATCTCATATTTGGCCTTTGGTGCTCCATGCATGGATTCTTAATTTCAAGAGCGTGGCGAGACTGGTGCCTCAGCAGAAAAGGAAAATAGGGAGAAAGCGGACAGAGAATCACATTATCCCTGCCTCAAAAGATAACACTTTGAACTCTTACACAAATGGCCTCTCATTCGCTTGAGAGTGATGGAAGGAGAGCACTGTATTTACTGCTGGGACGGGGCCCTGCAGCTGAAACACACCCAGTCCCCGGACCACCGACACTGCTCACAGGTAGACATGAAATCACAGCTATTCACGGTTCTTGCTTGTTTTGTGTTTTAAAAGCTTTACCTTGCATGGAAAAGATCCTATTTAGGCTTTTAAAATAAATTATATGCTACCAGCCTGCAAATTTAGCTTCAATGTGAGCTACAAAAATTGGCACCAAAACATTGGACAATAAAATAATAAATCTTCACTCAGAAAAGTAAGTTGGCTTAGGCAAATTTAGGAAGACCTAAAATTTAGTAGGACGATAACCGAAAGGATTTCACTTTACAGGCTTATAACCGACTTGCCCCTCTTTTCCTTATCTTCTTTCCTTCTAGCATTGGGTGTCCTCATTCTGCATTTACCCAATTTTATATATTTTTTTCCATCTCACCCTTTGGTCTTCCTTCCTTTGGCAGTGGTGTCACTTTCCTTGAATGTGCACAATGTTGGCAATGAGAGACAATAGGAAACGTCTCTTATTTTGTGTCAGATAATATTTGGGCTTTAACCTAAACGCAGTGTATGGCAACTTTGAAGCTCCATGTTATTCTAACAAAGGAATGAACAGGAAATCTAGATTGCATTTTTTTATTATTATTAAAATCAAAGTATCTTGGTTTAAAGAGGTTTCTTAAAGATCAAAATAAATGACCAAAAGTGGTATAGTGAGGCCGGCTGGGAGCAGCACCAGCCCCGCACGACGCTGACTTCCCCGCAGAGGCACCCGGCTTCCCGCCTGGCCCCTGACCTGCCGCAGCTCGGCGTGAAGACCCAGCAATCCAGCATCCAGCAGACAAGAAGCTACAAGAGAAGGCATGGGGTGCAATGGTTCCACTAGTAATCAAATTAAAGAAATTCTATGAATTTTCTCAGAGGTTAAGTCTCTCTCGCTTTGAGAAAATCAATGGCTAAGACATGAGATCTTCAGCCTCCAGGCTCTCCAGTTTTTCGTCAAGAGATTCACTAAGGAATTGCTACTGTGTGTCATGCCCTAGGCTAAATCCTGAGGAAACAGATGGATAAGACTCATTACAAAGCCTCCCTGAGCTTATCGTCCATTCATTTATAAAAGTTTATCCTACAAATGTTTACTGAGCACCTGATTTGCTCCAGTCTCTTAGTGGAGATGAAAGACATAGTTCCGGGCCAGCTGAGTGGCTCAGTTGGTTAAGTAAGAGCGCGAGCTCTGAGCAACAGGGCCACTGGTTTGATTCCCATATGGGCCAGTGACGCTGTGCCTGAGCTGAGCTGTTGCTGAGCTGCCAACAGGTGGCAGAATGGATCAGCTGGTGTAACAACAAGATTGCCTGTTCAATGGTGACTACGCCCACCGGCAACTAAGACTGACCTTGGCACCTTGAGCTGAGCTGCCACCTGGATGGCTCGGTGGATAGAGCATGCACTATTAACAGCAAGGTTGCTGGTTCAACTCCTGCATGGGATAGGTGGCTACGCCCACCCGCAACTAAGACTGAACACAGCACCTTGAGCTTAGACGCCACAAGCTGCTGATGGGCAGCCGGATGGCAACTGGCGCCCTCCACAACAAAAATTGAAGAACAACAACTTAGCTGGTCCCCTTCCCCAATTCCCCAACACTGTTCCCCTCCCCCAATTCCCCAATAAAATCTTTAAAAAAAAAAAAAAGTGGTATAGCAACTAACCCCAGCCTTCTAAAATGTCTTCCATAATGCAAGGAACAAACTAAAGTACTGACAGAAAGTAGAATAAATCTTTAGTTGTACATTCGTTTATTAACCAATGTTTATTAAGTGCTGCCTCTGTGCTAAGCACTATTTAAAGCACTGAGGGGTACAAGAATCTGGGCCCTTTCAAAAACTGAAAATATGTACCGCTGACATACAATAGATGTCAATGCAAATGTTATAGAAGGTCTTAAAATGGGAGGAATTTCTTTTTTAGGGGGTCCAGGATGGTTACAGTAGAATTAGTGGCATTTAAACTGAGTCTTTAAGAATGGGTTTGCTAGGGCCGGCTGAGTGGTGTGATGGTTAAGAACTGGCTTGGGACGCCAGAGGGCCGTGGTTTGGATCCCACATATAAGGGCCAGTGACACTGCCCTCTACAGCTAAGATGCTGAACAACAGCTCAACCTGGAGCTGGGCTGCCTGTGAGTCACCGGCGACGGCGTAGGCTGCAGCCCCTGTGGCAGTGGGTTGCCATGGGCTACCGTGTGTAGCCAGCAGCCAGCGTGAGCGGCCAGCAG
>NW_017732261.1:393509-424517 GCF_001890085.2 Hipposideros armiger
GGTTCGGATCCCACATATGAGGGCCAGTGACACTGCCCTCTACAGCTAAGATGCTGAACAACAGCTCAACCTGGAGCTGGGCTGCCTTGAGTCACCGGGGATGGCGTAGGCTGCAGCCCCTGCTGCAGTGGGTTGCCATGGGCTACCACGGGCTACCGTGTATAGCCAGCAGCCAGCGTGAGCAGCCAGCAGCCACAGTGAGCAGCTGTCCAGAAGCCAGTGACTGATCTGCCTCGCCCTGGAAGAGCGCAATGATGGTGTCAACTTGAGCCAGTAAAGCAACGTCTTCCACAACTAGACTGAAGAACAAAACAACAGCAACTTGTCTGTTCCCCTACCCCAAGTCTCCAGCGCTGTTCCCATCCCCCAACCCTAATTCCCCAATAAAAAAAATCTTAAAAAAAAAAATATTGTGACAGCATTGTATGGTGTTAGATGGTTGCTAGACTTATCATAGTGATCATTTCTTTAGGTATATAAATGTTGAATAACTCTGGTGTACACCTGAAACTAATATAATGTACATTAGCTATATTTTTAATTTAAAAACTTACAAATAAATAAATAAATAAATAATAAAGGTTGGTTTTCTAGGTAAGAAAGGTGAGGAGATTGCAGGCTGAGTGACACAAAAAGCCTGAACAAACAGAGACCAGTGTGCACTGTAGTATAACTGGACCACAGGGTTCTGGCGGGAGAGTGGTTTGAAAGGTAGATCAGAACAGGCTATGAATGATCTTGAATGTTCTGCCCAAGTATCTGTGTTTTATCGGAGATGCAGTGGCAAGTTATTTAAGGTTTTTTGGCTAGTAAATTATTTGTTTTACAAAGATTATTTTGGCAGCAATGCAAAGGAACAATAATACTAGTATAAAAACTCTCACATTAGTGCTAAGGGGTTTACCTTTTTAAATTCTCACAATAACTTTATAAGGTACTATTACTACCACTTAATCACCAAGGAAAGTACAGTCCAGAGACATTAAATAATTCACCAAAGATCAGAAAACTAATCAATGGCAGTTTCTGGATTAGGACTTAAGTCAGTTCGCGCGACATGATTAATACATTCTATCTTATTCCCTAATCACCTGGGACACAATATCTCATAGTTGAATATATCAGTGTATAATGCTGTTACTGTTTTGCTTTTTACTCTTTTGCAAACTGGTTAAAGGCTTGATTTCAGGAGCTGCACTCTGACTTTGGCGTTAAAGCCCTTCTCTGCCATTTTCAGCCTGTGTGACCAAAGGTAAGTCATTTAACCTCTCTGTGCCTCTGTTTCCTAGGCTGCCTCACAGTTTCCTCTGGAGGCTTAATGAGAATCCATGTTAAGTATTTACTACAATGCCTGGAACAATTAGATACTCACTGAATGTTGAATATTATTTTGTATTATCATTATTGTTGTGGTTATTAACAAGTGAGAAGCAAATTTTCCGTGTATCCCCATATAGTAATAGTTTTCCATTTCATCCAGAGGTGTTTAGGGTTGAAAATCACTGTAAGGGTGAAATTCAGTAAATCAATAATGCAGTTAGATTTAGCTGGTTTGCAGTTTGACTCACCACATAGTTCACTAACTATCTGTAATTAGACTTAGTTTTCGGTTAGAGCCACCCTGATATTCAGCTGTTGCCTCTTTTTTCCCCCCCTCACTGATTAACTTAAGAACTCTGTTCTATTCCCTTTCTCAAGGCTACCCATACCTCGTTAATCCATTTAATTAACAGAATTGTAACCTGGAAAGGGCAATTTCTTAATCCTCAGACACCTGGACACCAGAATCCAATTTACAACTCCCTTGCAGTTTTTACTGGTGACACATAATGTCCCAGGCCACGATGGCCAAATCCAAGTCCAGAGATAACATTATCTTCAAACAGACCAGACAGAAGGAAGTAATGTCAGCCCTCAGACCTGCCTAACCGACTCCCCCTTTCCTATAGAAGAGAAAGCTTATCTAAAGTTAGCTGCAGCTGTCCCTGGCAGACTCCGCCCTGGCAGACTCCGTTTTGCCAGTATTTCTCTTTCAAACAGAAACCCACGGCAGCCGTCATCTTTGGACACTGCCACGGGCATTCTGTCTCTGCCCAACGTTCAATAATACTTTCTTTGCTGTCCTACTTTTCTGAATCTGTGAATTCTTCCACCTTCTGCAAATGACCAGGGGTTAATTCTATGTCAGAACAAGCACCCCTAACTCTGTGCATCATTAAATGTAGTTTAAAGAGCTTTCTTTCTAGTTTACGGGCTACAGTTGATTTGATCAAACTAGGAAGCTGCACCAACTACTATTTCACTAGTCATGAACTACATGTATTGCTTTATTAGTAGGTCTCTAACGTATGGTCTCTTAAGACATTCGTGATGACTTCCTGGCAGGCAGAAAATAGAAATTTCACAATTTTAAAAAAGCCAGAACATGCATTTTAGCAATAAGCTAAATATTAATTCTTCTTAAAAATCAATTATACCCACTTTATGTATAAATTGCTATTTTTTCTAAATAAATATTTCCAGTACTTTCAAGGAACATTTCCCTATATCCTGAGATATGCATGCATAAAACACCTTTTAAGTATGCAATGTACTTGTCAGAAAGGGCATGTTAAGTGTAGATATGATATTGTGCTTATATGAAATCAAAACCAAATAAATAGATCTTATCTAATAGTGGGAAAAAATTCTGCATGAGCACTATAGTTGTCACATTTACAAATTATAGACAATCATAACCTCAAGAAAATTCCATTTTCTTTTCAATTCCATAAATTGTTGCTCCTAATAGGAAAAGATTGTACTTTTGGTGGTTTGTGTGAGTGTGAACTAAATGATCAATGTATTACTCTGTTGAACATTGATTGGGTGTGCATATAGAATGCTCTTGGTTTGGCAACTACAGTTAGTTAACGTTTGCACAGCCTGGATCTCTGAGAACTTTCCCTGCCTCATAGGTTGCATGTCAATTTTCATTAAAAACAACTCATGTTGGGCCAGCCGAGTGGTGCATTGGTTAAGAGTTGGCTTGGGACGCCAGCTCTGAGCAGCAAGGCCCCAGTTTGGATCCCACATTAGGGTACAGCTAAGATGGTGAACAACAGCTTGACCTGGAGCTGGGCTGCCGTGAGTCCCCAGCCAACAACGTAGGTTGCAGTGAAGCTGCAGTGGGCTGCCATAAGCTTCTTAGAGTGGCTGGCAGCCGGCGTGAGCGGCCCGCAGCTGGTGTGAGCTGCCAAGAGCCACCATGAGTGGCCGTCCAGTGGCTGGCTACCGATCTGCCTCACCCGGGAAGAGCGCAATGATAATACCAACATGGGCGAGTGAAGCAACTTGTCTGTTCCCCTCCCCTGATTCCCCAATAAAATATTAAAAAAACAAAACAAAAAAACCCAACTTATCTCTTTTTGGCTGTTTATGTCATATTAATGCATTTTCAGTCACTGTCACAAGTATCCTATTCTACTTGAAGATAGTTATATTTATGTGCATGCATACCTACCTATCATAGGCAATGGTTAAAGTTTGATTATCTCATTCTAAGAGAAGAAATGCAAAAAGAAGAAAACGCCTACTTTGAGTTTTCCTTTAGCCTTGACTAACCAGCCAAAGCAGGTGCTTTAAGAATGGCCTTTAAATACAGCATGATGTCAAAGACACGGGGCTGTAGCAGCCCTGACTTCACCATTTCCTATGTGTGTGGTGCTTGACAAGTTATTCATCTGTGAAACAGTGATGGCATCTGTTGCACAGAGTTTTCAGGCGTAGAATGAACTAATGCATATAAAGTGCTAAGCAGAGTGCCTGGCACATTATCAGTACCACCACCATCATTAACACCACCATCATCGTGACATCACTATCATCATTATTATCACCACCACGGCCACCATCACCATCAAAATCATTGCCCTCCTCCTACTCATCATTGCCAATATGTACCATGTACCATGCACTGCTCTAAATAAGGACACAATAAATAGTAGCCTCCATTGCATTGTGATAATATTTTCTTTCACTGGTTTTCAGCTCATGATGTTGTGTATTCTGAGCCTACCACCCTGAGGTAAAATACACTCTCATGTTCTAATAGGCCCTGATCAAAACAAAAGTAAAAAAGGACCCAACACACTTTCCCCTTCACTAGTCCTTCCTCTTCATAAACAAGTCTCAGGATCAGACCTCACACATGGAAGGCCCTCCCTAGATGATTTCTAAGCCCTCTGAAGATAATCCATCACGCCTTAACAATGCACATGACAACATGCTTCATATCACTGAAGAGACCAAAGCACAAGTAGAAGAGCTTTCTGTACCAAGTGGGCACGAATACATTCTATTGTTGACAGCTGTCCTTTATGGATCTGCATTTCTGATCTCAGAATGAGTCATCCCGCTTCTGGCTTCTGAAAATCAGGACGAATTGTGATTTTTTATTTTCTTCCAGAGGCTCATGCTTTCCCATAACCCTTCACCTACTTTACCTTCTGAACCCCATCAGGACATAAATGGGGCACATATAGGGTCTCCTGCTCTACTAGACACACTTTGTCTGGGCTAAGCCTAGACAAAATTGTGAAGCGGGTGCAATTTGCTGTCCATACCTTCCACTTCCTTTCCTCTGCCCTTTAAATCACCCAGTGGCCTTTTTCCATTCCTGTCACAGTCCTTCCCCGATTTGATTCTCGCCTCATTACAAAACCAAGATAGAGTGGAATACACTGTGTAAATATGCTTGTGTTGCCTGAAGTAGGGATACTTATTGTGTCAGTGACTCAGATAGTTTGTACAATCTCTTAAAATGAAGACATTTCTTGGAAGTAGAAACTAAACGCAATTTCTAAAAATTTTAAACCATGGCCTAAAACATGTCTGTTTATTTATTTAGCCCAGCCATCCTGCCACCTGTTGGCAGCTCAGTGGCAGCTCAGCTTGGGCTGGGAATTGAACCGCTGTTGCTCAGAGTTAACACTCTTAAGCGAGCTTAACCTACTAAGCCACTCAGCTGGCCCCATTAAAATATGTCTATTTAAATGGACTAAACTCAACAGAGCATATTTCTTACAAAGCCCAATTTCAAAAATGAACTAACATGAAAAGGGTGGGAGCTATATATTCTGACCTGACTAACATAGCATTGGGAAAAAAGGATAGTGGATTGGCACCTTGGTTTTGAACCATAACTCCACCATGAAAGGATTGTGCAACTTTGGGCAAGAGAGTTTAAGACCTCTAAGCCATATTTTCCTCACCTGTAAAATAGAGAATATACTATCTAGAAGCAAATGCAATCATGAAATTGTTAGCACAGAATCTGGCACATAATAGGTTCTCAGGAAATAAGACTTTTCTTCTTGCTTTTCTTAAGTAGTCAGTCACCTATTAAATAGCTCATTTTTTCCCATGGGTCATCTTCTGTGGGTCACCTAATCTGCTCACATCTCTTTCGTTCACCTGACATTATTGGGTTGTTGATATTAACATATTGGGACATTGTTGAAAAGTCATGACGTATTTTTTCTGTTTTTTTTTGCAAAAATGCGTCATGACTTTTCTGACAACCCAATACATTAGTGTCTTTCAACATAGGAAGTTTTACTATTCAAGTAAGATGTGCTTTTGTAAAGGGTCTGAATTTTAGTCAAATAACCCACTTTCCCCAAGGCACCAGAATAGCTTAATAAAGTCAAAATCAAATTAAATTGGATTGAGAAAGAGAAGGGGAAGGGAAAGAAAGAAGAGAGGATAGTTGAGAGGGGAGAGAGAAGAAATTGTTACATGATCAACCTGAAGGTCAAGAGATGGAACCATAGGAGAGTAGAGAGAATTCAGTTGAACTCCATTAGGATTCAGGAGACCTGGGTCTCCATAACTCATGTAACGTCAATGACCTTCTCTATAAAAGGAAGATACTGAACTTTTCTGAAAATCTCATCCAGCTCATAGATTTTGGTTTCACGAAATTAAGAAGTAAAACATTTCTGGAGGACCCTTCAGTAGCAAACCTATTAGTCCGTGATACCGAGGAGGTGGGCTCCCACTGACTCAACCGGATTCTGTGTCAGACACGGCTACGTGTTTTACCCACATCATCCCACGTAGTCCTCTTGGTAGTATTACTACCTTGCTTTCGAGAGAAAGACTTTTTGACTCAGTGAGTTTAAGTGACTTTCCCAAGGTCAAAGAGGCAAAGTGACAGAAGGGGATTAACAATCCTTTTCAATACAAAGCCCCAGGTACTTATATCTGCACCACGCTACCGCCCTCTCTGGCAGAAATTGAGAATAAAGCTATACCGAAGTCAAACTTTCATTGAATGACTCAACAGTAATATTTTAGATAAATGTGAAGAGTCCTGCAATAGTCACGGCAGTTTGAAGAAAACACGCCACGGTATGGCAGTGAGGTGCTGCTTAATGTTTAACTACTGGCTCTGTGAAAACAAAACAAGACAACAAAAACAACTGACTTGTTGCACTTGCCAATTTTTGTAGAGTAAATGTGCCACCATAACCAATTTCAACTTAGAATCACTGAACTAGAGTTGGGAAAAGATGTGCACAAATGGCTTTCAAGTCAGTGCTAGTCACGTCCAGCGTGTGAGTGCGTGAGTGTGTGTGTGTGTGTGTGTGTATGTGTGTGTGTGTGTGTGTGTATGTGTACCTGAATTTATATGCCACTTTAATTTTCTTTAAAAAATAAGCACTAACAGGATAAAATATCCATCCAAACACTTTTTCAAGTAACTATGAGTGCCATGCGTTTCAACTATGCCGTCATCATTTTCCTTTTTTTGGCCGATTACACAGATTACTCGTCTGCCTCTATAAATTTCAAAATATAACTATCAATAATCCCAGCAAATAAAACAAATCCCAAGCTCCCAATCTTGACCTCTTTATTTCTTTCCCTATACTGGCTCGTTCTTACATCGCTTTCAAATGAATACTTTTTATGATTTCTTACGATAAGTGTGAGGTTTTCAAGGAACCCCTAAGGCAGGGTTCCTATAGTAAATCAGCAGGTGACAACTGCAGCATCTGTCAGGACTGTGTCAGCAAATGGCCATTAGGGAAACCCGACCAGAAAGGAAAAGCAAAGCTACCCCATGCCTTGCCTGCCTTACTCCTCACCTTAAAGCGCGGTAGCTGTTTAGATTCCTCTGGAATTAAAGCAAGGTGACTGACAAGTCGTAGCGAAATTGCAGGCATAATTTACATGGCACCGTGAGCAAGCAGAGGAGTTGTCATTTGTGTAGACCGCCTCTCAAATGATATTCAAATCGATTGTTTGAGGAATGGCTTCTGATTGCTGAGGCAATTTACTTTATCTTATTCATTTCCTCTGACTGTGGGATGCAGAAGTAAGAATAGAGGGTTAAATGTGAAGAGTATTCTATGCAAGAAAATTTACACAAGTGCTTGAATTAATTCCCATATAAATGGGCAGAAATTTCTCCCCACCTACTAAATAAAGGAAAAAGAAAAATACTTAAAGCATCATGGCTATTTAAAGGAAAATGAGATTAAGTTAAGGGACAACTTCTCTATAAAAAGTTATGATAAAGGGGAGAAAAAAAATCCTAAAATATCAATTGTTATCTACAGCACAATATACTTATATCTGAGAATAGCTTACATAGTAAAAAGTATTAGAAAGTTAAAATAAGAAATGATTTTTTTATAATAAAAGAAAAATACTTCAGGATTATACTAAAGCAAAGGATGTTAACATCAGGAAGAATATCCTAATTATTATCTATAGGTGCCAGAACAAATGACTGAAAGAAACTGGACATTAGACACTGAAGAATTTTTGCTTTGAAATCATTAAGAACACAATGTAAATTATCTTTCTTCAATTGTTATTTTTCTTACTAATGAAAAGTTAAGTTAGAGCAACCCCTTGGAGTCCCTTCCTAAATGGTTCTTTAAAACTCCACATTCTCTAAAACTCCATAACTAAGTTTTAGATAACTTCACAAATGATGAAATAATGAAAATAAAATTAAAAGCATGATTCAGATTTTCAAAATTTGAGGTCTCTAAATTTTAGATTGTCGATTTAAGAAATAGAATTCACATCTAATATGGTTAAAAATAGCACAAGCACAAAATTGAGTCAAAGCTGAGGTTCACTCCAACTTAAGAGACTATTAGTAATCAAGTGATGGCTTAAAATAGGACAGCTGGAGTAGAAAGAGAGGAGAGAAAGGGTTCATCATAAATTCCTTAGGAAAAACCAACAGGTCTTAATACACAAGTTGATTCACGGTCATGTTATAAGGACAATTTTGAGGGTGACTAATTCCTAGCTTGGGTCTAGTGGATTTCACTTCTCACTCTTCCTTGCCTTACTTCTTATCACCTACCCAACCATCTTACATCTTACAGTCAGTGAGGGATAGACTGGTTAGTCCTTCGATGGAGGGGTGGAGAAGAAAGAATTTGATTTTGAACAATTTTGAGTTTGGAGAACCTGTCAGAAATCGGATTGGAGATGTTAAAGGTGTCAGAGCTGGGAATGTAGATTTACGGATTATCCAGGCATAACTGAGTCCTCTAGCTGAAGTGGTAAGAATGGGTGAGTTCATTCAGGAAGGGACTAGGAATCAGAAAAGAAAAGAAAAGAAAAAAGCCAATATTTGAGGTGTGAGGAAGGGATTCGGAGCCATTAAATGACACTTAGAAAGACTGTCAGAAAAACAGAAAAATGAGAGACAGGGATCAACTGTGTTGCAGACTTCCTGTGGGTCAAGCACAAAGGCCTGGAATTGGCTGGTGAATGTGGCATTTAAGAGATTTTCTGCAGACTCTTAGAGTACTAAGCAGATTACTCTGAGGAGAGACAGAAGAAAGATGAAATGCCAGTGGCTTCTAACCCTGGTTAACTCTCAAAATCTTCTTGGGAGCTTGAAAAATACATTTTCTTAGGTCCCTTCCTTGAAGATTCTAATTCAGTAAATGAGGTTCCTTATCTCATGTCAGTTCTTGAATTTTGACCACACTCTCATATGACTCTTACTGTATTGCATTTTGTATATTTTTATTCCCATCTCCCAACTAGTCTTCAAACACCTTAAGGTAAGAACTATATTTCTTATGCTTTCATATCGCCCACAGCACCTAACCCAAAAAATAATAGGTTCTCACTAATATGTGTGGGTTAATCAGTCATCATACATACTATTGCTCTTTAAGATAAAATCATCCAGATGATCGATTACAATGACTATAGAGACTTAGACACATACTTGAAGAAAGATTAGAACATATTTTATAACAAAACAAAAATCTGATGCCAAAATAAATCTAAAGGGTGTCCTGAAATGGCCAGCAGCAGGAAATAGAATGTTTTCTAGAATGATTCATGACATAAAGCCATGTCAGTTTTATTTTTGGAGGATGTTCATTTGACTTGGAGGTGGTTAAACATGTCATTCTGGTATGATGTGCATGTTCACATGATGTGAAAGAACATAATTATAGCTGTCCCTTGATAGCCTACTCATTTACAGTGCTATTTTAGAAACAGTTAAGTTTTTTAATTGGTTTTCAGTGTTTTTGGAAGGAAGTTGCACTGTATAGGAGTTCTGGAGCTTTGCCCCCTATGGATATTCTCCACTGGAATTCAATAAAATGTAATTGAATTGCAATGGGTGAATCCACAAGGTGCCAGTTGCTGGCTCCCAGGTTAAGAACTCTCTCTCCTCCCTCAGGCACCCAGGCCTACCAGTGCTGAGTCCCAGGCCAGGGTTTTGGAGAACAGTGCTATTCCAATGAACACCTGTGCGCATTAATAAATAGCAAAACAACTACTGTTGTGAAATCACGTTTCATTTTAGGAATTGAAAAAAAAATCACTATATTTCTTTTCTAGCACACAAGATATGGCCTATTTCTTTAAAATGTCATGCATAGAGACACAGATTGTATTTAAAGAACATAGAAATGCTCCTTTCCTTCTTTGATTGATTCTAAGATAACAGTCTTTTCCCATCAAGGAAAAGATAAGTTGACCCTGTTTTCTCAATGCTTATACTAATAGCATTGTCAAAATGCATCAGGGGGCTTTCAAAGGCATTATCTTGTTTGATCATTATAACCATCCAATCAAGTAGCTAAGGCATGTATAATAAACTAGTTTTTCAGATAAACAACAACAACAACAACAAAAAAAAAAACCCTGAAGCTCAGAAAGGTTAAAATTAAGTGTAAACTGGGTTGGGTTTTTTTCTGTAGTTTTCCTTACTATTAAATAATGTAATGGCTTAGAACTATTTTTTGCATCATTCTAAATAAAGGTACTAGGCATGCATGGTGCCAGACTTAAGATAAATAGGCCTTTTCTTCATACATATATGTAAAGTTATGTGGAAAAATGTTTCTATAAGCCTTCACTTACATTTATATCTATATGTTCATTAATGTAAACAAAAAATTCAAACTAACCAAAGAAATAATGAAGTTATCACCCTAGAGCTTTGTTACAACATAATATTGAAGCTATTATTTATCTTTGAAAAATCAAAATGAAATGACACTAAATAAAATATTTTAAAATGAGATAAAAATCTACATACGAGGAATGCTTTTAATTTTTTCTGCTCTTGGTAGTTTATTTAAAAGTAAATTAGATTTATGAAAATCTTATTTTGGAAACAAAATAGATATTAGATACTTTTATTTTAGAAATCATTTTTATTGGTTGTGAGACCAATAGTACAAAGTTGTGTAAGTGCTCTATTTCAACTTCCACAAATTTGGAAAAGTTTTAAGAAGTATTAATGGGAAGAAATTAAAGATCATTATTAAAAACAACAACAACAACAACAAAACTCTTGAGTTGAAAAGCTGTTAACAAAAGCTTTACAAAATGAATTGTCTATTTTGTTATCATAAGCAGTAAAAATACTGCTTTTGATACCATGCAGTTTTCTACTCTGGGCATGTATATAACTCTTTTTTTTTTTTTTTGTACTCTGTTATTTGTTTTCTTTTTTGGGATTTAAAACTATGTCATTTACTCACGTAATTGCTCCTCTCATGGCTATATCTATACTACTTGCATTTGAAGAAAAACATGCTATTTATTTCTCCTCTTTCCTGTTCCATAGGTGAGTCATCTAACTCTTTGATCTAAGTGTCCATATCTTTAAAGTAGAAAGCTGGGCAAGAAAGTCTTTAGGATCTCTTCTAATTTTAAAACTTTATGCAGTTTTAGAGAAAACCTGAATGTTCCACAATATGGTGTAACACTACAGGACAAGGGTGAAGAGAGTTTCTTTTTCACTTTCTGCAAATTATGCCTGGACACTTCCCTTGTTAATATTTCAAACCCTAGAAAACTACACATTAAGGGAGAGAGAGAGAGAGAGAGAGAGAGAGAGAGAGAGAGAGAGAGAGAGGTGGAGAGAGACACAGAGGGGTCTACTGGACATTTATGGATGCATGCATATTAGAGGTGGTAGTTAAGAACTATTACACTCCAGACAGGCTCCAAGGGACTCTTCTCTGTGTTAAAAGCTGCTTCTATGCTTCCATGTACTCCGAAAAACACCTTGACATCATCCTTTCCTCCTGTCTTTCACTCCCCATAGAAAAATCTGTCAGCTAATCCTGTTATCCATACCTTCAAAATAGATTTAGAATCTAACCGTTTTTCACTACTCCCACTATCAACAAGCTCCCATGAAGTTTAATCTGGATTATGGCAGCAGCCTAATGGGTCTCCTCATTTCTGCTCTCCAGCCAGACTATCGACCTTGTTAAAACATAAATCAGATTCTTTTTAACTCCAAAGACTTCCCGTCTCACTCAGAGTAAAAACCAATGTCATAACATGATTTATGAGGCCCTGCACAATTTGCTGTCCATCCCCAACACCTTATGCTTCTTTGCTTACCAGTTTCTGGCCCCAGTGGCCTCCTCATGGCCCTTCTAAAACAGCAGGCCGACTCCACCCAGGGGGCTCTGTAGTTAACCTTCCCTCCACCTGGAATGCTCTTCATCTAGATATCCACAGGGCCAGCTTCTTTATTCTTTTCAGATCTTGATTCCAAACTTACCTCCTAGACTGAGGCCCTTTCTGACCATCCCACCTAACTTTTATCCCTCATTACCCATCCACCACACACACACACACTTCATACGTCTCTTTCTTGCTTTGTATTTTTTCTTAGCACTTATCAGTACCTAACATATTGGTTACAATTACATATTTGAATTATAATATTTATCATTTTTATTGTGTGACACCTCACTTAATAAGGCAGGGATTTGGATCAGTTTTGTTCATTTCTATAACTTCAGTGCTTAGAACGGTACCTGGCACATAATCAGCCCTCAGTAAGTATTAGTTAAATTGAATTGGAAAAACACAATGGAAATCATGAACTGTGCCTTGAAGAGTAGGTCTGACACTGCATAAGTGATGAGGAGTGTAGAGGCCATTTTTTTTTAAAGAAACGTATAAGCCACTTGTGAATAAGGATCTCTTTGGGGAGTATCACATTCAGTTGTCTTAAGTTACAAATGAGAAAACTGAGTCACAGAGCAGTTAAGGTCACTCTGACAGTTAGCAGAAGAGCTCAGGCCTTGAATCCTGGTCCTCAAACCTTCCCATTTGAGGATTCTTTCTAAAGATGCAAACCATTTAATTTTCAAGTTTAATCAGAATGAAATACAAACAAGCAAAAAAGGATTTTTGTTTTACCTTATTTGCTATGAAACCCTCAAGTTAATATTAGTCATAAATAAGCTAATGTTGGATAGTAATCCCCTTATATAATAACATCCCTTTATTAAGAATTAATGTTGTATAAACATAAAAAAACACTTTTAAACTCTGAAATTACAAAAAGCAATAGTATTCAAGATGGTGTGCAAAGTGGGTGGAGGTCAAGATGATAAAAAAATAGCAGAATGTTGACAATTGATGGAGTTGGGTGGTGTATGTAGAGTTCATTATACTATTCTGTTTACTATCCATATGTTTGAAATTTTATATAATAAAAATTTAAGTGTTAAAAATAAACTGCAAACAAATCCCATGGTCTCACTCAGTCTTATTTTCTAGTTCCTTAAAAAATAGTTATAACTAAGTGAGCTACCATTTTATTTATTCTCTGCTTCTTCTTTATCTTCTCTTAACTCAAGAATACAGAAGTATTCCCCTGCATGTGATGTCAAGGCACAGATTTACTGTGAGGGACCCTGGATAATTTTGTGTTCTGTAGTAGTCACCTGTAGAATGGTTCTCTCTGAAAACAAATGTACTTATACTCCATGGAATCAAATCACCATGCTTTACCAGAAGAAAAACCTGCACATTTCCTTCCTGTCCCAATTTAAAGGCAAAACAGTAATGAAAAATGTATATGTGGCATATTCTTTTTTTTTTTCTTCATTGTACTGAAGAATTTCTCCTCTGTGGATTATTTGTCACCAATGTATTCCTATTACCTTAGCTATTCCAGATTCCTAGCTTTTCATTTTTATAATACGAGACCAATCAAATGCATTTTCATCTTTCCTGTAGCTTTCAGGTTACACCATCCACCATTTCCATTTTGTTTGATTTTATTTTTATTCTTTATATTCTTGTTTTAACTTTAGGGTCTCTCCAGCTCTACAGAATTTCACAAATTTCCTTCATTTTGCCCTTGACTGCCCTTTCTCTGCATTATCCTAATCTCTTCATTTCTTCACTTGTATTATGGACACCTATATTTACCCATAAAAAAACAAAACAAAACTGAGTATAATTCAGTTTAATGTATATGACTCATAGATGTCTAACGCAGTTCAGATTTTTCACAGTTCAGAAGTAAGCTAAGAAAGTGCTACACTTCACACTTTTCTCTTTAGGGATTCCCTTTTCCCTTGGGAAAGGCTTTCCACTAACAACTCCATTTAAGCCTTGTTTCCTCTTGCTGTTTGAATATAGTCATGGTGTTCCTTGAAGTATCCCTGTATGATGCCACTTCCCTGATTAAAGCCTTTCAAGAGCTTTCCATTGCAATTGACCTAAAATCCACCTCCTTTCTAACTGAAGGCCCTATGAGGTATGGTTTGTCTGCTTCTGTGGTCCCATGGGAGGCGCTTTCCTCCTTTTGGGTCACTGTCCAGGTCTCACTGGCCTTCCCTCAGCTCCTACGGGCATCCTATCTTGGGTAGGTTCCCTGTAGATTGTCTGAGCACATTGTTGATTTCTAGCACTGATAACAGTTTGTTTTTAATACATTTTGTTCACTGATGTGCTTTCACTTTTTAAAAAACTACTTTCCCTATATTGTAAGCTCCTGAAGGATAAAAATCTCCTAACTCTACCATTCTCTCCCTAAGACTTAGGTAGAATAAAAACTATGATAAAATAGTTATGAGGAATATTAATTTGAGCTACCCAAGTCTCACAAACATATATTTGATTTATTCTTTGTTCATCTCAGGGCAACAACCTAAGAAATCTTTCAATTTTGGTTAATAGCAGAATCCATTAAATTTGACTTCAATTATCTAAATAGCCAATAATTTCCTCTTACTGGTACATGCTTTCTTAGCAAAGATTTAAAATCCATGGAAGATGAATGATATTGACTGTCATCATGACTTCATTACCCTTCAAACATTCTGCATATTCTACTAGAACTAAACAGTGACTCTTTCTAGCCCTTTTTGGTTAGCACATAAAATCTACCGGTGGTCTGTTATAAATATCAAAACGTGGGTGTGGTGGTCATATTCAGAATCAACTTTTTGAAAATGAAAAATTGCTATAAGTAGGTCCCATATGAGAGGCAGAAATAGACACCTAAACTGTTTAATAATTTCAAACATGGAAATGTACCTAAGAATACATATCTATGTTTTAATTGCTATCTAAAGGTATTGAGTTATCAATCAATAAATCATTAGACATACAGATAGATAATTTAGGATAATATATTATTATATGAAATAATACTACTTATCCAATAAAATAATTCAGGTGTATTTTCTCACTGCTGGCAATCTTAATTCTGGGCATCCTGGGTTTTGTTTGTTTGGTTTTTGTTTATATGTTTGTTTTAGGGTCCCTAAATTTGTCAAATGCTATTTTCACATATGCCTCTGAGTCGCTTTAGAAATCAGAAACTCTTTGCTAAGGAGTGAGATGTTTTAACTATATATATGAGTCAAACATACACACAGACAAAAGAATGTTTACCTTACATGGTCATATCTGAAACATAAGGACTTACTCCTTTAAAAATATCTGCTCCAGGGGCCAGCCGAGTGGCTCAGTTGGTTAAGAACTCACTCAAGAGTGCGAGCTGTGAGCAACAGCGGTTCGATTCCCAGCCCAAGCTGAGTTGCCGCTGAGCTGCCAACAGGTGGCAGGATGGCTCAGCTAAGACATATATATATATATATATATATATATATATATATATATATATATATATATATATGTATATCTGCTCCATTATTAATTTATTTCATTAGAATCCCTCCTTTGAGTTAGGGCCCTATCTATAAAAAGCAGAGTGACAAAGCACAGAGGATTCACAAAGATAAAAGAAGATCCCTAATGAAAATTTGTTAACAAATCACTTTGTCTTCCTAGAGCTCAGTGTTATCATATTTAATAATAATACAAACACCAATAGAAACAATAACGAAGTTTACCTGAGTACTAACTACACAAGGCACTATGAACACCAATATCATAAAGTAAAAATTATTATGCATGTTTCACAAAAAATAAATTAAGCCTTGGGAAATAAAGTGAGTTTCCCAAGGTCCCATAGCTATTTGAGTTTGGATTCAAACCCAAGTTGTCTGACTCCAAAATTATATTCCAAAATCTATAAAACTAGGAGAATAAATTAGCTAACCTCAGAAAAAGGTGCTATTTTCTTGATAATGTTAATCAACTGTTATATTGGAAGGCCAAACAGGTGTGCTGGGAGAAAATAACAGGTCCGAATGGAGCCATATGGTACAGGCCTCTGGGAAGAGGTCCCCCACAGTAGAAAAATGGGCAAAGGACAAATAAAGCAACTCACAGAGAAATACCAATAGCAAAAAAAAACACAAACAAACAAACAAACAAACAATAAAAGAAACATTTAAGTTTACTAATAATCAAAGAGATTCAAAACAAGATAATATCTTCTGTTTTAGGGGCTATAAATTATTTTTTTCTTATATTGGAGAAATTGCTGAGAAACAGGCAGTATTGCTAACAGTAGAGTTCAGTAAACTTTTCTGTTACACATTTTGGGATTATGTAAGAAAAACCTAAGATTACATGTCTTCTCTTTTGAAAGTTTGTCTTAAGAAAATGCAGTTGGGCATAAACGTGCATACCAGGATATCACTATAGCATTATTTTTAATAGCTAACCTTTAGGAACAATCTTGATGTGCAAAAAAAGGGGGGATATTAAATTACTATGGCACATCCCTGAAATGGAAAATATGAAATTATATTTTAGAACAGAAAATTATCCATTTTTTATTTTTTAGAATACACATAAAATAATGTACACCAAATTTTCAGTGATTTCCTCTTCATGGACAGATTTCTGCTGAATTACAATATTTTCTACGCTGTACAATTCTGTTTTCTAAATTTTCCATAGTGAACATCTATTATTAACTCACAAAGTGAATAAGTATTTTTTAATTAGTGCAAATTAAAAAAAAATGCTTATCCCAAACTATCTAATGGAATAAACCCAGATTCATCATAATACCTATAAGAAACGTTAGAGAAGAAATATATAAATGTCGAACAAGTTTGGGCTAAGCTGAATGCAGACTTTATATCTTACTGGCTGTGTAACGTTGAGTGACTTATTTATTTATAATTGTGATAGCATTACATGCTTGGGACTATACAGGGAATCACTAAGAATGGTACATAAAGTCTTTATATCATGATCATATCGGGAACGTTGTCCTACCCACATTTCCAGTTTCCAACCATAAAAAAGCCATTACAATTGATATATTTTATTTGCATCACTTTATATGACTAACACGTTATATAATTTTCTACAGCTGCACTTTTTAATAGTAGGTGAGCTTTATTACAGTGGCACAACTATAGAACTTCATCAAAGGAGACGAGAGGAAGCAAGGAGCGCCAGACTAGAAACAAGCGTGGGAGGAGGGCTGTGGTTACCGAGGGTTGGGAAGTGCATATTCTTCACCCTCAGCCGGTCAATTTGAACTCTACATAATCAAGTATGAAGTCATTCCATTAAGTACAGATCTAGATTTCCTTCTGAAGGTTTTGGTTTGCTTGTTTTTTACATTTCTCACACACATTATTTAAATAACCAAAACCACAGTTATTGACATTCTACTGTGGATTATACAAGTATAAATGGTTAACTGAAAAAAAAAAAAAGAAGTGATTTATATAGAATGAAAGAACAATAAAAAATACATCAACCCAATACAATCACCCTGTAGGTTTGTAGGCGGAACAACGGAACAGACAAAATGAGAGGATTTAAGTGCACAATGTGCTGTTTACACTTTCCGAGAAAAAATGCCCGAGTTAGAATTTACATTTCAAAACAGATTCTAAAATAATATTGTGATGCTAATATGTCAGCTCACTGATATAACTGGCTCCCAGTCTTTTAGGCACATAGTACATTTTCCAGTTGAATTAGGTACACCCGTGAGGTTTGCTTTGGCCAAATTCATAAGAGTGGAAACATCCTATGTCACTTCCGGGAAAAAATTTTAAGAGCTGGTGTGCAATTAGTACCTCCTCCCTCTGCCACTGTGTCCTGGAAAGATCTAGATGGTAGCACCTCTATCAGCCTGCATCTGAGAGGGCGATTTAAGGAGAGCATTCAAGTGATTTTTGGTGGATATGTGCTGTGAATGAAAACAAAATGCCACTAATTTAAAACAATGGTTCTCAACTGGGGGCAATTGCTACCCTGCACCCCCAAAGAACATTTGGCAACGCCTGGAAACATTTTGGGTTGCCACAACTTATATGGGGTGTGTATTAATGGCGTCTAGCGAGTAGAGACCAGGGATGATGCTAGAAATTCTACAATGCACAGAACAGCCCGCTACTATGAAGAACTACCCAACCTTTTAGCATCATCCCTGGTAGTGCCACTTGTGATAAATTCTATTTCTAATTCATGGCGCTACAAGGAGTTTTGTTAGTACAGCATAATCTAGGCTGATCTGACTAAGAGATGGCTCAATATTTGAAAATTTATTAATATAGTTTTACTACAATGATAGGGCAAAGAAGAAAAATGTGAGCATCTTAAAAGATTTTGGCAACTTATTTGATAAAAATTCAATGTTTATTAGTTAGTAAACTAGGAAATCATAGCTATTTTCTTAATGTCATGTTTGGATATAACAAAAACATATTTCTTAAAATAAAAGTCAAAAGTATGATTAATATTGAGTCAGTAGAATGAGCCCATCAGGCCAAAAATAGAAATAATCTAGTTGTTCAGCTGGTAATAGTATATATTGGGTTGTCGGAAAAGTCATGACATATTTTTTCTATGGTTTTGGTTGCAAAAATGCGCCATGTTGCTCATATCCATTAATAGGATCAATGAACATCTTTTGGGGACCCCTGTCCGATGTAGGGGTTTGGGCTGGATGTGTTTTATCTTCTCTCTGCACTTCTAAATTAAAGCTTTTTAAAAGGTGAATTTATTACAACATCTATCCTATAATGTAACTAAATGCTACTTGCAATAAAAAACACAAAATATTTGATAATAAAATATTTTGAATGTGGGTGGCTTCCAGTTTATAACTTATGACCTACACATTTTATAATCTTTCTTATACTGACTAGGTCCCTTTGATAATGACCAAAACTTGAAATTACAAGTGGCTAAGACCTGGGACCAGTTCTGCCAATTCCATTGGTAATAATACCTGACTGAACCTGGGATGACGGCTCAGCTGATCTTGTTGGTAGCTGTATTCTAAGAATTCCATTCATTCTCAGGAGCTTAGCAGTGAAGCTCTTATTGAAATAATAAAGAAAGACTTAAGGAAGAGGAATTACCATGGAAACTGCCTTTCACCCTCCTACCCTCATAATTTACTAGTCAAAGACTTTCATGGCCATAAAATTGTCAATGGAAATTTTTGAGACAGATAACACAAATGTTTGAAGTAGTTTGAATGTCCTCAAAAAAATTTTGTTCTTTGGGGGTGGGGGCAGCAATTGCCCACAGTTGAGAACCATTGTTTTAAAATAGTGGTGTTTTGTTTTCATTCACAGCACATATCCATCAAAAATCACTTGAAGGCTCTCCTTAAATCGCCCTCTCTAGGATGCAGGTTGATAGAGGTGCCACCATCTAGATTTTTCCAGTTTGCCATAGAGATATTTACCAGGTAAGAAGATGGATTTTTCAGTCTAGATTTTACTGATCTTATTTTGAGAAGCTTTTACTAGTCCAATTCATGAAAAAAAAAATCCTCCTAAAGGAATATTTGATCTTATGTTTTAAATAATTTGATTTTACATACTTAAGAAATTATAAACATCATATATTTGTATTTATTACCTATAATGGTCAAGTTTTGCATTTAATGGAAAAAAAATAAGTTTTCCAAGAATGAAACTCCCATTTATAACATTGAAACTTGGAAATAAAGAATTGCCTTATGTTGGGTACATACATTAGCAGGGTTTAGAGTAAACTGAGTCAAGGTTGAGGTTTATCTGTATCATACAGCAATAAAAAGCAACCTATCTTGGACAATAACCAACAGCATGACTGTGTTTTTCTTTTAACATTTTATGAATGAGGTCTAGAGATCCTAAATTCCATGGAGTGGCTCGGTAGAAAACTTGGAATTCAGCTTCTGGAATTGTCATGCTCTAATCTCAGGCGTAAAAACAAGGAATGAAGTTTTTTTATTTCTGTGCTTTCTAGTGCTTTGTTATTTATGTGAATAGATTTAAAAAATTATTACTGAAATAGTATTTCAGTAATGATTTATAATAATACAAATAGAAAACTTCAGATATGTTAGTCACTTATGAATATAAACTAGTATTTATTATCAATATACAGGGAAATGCTTTTAATGTTCAGATGTAGTATGGTTACGTCCTTGCTATACATCAGGTATATTTTATACAAATCAATCGCAAAGTTCCGAGAACACAATGGCTAAACTCAATCGTCTGTATGTTAATGCTAAAGGTGAGGGAGGGCGGTCAAGCAAAGGTAGATCTCTTAGAGAGCAGTTCAGATACCATCCTGATTGAAGTAAGAACCAGGAGGCATGACAAAGAAATCTGTCACAATTTTCAATTGTAAGTAAACATTCCAGAGGAACCGAGAAGAAACATATTATTTTGTAAAATGACCAGATTCTTTCTTACTACGGCAAAAAATACAAAGTGCTGTTATATTTCTTCCGTTCACTTTTTTTGGGGGGTAAGTGTTGAGGAGATAAAAATTAACTGAGATATTTAACAGCTTGTTTCTCACAATACAATACAGACCAAATGACTAGGGAACGAACTTCATTTTTCACCTTTGATAATTGTTTAGATGCAGTCTTTATACAGCCTGCAGTCCGGGTTGGGAATGAATCTGTGATCATTGATTCATTTTATGGGGGAAAAGAGGTTTCAACCACCCAATTTTGTATCAGCCCAGTATTAAAAATAACTCGTTAATTCAGGCAATGAATTGTCTCAAATAGAAAAAATTCAATGATACAAGTGATTCTTATGTTGACAACAATAACAAGATTAACCCAAACAGAAAACAAAAAGTGTTGGTTTATTGAATTTTCATATCTTTGTAAATAGGTTGGTTAGTCATTCATGCACATGTAGCCCTTTTTTGGGAAGTTCTAGGTCTAGCGGATCTTTGTTCTTTTTTTCATTACTTTATTCTTCTCTTTGCAATTGGCTTTTGGAAACGTCAGGCTTCAAAGTGGACACTGAATGACAGACCATAGCCTTCTAGTCATACCCCAATGGGGAAAGGCTCATGCTTTTCTTTATATTTAGGGACCAAAGTTATTAAAAGATAATTCTCTTTCTGAGCTGTCCTCAATAAAATGGGCAGACAGAAGGCTGTGCGAAGTGTCCGCACTGAGCTCATGTTACTCATTCTTACTCCAAACATGCACATCTAACTGTAGTTTGGGCAGAACCACGGAATTGGACATTTAGAGTGTGGCCTGACAGAGGAATTCCAAAGGGCTTTGTTAAACATTAAACAGCTCTGTTTCCTTCTAGTTAATAGCTTGTAAGAAGACTAAGAAAGAAAAGACAAATATTCTATTCCAACTGAATTTCCATGTTTTATGGATGACTGACTGCCACAGTGCCCACCTGTAAGTGGGCTATGAAATTGCTGGGGGTTAATAATAATAGTGACTTTAAAAATTTATTCCTTACCTGGACAGATCCTTATCTGTCTTGGCAAGTATCCTTTTATAGCTTGCTCATGTTTTGCTGAATAGATGCCTCATGTGTTACAGTTCTGAGGACATAGATGGTGGACGGCAATTGGGTTTAGATGTTTGTGGATAACAGCCGTGCAAGGGGCTGCCCGATGACTGCTCTGCACACTCTGGCACAAATAAGCATTGCAAAAACAGAATTCCATAAGCACTGCCTAGTTAGGCCTTTTTGAGCACCAAAATGTGAACCTTAATATTGGAAGTAGGGGGAACCCTGAACTCAGCACAAAATGTGAACTTCAAAACAATTTCCTGAAAATGACTGAAGTTTCTTTTTTTTTTTTAATTTTATTGGGGAACAGTGATGGTTATTGGTTACACATTGTTTTTATGCTACAATGGCATAGTTGACTCTTAAGGTGGGTGCAGATTACAGTGGCCCATGTGGGGATTGAACCAGAAACCTTGGTGTTATCAGCACCACACTCTAACCCACTGAGCTAACCAGTCATCCTGAGGCTTCACTTTTTAATGAGAATGTTTTCTATATCATTGTGTACAACATTATAAATAACACATATGGGTTCTGTTATCTGTTTCCTCTTTTCCAAAGAAGTGGTGAAACCCTAAACCCTTAATCTACGTGGTTTAGGAGATTTATCCCAGTTTGGATTCTTGTCTGTGTGTGCTCCATTACTGTTTTTTTTGTGAGGTCTAATCTGAGGAAGAATGTTTGCTTTTCATGTCAGGGCACTGATTTTTGCTTGTGCTCTTCCTTAAAATTCAGTCTGAAAGTAGTAGGTCTTAAACTCTAGAAAATGCTTCGCTCCATGTGTTTCAGGTTGCTGATTGAAGATGTGTGCTGCTGCTGCTCTCTGCCTTTCTTACCCAACTATTTCAGGGTTGAACATTTTCTGCCAATTACTAGCTCCCTGTGGGATCAGCTTTTTTCCATAGAACATTTCCTGAGTATTGCAGTCTGTGTAGAATATGTGCTTCAAAACATCAGCATAGTGATGGGAAGCAGCATTCCTTTTGGGCAGAAAGATTTACTTCACTATTTAGAACACCTGAAAATAGATTTTCTATTACACAGAAATATAAATGTCAACAATTTCTATTCAGTTCCATTAAACTTTTCTCTAGTTCTGTGGTATGATTAATTTTTCTATAGTAAATATTTTGAGGGTCCCACTACTTAATTTATCCAGAATCCATGGATCTAGAAGGTCTAATACCCGAGGATTCTGATTAAACTCAGTATTAGTATTTGCATAGAAAAATGGGTACTGGGTTGGTCAGGGTAGGCTACCTTTTATAACAAACAGCCCCCAAATATCAATGTCATTAGGCAACAAAAGCTTCTTTAATAGTCACTCACAGTTCAATGTAGGTTGGCATGAGGGGTGAGCTGGGGGGTGGGGAGGAGTGATTTTGATCCATGTAGTCATTCAGGGATCCAGGCCTTCCATCTTGTAGGTCCCCTCTCCTCTAGGTCCTTGTTATCCTCTCTATTCAGGTGGAGGTTTAATGGGACAGGCCTGAAAATGGTCATCATTTTAGCTCATAATCCATTATCCAGAATTGACTTCTCTGTGCCCAAGAAGAAAAGGAGAACATGAATATTACTGATCACTAGCACTCTCTCACAGAAAAGAAATGATTTAACATCACTGTCCCAGGACAAAAATGGAAGGATTATTTTGTTTATTACATTTTTACTTTTGTTTTATTTTTTAACACTTAACTTTCTTTTCATATTTACATGTAAAAGTGATAATATAATAAGAATACTTCTCTGTACTAACACATGAAAACGATTCTATTGTGTTTTACCTAGCAGTGCTTTATGTCATTTTCATAGTAATAGTATTGAATTTACACTGAGCCACCCATAATTCCTTGCTCAGTTTTTGTGATCAGTGGTAGGCATTTGCAAGATGCTTGATGGGGTTTCAAGTATAAACTTAAGTAACAGAGGAAACTGAATTTACCTAGCCATGAATGACATAATCTATTGGGTTGCTGGAAAAGTCATGACGTATTTTGTATATGTTTTCCAAAGGTCATTTATTTATATAAAGAACAAAGATCAACCAATGATATATTGCCTATTTTGTTTGATGCCCTTTTGCCATCTTTCAGTGAGCTTCATAATTCCTTGTTCATAGAAGGACCTGTCTTTATTTGTGAAAAACTGAACAAGGTGCTGATTTACAGCCTCATCTGAATTGAACGTTATACCACATAAGGAGTTTTGAAGAGAGTGAAACAAATGGAAGTCTGATGGCGCAAGGTCAGGAGAGTATGGTGGGTGTGGCAACACACCCCATCTAAGCTCCAATAATTTTTGACAGGTGATCAAACTTGTGTGTGGTCTCACATTGTTGTGATGGAACACAACTCCTTTACAATTAACAAGTTCTGGATGTTTCCAGATGATGCATTCGTTCAAACTGTCCAATTGCCGATGGTACACATTCGAATTGATTGGTTCCTTGGTAGGAGCTTGAAAAACATAACACCTTTAAAATCCCACCACACTGAGAGCATAACCTTCCTCTGATGAATGTTTGCTTTTGATGTCGTTTGAGGAGAATCATCACATCGGGACCAAGATCGTTTACACACCACATTGTTGTAAACAATCCACTTCTCATCACCAGTTATCAGTCGCTTCAAAAAAGGATAATTTTCCTTACGTTTATTGAGCATATTGCAGATGTTTATATGCGTCGTCAAATGAACTTCTTTGATTTCATGTGGAACCCAAATATCGAGCTTGCTTACATATCCCAGTTTCTTCAGGAGGTCGTGAATGCTTGAGTGATAGATGCTCAATGTTTCTGCATTCTCTCGTGTCGTGTAACGTGGGTTTGACTTGATCAATGCCTTTATTTTGTCATCATCAACCTTGGTGGGCCTCCCTGACAGAGGAGCATCCTTGAGATCAAAATCACCAGCACAGAATTTCGTGAACCATCATCGGCACTGACGTTCTTGTGGAGCATTGTCACCATAAACTTTATGCAACTTTTCACAAGCTTGATGCATGTTCTTCCCTTTATGGAGGTAAAACAGTAAAATATGGCAAAAATGCACACTTAGGTCTGCCATCTTCAACTTGTAAAATCTCCAAAACTCAACCAAATAGCTCAATTTTTTTAGACTGAAGCTAGAACTGTCAGCTGTCAAATGACATAGCAATAACATAGATGCAAATGACTCTAATACTTCCAAAAATGAACTAGTGCCATCTGTTGCAAACATACATCATGACTTTTCCGACAACCCAGTAGTTGAAGGCACTGAACTTAACAGCCATATTAAAGGAAATAAATATATACAAATTATCTATAAGAATGTAATTTAATAGAAACTATGGAACATATTTCAATTTTATCTATAGAGTTCAATATTTTATTTTTGAATATTTTAACTGATAATGTTTGATCATATCTAGATAATGCTTAATCAATGGTGGCTAAGACAAATGAATGTATCTCTCTGAGTACTTTGCGTACTATTTGGCAAGAAATATAAGCAGTGAGGATAATAATTCCACAACAAATTTTCTTTCAGCAACAGGAGTTTTCATAGATTGATTTAGAAACAAGGAAATAGCAAATTTCCTGATTTAATGTATAGAATCCCTACTTCAATAATCAGAAGGGGACAACTTCATGGACATATATAATGGTTGCTAGGTTTGGTTTTCAGAGCAGAGCCAAGATAAATGAGTTGAGGAGAACATCAAAACTGTATTTAAAATTAGGCTTATAATTGGACTTCTGCTACTGAAAATGATATACATTTTGCTACTCAGAAAGGAGGTACAAGCTTTGAGGCCATTATCTATCCCAAAACTTTTATTGATGATGCACTGTCTGCCAGCCATCCAAAAGAGTGTGTGTGTTTGTATATGAAAGTAAAGGAGTTTATCACTGCCAACCATGTAGGAACCAGGGAGGGAAATACGTTGATAGCATCCAATTCAAGTAATTAATAAGAATTCTTTGGTAGTGTGTAGGGATTAATTCATTTCAAAGTTATAAAATTAGTTTGTCTCCAAGCAATTCAGGTAATAGTTATTCAGGATAGTTTAAGAGCAAAACAGGGACTTCATTATTGTTATTATTTTTTAAGCTAGCATATATTAAGCACTTTCTATGTCCCAGGCTGTGAAATCAGCACCTTTTATTAGTGATCTCATTTATGACTCACAATCACATGAGGTAGATACTACCATTACCCCACTCCTTTTTAATTTTGTTACCATTAAACTTGTTTACATACTTATTCATTAAATGGGTACTGGTCATCTAATGTGCACCAAACACTATGAAATGTACAAAATACTGAGGTACATGAATGATCTCTGACTAATAAAACTGAACATATCATTTTACTACAGCATGGCATTCATTCTGGGTAATCCATCATCAAAAGCTTTATTTTTCTCCATCTCATAAGGTCTTTCCTTTCTCAGGCTCTTACACAAATTCTTCTCTCCTCTGATATGCTCCTGTCCAACTGTTCTTCCATACCTCAGATCTTCACTTAAATAATACTTCTTCAGAGAGATTTTTCTCGGCCTACCAACTAAATTTTAGTTCCTCAGGTTAGCCTCTCAAAGTCCTGTTTCATTTTTCTTTATCCCACTCACTACAATTCATACCTACATACTTAAGAGTATTTGTTAAATGCCCGTGTCTAAAATTTGACCATAATCTCCTTCAGGGCCAGAGGCATGTCATTTAGGTTCTTATATGAAAAGTTTAAGGGTTTATTCTAAATGCAAATAGAAGCCAAGGTTAGTTAGCAGGGTAGTGACATGTTCCTGTTTACATCCACCTTAAAAATACATTTTCTGTAATCCTTGGTGCCTTTGAATGTTTTCAATTTTGGGCCGGCCGAATGGCTCAGTTGGTTAAGAGCTCGCTCAAGAGTTTGAGCTCTGAGCAACAGCGGTTCGAGGCCAGCCCGAGCTGAGCAGCCGCTAAGCTGCCAATAGGTAGCAGGATGGCTCAGCTTAAAAAAAAAAAGAAAAAAAATGAATGTTTTCAATTTAGCTTGTTTTTGGTAAACCAAACTATTTTTTTTTAATTTTTTTATTGTTAGTTTCAGGTGTACAGAACAATGCAATAGTTATCCTTTTCACCCTCACAAAGTAACAACCCCCCTCTCCCCATCTATTGCCCTCCCCCCCAATATCATGCTTATCTATTACAATTCCATTGACTCCATTCCCACTCTCTACTCAATGTCCCGTGACTATATGTATATATAATTATAGTTGACATACAGTATTATTCAACATCAGCTTCAGAAATACAGTGCAGTGGTCAGTCCTCTATACCAACTATGAAGTGGTCTCCCCCACAAGACATGAGTCCATCTGGCCCCCTAAGAAATATTTACAACATTATTGATTATATTCCCCAGACTGTCTTTTTCTATCCCTAAGGCCATATTATAGTTACCAATTTGTATTGTTTCATCCCTTCCCCTTCTCCTTCATAAACCAAACTTTTAGTTACTTTGATTTTTATTTTTAATATTAAAGGGTCTGATTATCATGAACTGCTAGTTTGCATACACATATATCTGCTGATCACATGTACATGTTGCCACACAGAATAGATAATCTTCAATTTACATGGTAATTTGAAAACATGTTCTATTCTTGCCCTAAATTAAATGCTACCATACTAATCAGTCAAAAAAGTTGAGTAACTGATGTCAGGAATTCTAGATATGTTCTACATAAATTGTTAACTGCTAATAAGAGCAAGCCAGGAAAAGAGTATTAAATGCAATATATCTAGGGTTGACATAATTAGAGGAGGAAAAAAAATATCAAAGCCATAAAAATACTTTGATGTTGTATGAAACACAGGCTCTAGCAAACATAACATTGATGGATTGATTATATGGCTTTTCAAAGTTTTCCATTCACAGTTAAATCCAAACTAAAAAGTTAGAGCACTGAACTCAGAAAAATCTGGAGGCTTGCATTTTATTTTCAATGAGCAAAGTGGGCAGTTCTTTTATCATTCAGATCCCTGCTCACTGAACCGATTTCCTGTTTGGAGGCTAAACCAAGGATTAGTTAATTTGATTTAAAAAAATGTGACTAATGAAACATCAGGAAAGGAGAAAAAGGAAATGCTGAAGCATGTGCTGAATAATATTTATGGCTTATATTTATGTATGTGACTCAGATACTTAGAAGTAAATTCAACCCAAGTGAAAAAGAAAATTACTACTTTATGTGTGACCAAAAATTTACATAACATTTGCAGATATTTATAAAATTCTAGACTATTTCTTAAGTTTGCAATCAAGAAAAACTCTAGTTAATAGAAAATGACAAACCATTTAGTATTAAAACTGTGATAGCTGGATCACAGAATAAGAAAACCATTCTTGCATCAAGCTTCAGTTATGTCATGTCCTGTTACTAATTCCACATTACAGATTGAACTGAAATTGTGTAAATTATGGTCACACATATTCTAAACTCAAGAACTATATCATACTTACATTGCATTTCTCAATGTATTCAGAACCCTTTCTAATAATAACTAATTGATTCTCATAAAGGCAAACTATTAAATCCATGATTTAGATGAATAAATATACATAGAGAAATACTGTGTTTTTTGATATTTTCAGTACAGCCTGAGTCAGTGGTCATGTTGACTAGAAATGGACTCTAATTGGAAAAAAGAGGCATAAGTTTTTCTGTTCTCCTTTAGTATAGTAGTATAAACCGAGATAAGCTACCACTTTGCAATATCATAAAAGTACATTAACATTATCAAAAATAAAGAAAAAAGTACTGATATCTTATTTCCCAGTCATATTATGAAAATAAAATATTGAGAGTTATATCTAACTATATTTCTAGATGCCATTCATGGGTACTCTGGAATGTTAAAATTAAAAAGATAAAAAAAATTAACATATCACCTAATTTTTTGGAACTATCACTAAATGTTTAGATAGGGAGCTGGGGATGGTGTCATTAAAAAAAAACCAAACTTGAAGGTAAGTTATATTAAATACATTTACTAATTACTTTCACCTTGCATTTTTCAAAGGAACAGTATAAGACATGACAGAGATTTGAACTGAAGAATACAGGACTAATATTTCTTGAACAGTTATCACATGATAAATCTCATTTAAACTTGCCACAAGCCTGCAAGATAAGCATAAATATCCCAATTTTATAGATGAGAATATTGGAAAGTTATAAATGAAATCTGGGCCTAAAAGATTCGAAGGCCATAATCTTCCTCTCTGCTTTCCACTCCTTCTAATTTTTTGATACACCTCAATAAAAGATATGGGGTGAGGGAGAGGAGAAAATTGAGTACAGGAGAGGAAGAAAGTGGTAAAATGATAAGAGAAAAATCAAGTTGAAAAGTCAGAATTGACTATTACTTGGTTTCATCAAAATATCAAAGAACACGTATAAGCCAGCCTCCAAAATGATTCCAAATCATTTCTGCCTCCTGGTATTCATGCTCTGGAGTAGTCAGCTCCCACATTGAATATAGTTGACCTGTGTAACCAAAAGGATAGTACAGACAAAATACTATGTGATCTAAAGCTAGATCATAAAAGACATTTTAGCCTTCACCTTGCTTCTCCTTGGATCATTCACTCCAGGGGAAGCCAACTACCATGTCATGAAGACACCCAACCAGCTCTGTGGAGAGGTCCATGGGATTAAGAAACTCTCTGACTAATCATCAGGGATCTGAGGTCTTCAGTCACCAGCCACGTGAGTGAGTCACTTTGCAAGTGGATCCTCTAGCACCAGTCAAGTCTTCAGATGACAGCAGTCCTGGCCAACAACTTGGCTACAACCTCCTGAGACCCTGAGCTAGAATCATTTCTGAATTTCCACCTTAGCCATTCCATAATTTCTGACCCAAAGAAACTGTGAAATAATAAACATTTATTTTTTGTTTTAAGCCACTAAGTTTATGTTATGCAACAACTGATTACTAATTATACAGAATTAACTGACAGCTGATTTGTTGGGCAAGTTCATTAAGATCATCATGATATGTAAAGTCAATACTATTATTATACATGAAATAAAAAAAGAAAACAAGTTTTCTTGATTTTTTTAAAGAAGCTGCTAGTCTGAATTTCAACAAATTTTTAAAACATAATAAACAAATAAGAACTAGAGAAACAGTCTTCTACTTTTAAATGATAAAGCTTAGAGAGACCAAGCTTTGATTCTGAATATAGACAAGGCATGATCTCTAAAGCAAGTTTAAATTCTACCAGTGAGGCCTTAGTTAAGTGTCCTAATTTATTGGGCTTCAGTTTCCTCATGGACAAAATGTGAATAATAAGTTAATCTACATCAAAGTGTTATTGTGAAGATTAAATGAAATAATACATTTAAATTACTTAGGGCAATGACCAGCATATAACAAGTGTTTAATAAGTACCATCTATAACACTATTACCATCATCATCATCATCATCATCATCACAAAGGCTCAGTGAAATCCTGCCTAGAGTTACAACACTAGATCAAAATAACTTATAGAAACACTAATTCAAAAAGATATGCACTCCTATGTTCCCTGCAGCACTATTTACAACAGCCAAGGAAACAACCAAAATGTCCATCAATAGACAATTGGATAAAGAAACTGTGGTACATATATATAATGGAATATTACTCTGCCATAAAAGAATGAAATCCTACCGTTTGTAACAGCATGGATGGACCTAGAGGGTATCATGCTAAGTGAAATAAGTCAGACTGAGAAAGTCAAATACCACATGATCTCACTTATATATGGAATCCAAAGAACAGAATAAATGAGCAAACAAAATAGAAACAAACTCATAGATACAAAAAACAAACTGATGGGAGAGGAGTTGGGGGAATGGGTAGGAAAGGTAAAGGGGTTAGAAGTACAAATTGATAGTTACAAAACAGTCATGAAAATGTAACATATAGTATGGGAATACAGACAATAATATTGTAAAAACCATATATAGGTCTTATGGGTACTAGACTTATCAAGGGGCATCACTTCATAAATGATATGAATGTATAACCACTATGCTATATACCTGAAACTAATATAAAATAATATTGCATGCCAACTATAATTTAAACAATGTCATGAGGGTATAAAATACAGAATAGGGACTATAGTCAATAACATTGTAATAACTATGTACAGTGTCAGGTGGGTAATAGACTTATTGTGGTTATTAGTTTATGAGGTATATAAATGTCTAGTCAATATGTTGTTTTGTACACCTAAAACTAATTTTAAAAAAAGACTAAAGAATAGCTTATTTATTATCAATGAAAGAATCACATGATACGACATATTTATATTTGCTTTATATGTGTTTCATTATGTCTTAATTTTACTTCATGAAATTCTTTTTGGATGGTAATTGGACCAGGAAATATAAGAATAGAGGACCATTAAAAAAGAAAGAATAGGGCCAGCCGAGTGGCTCAGTTGGTTAAGAGCTTGCTCAAGAGTTTGAGCTCTGAGCAACAGCGGTTTGAGTCCAGC
>NW_017732261.1:428767-433690 GCF_001890085.2 Hipposideros armiger
AAGATTTTATTGGGGAATTGGGGGAGGGGAACAGACAAGTTGCTGTCCTTTTGTTCTTCAGTCTAGTTGTGGAGGATGTCGCTTCACTGGCCCATTTGGTATTATCATTGCACTCTTCCTGGGTGAGGCAGATTGGCTCACAGTGCCTATTGGCAGCTCACGCCGGCTGTTGGCAATTCACAGTAGCTTATGGAAGCCCACTGCAGCTTCACTGCAGCTTCACTGCAGCTCCACTGCAGCCTACACCATCGCCAGCGACTCACAGCAGCACAGCTCCAGGTTGAGCTGTTGTTCACCATCTTAGCTGTAGAGGGCAGTGTCACTGGCCCTCATGTGGGATCCGAACCAGCGCCCTCCTGCTCAGAGCCTGCGTCCCAAGCCAGCTCTTAACTAATGCGCCACTCGGCCAGCCCAATAATTTCTTAATAAAGATATGCTGGTAATAATAAACAACTAAAAAGTTTTAGGAATGATTAGTTATTGATTTTCTAAAACATATTTTATATTATAGGAAATAAATATAAATGGCAAAACTTCAATAAACTTTATATTAATATTCTTTGCTTTTGGTTTTACTGGATGTGGAACTTAAAATCTTTCTGTACTTTATTTTTTAGGATTTATCCTTCTGATCAATTAATGGGCTAGAAACCCACAACTCCAGAGCATTTAGAGTTCGGTTATTTTAAAAATGAATATCAAATATTGGTTTCAAACTTTCAAAAAATGGTTATCTGCCTAAGTCTTCAAGTTTTATTGGAATTATCAATCCATTGAATTTATTGTATTATGGAAAGTGCATATAACATAAAGGACTAAATTTGGAGAAAAAAATGAATATGCTTCTTGCTGCCAGTAAAAAGGAGAAAAAGCACCTTATTTTAATTTTGTAATAATTTGAAGACCTAGGAGGATGTTAATATAGCTAAAAAATGATGAAATATTATAACATATAATAAGCAAACTTAAATTGTATGATTGATGTACCTATTTAAATATTTCATAATAAAAATTTTTTGAATTTTATCCAGAATCTACTAATTCATGCCAATTTTCATGTGTGTGAGTATGCTTTTTTTTTTTTAAGATTTTTATTGGGGAGTTGGGGGGATGGGAACAGCACTGGGGAATTGGGGGAAGGGGAACAGACAAGTTGNGCTGAGCTGCCAACAGGTGGCAGGATGGCTCAGCTAAAAAAAAAAAAAAGAAAGAATAAATTTTGGAAAGCCATACAGAAATAACATATAACTATAATTCATATTTGGCACATGCATTTATTGCATTCTTCTGACTATAAGTATAAGCCCACTAAAACTCAGGGAGGATCAGTGACATCAGCACTTATCAAACATTTTGATCTCATTACTCCTTTGCATTCTTGTAAATTACTGGAGACCACAAGTGCTTTTTCTTATGCTGATTATAGCTATTGATGTATATGTGTGTATATATATATATATATATATATATATATATATAACTATATATGTGTGTATACATAATATATATGTGTATATATATATACACACACACACATTTATAGATAGATAGATAGATAGATAGATAGATAGATAGATAGATAGATACCTATACAGTTTTAGGTATTAAATCCAGAAATTTAAAAAATATATATTAATTCTTTAAAGATAATAATTATAATCCTTTGTGTTACTGTGAATAATCTATTTCATGAAACAGAAAACTATTTTCCAAAAGAAAAATATTTAATGAGAAGAGTGAGTTTTATGTCTTATAAATATCTTTAATGTCTGAATTAATAGAAGACATCAGTATTGTCAAATGTCTCTTCATTCAGCTTGTTGCACTATCACATGTCACATAGCTTCTGGAAAACTGCATTATGCACTCATGAGTCAATGACAGTTAAAAAGGCACATAATGTTTTAGAATCATTATGAAAATATATTAACTCATGGATACATGTGTTCTCCAGATCATACTTTGAGAACTATTGAGTTACACCATTCTGGGAGTCAAGAACTAAAGAATCTCAATGGCTCTTTCTCGTCCATCTTAGTTTTGCACTAGAGTGGTCTCCGAAGACTGTACATTTTCCGAATGAGCATTGGATATGCTTCTACAGGAAAAAAAATCTAGATTACTTCATTAAAAAGTTCATCCTAACTATGAACACACATAAAAAAATACGATAATAGTAACTAAAATTATTGAATATTATACTCCATATATCATGCTAAGTCCTTTGAATACATTATCTCATCTAATCTTTAGAACAGTTTCAATTTTTCAGATGAAGAAACTGAGGCTTAGAAGTAAATTGCTGAAGATTACACCAATAGCAGATGCCAGGTCTCACAGTACTAAAACTCCTTAAGATACTGCCTAGTACAGTATGCGCTCTAGAGAATAAAAAAGAGGTATACAGTCCTGGGTCTTGAGCTGTTTATGGTTACTAGAAGAGTTATAACTAACATTCCCCAAATAATGGGAAGGTGATCTAAGTGGTTAAGTGGAATTTGTAGTTTAAACAAGGAGTCTACAACTTCTGAGAATACATAGTTCGGTGGGCACTGAGCTGGAGCATGGTGGACATTTTCAAGGAGAAGGACCTACTTGAGCTGATTTTTATGGCATAGAATTACTGAAAATAACAAGGGAAGCTAGAACAGAAAAAAGGGACAGAATGTGAAATTTAGGAAAATAGGAAAAAAGCATAGCATAAGGGTTACACTAAGGAAATAACTTGATGGAAACGAAAGGTTTCTGTGGTGAGTTAAGGAGCATTAATTCGAATAGGCACGTGGACCACATAGCCCTTGCTGTTGGTGGTGGGGGCCCTGCCCCAGCAGAGGTTACTCCCCCAGAGGATGGCAGGAGCCATGATGGCATGTGGCTATGTGACCCTAACTTTTAATCAGCAACATACTGGCATCTTTTTCTCAGTCCACGGACTTTATTTCTGTCAGGAGCACACACAGTCAATGACTACAGCTAATTAAATGGGGTCCAACATTCTTTCATGTTCTAAGGAATAATATTTCTCAATCTTGAATACCTTAAGCAGATTATCGATAACAATATCTATGGTGAAAATATTAAAATATGTCTGTGTGTATAAGTGCTGGAGCAGGAGGGGTTTCAGACGATGGACTTGCAATTTAATACTGGACCTGAGCATTTCACTGACTCCGGTTAAAGTTTTATACTCTTGAGGATATACACAGTTCACGCAAACTATACGCTCCATGACTGGAGATACAGTGGACAGACATCTTGGTAGATGACTTATTTCAACATCATAATTGATTAATGTAGAAAGTATAGTGTTGGGAGAATGTTCTATCTCTACTCTTAAAGTTAACTTACATGTGAAATGTACATGAGGTCCCTCTTAATATTACTCCCTCTGGAGAAAAGTGACAATTGGATTGGGATTCTGGAAAGAGAAACTGTGTATGTGCAACCACATCCTTTCCTCTTGTCTGGGAGGTGAGCCACCCACAGTTGACACAGTTACATTGTAAGTGAGTCTATTTAATTCTGGTGCTCAGTATTAGGAAGCCTCTTACTTAGAGATGGGAGCCACATTCTCTAATATCAGCTTCATTAGTAATGAAGTTGATATTTGGTATTCCTTTTGCCTTACTATGTTTTCTTATTACTCAATTGCTTCAGATTGCAGGCAGAGAACATGGATGTTTTCACTGAGCCCTCAAAGACTTAAAAAATATATTGACAATTTTTTTTAAAGAAGAAAACATCATGGAAGTGAAGTAGCAGTAATTTCCAGAACAATCATGTGATGTTGTAGGATATTTGACTTAATCAAACAGATCAGTTGGCACAGTGTTGAAATGTTTTTCGATCTAAAAAGTAAGAGATTGCCTGAGACTTCAGGTAACCTAATTATGAAAACAGTTGATAAAGCAACTCCTAAATACTAATTTCTGAACCCTTTTAATAACTTTCAGTTTCTTGTGAAATTCAGAATTTTCTTTTTCTGAAGTCTCTCAAGTACATTACTTAAATTAGGTAGATTTGCCTGCAGTTTTCCAAGATATATAAGAATTAATGAAAGATGTAGAAATTTTTTTAGGTGACACAGAAGGTTTTGTTTTTTTTAAGGAAAGGCTGGTAATGAAATTGGTGCATTGTTTTCCTGAGAAATTATAGAAAGTTTCTTCTCACATAACTATATAACTATTCCAAATGTTGGTGTTTAGAGTGTCAAATAATTTTAAAGTGTTGGTAATATTTCTGGGAGAAGGCAATTTAAAAATATTCATGAAGGGAGATTAAATTATTGATCATACTTTACCCTAGAGATTAAACACTTTATTTTTCTACTCCAAAATATCTACAATCAATATCTATGTATTAGGTTAAAAATTACAATTACTAAAAATTCACTTATAAAGTGTTAAAACTTATGAAGACTGCTCAGCTATTATGAAGCCAGATTTTACCAAGTGAGTTGTTCCACTATTATAAAATATGTCTATATATTATTAGAATCTCATTTAGTGCATTGGAACAGTGATAATATTGATGATGATAACAAAGGAACTCTTTGGTTTTTTTATAGAAATATTTAACTAAATTGTTTTGAAAACATCAAAATGGTACTAGAATGGGAAAATTGGACTAGAAGTTAGTTATTCTCTTTATCATTCTTGATAGTGATAACATGATCACAAATGAAATTTTAGCACTGGCTTTTTCTTATTAAAACAAACTCACTTCTTTCTCTACCAAATGTAAAAAATTGTCTTTTTATGTCCATGCATTAAACTCATAGTAATGTCATATAGCAAATGAAAAATAACTAATAATTTCTTTCTTTTTATTTTTTTAAGATTTTATTGGGGAATTGGGGGAGGGGAACAGACAAGTTGCTGTCCTTTTGTTCTTCAGTCTAGTTGTGGAGGATGTCGCTTCACT
>NW_017732261.1:435005-525111 GCF_001890085.2 Hipposideros armiger
GGAGGGCAGTGTCACTGGCCCTCATATGTGGGATCTGAACCGGGGCCCTCTGGCGTCCCAAGCGAGTTCTTAACCATCGCGCCACTCGGCCGGCCCTGTGTGAGTATGCTTTTATCTTTGAATTTTAAAAAGCAGACATTCTTATTCTTTATAAATGTCATTGATCATTTCCCAAATTATTAAGAGTAAAAAACAAGTTTTTGTCTTAATTTTCATTATATAAGTATATTTTCATTATCTAGCTTCACCTGTGAACATGGAAGCACAAAAAGAAATGAAGAATGAAAATTTTCCTCCCAAGTAACCAGTTGCACATTTTATAGTAGTCCAAATCTGGTTTGAGGTCTGTTTTTGTGGTGTCTCTGAGCTAAGAATAATTGTTTCATGTTTAAAGAGTTGTATGATAGGCTAAATAACTTCTCCTCCTCAGAAGATACCCATATCTTATACCCCAGAATTTGTGCATATGTTATCTGACAAGGAAAAAGGACTTTGCAGGTGCGATTAAATTATGAACCTAAAATGAAGATAGAGAATGACAAATAACATGATTTCACTTATATTTGAAATCTAAGAAACCAAAATACTCAAAGAAAACAGTAAGAAACATATATACAGAGAACATTTTGACAGTATAGGAGGGGATGTAGAGGGATGGGTGACAAATGAGAAGAGATTAATAAATACAAATTGACAACTACAGCAGTCATTGGAATGTATAATGTAGCACAGGGAATGTAGTCAATATTGTAATATCTATGTATGGTGTGTCAGATGGGTACTGGATTTATTGAGGTGATTACTTTGTAAGTTATATAAATGTGCAATCACTATGTTGTACATCTGAAACATATAATATTGTATGTCAACTGTAATTTAAAATATATACATATTAAAATAAACAAATTTAGAATGAAAGAAAATTACCTAGTTTGATAGTCACAGTATATATTTTAAGTTGATAATATCTATTGACATTTATTTTTTACACTTTATGAGCAGGAGTCATGGGTAGATATTTTTTGAAAAGAACTGACCATACATTGGAAAGTTGGTTTACTATTTGATTCTACCCTGACTGTATTACCCAGATCTGAAAAGATCATTTTCCATGGTTTTGCTTTAATGGAAAGAGACAAAATTTTTTCAAGTTACAACATGATTAATGGTTCCATTAATGATAGTAAATAAATGTTCTCTGTGAAATGAAAGTATCTAGAAAGCACATATTTTGATCAGTTTCATAATGTTAGTCAAAGGTACCTACAAGCCTATGGCAGTGGGATAGTTGTAGTTCCTATTGGTATCTTTTAACTTTGTAATTTTTAAATGGGAGACATTTGGTTATACTCTAGAAAGAAACATAATTTAACTCATCTTTTGTTCCTTCAAACACAATACTGTATAGGGTACGGCGTTTTTACTATTAAATTGTTTATTTTCAAGTTGTTTTCTGTTGTTGCTCTTCTAAAACTGAATTTTGCTTGTGTGGGTGTTGTTTTCTTTTTGCTTCCTGTTTTTTTCCCTATCTTCAACAGTTTTGTTAACAGTTTTAAATGACATTTTCCCAAGTTCCACAGACATATGCTCACCATATATAATTAACTTCTTTTCAGTAGGAAAATACAATGACAATATAAGGGTAGGTATACACTACTAAAAAGTTTTTCCCCTCCTACTGCCTGGTTTTTGGTTTTTTTTTAACAAGACAATATGCATGATGCATTCAGTGAACAAGAACAAAGCAATTAAAATCAGAGATCTTATGTTGAGAAATAAAAATTTTTTTCTTCTTTTAACTTTGTGAGTCAAATAAGTTATGAGTTTACTATGCAAGCACCTAGATGATTAGAACGACTTAGATATTATCTGAACTATTTCCAAATGGAGTTATTTCCAACTACTATAATATATGGACATTACCCAAGTCAATATAAAATATTTTTACTTTTCAAAAAACTTACTATTGCAGATCCATGAAAAATACATAATATCAAGGCAACCACCATTCCTCTTTTTGGGACTTAGGGAGAACAACTCAACTCACAAAAAGTGACTCATTAATAGAATTTTCAGTTTAAGACTTAAATTGTAAGGCAAATTATAAAGATCATTTGTCAATAAAAATGACTTATTTTATTTATTTACTTATTTATTATTTTATTTATTTATTTATTTATTTATTTATTTTTTTAGCTGAGCCATCCTGCCACCTGTTGGCAGCTCAGCGGCTGCTCACCTCAGGCCGGGCATCGAACCGCTGTTGCTCAGAGCTCAAACTCTTGCGTGAGCTCTTAACCAACTGAGCCACTCGGCCGGCCCCAAAATGGCTTATTTTAAATAAAGAAGTCCACAGCACTTAAGACTACTGCCCTGTAATCGTAGGATGAAACTGGTGTCCCATAGGAAGGAGGATTGAACTGGGATCAAATCATTGGATTCCTAGCCTTGAGAAATCAGTTTGAAATACACTACTGCTTATTTTGGTAGCAAATTAAAGAAATCTTTTTAGGTGACAAAGAAGTAGTACAGTGGATGAAAAGGAAGGAAGACAGAAGAATAGGAGCTGTTAGATATCAAAAGAAAAAAAATTGTTGCGTCTAAATGGAAAGGTAAAATTTTCAGCCTATATTAAGAAAACATGGAAAACTTTCCAGTGGCAACTTAGCAGTCAAATATAACTGCTGCTCTCTCCAAATATTCATTGTTGCTGCTTAATAATTACCTAGTGTTACTGGTATTGTCATTCTCTTGCATTTTATATTCATCAACACACACACACACACACACTCACACACACACACACAGAAAGAGAGAGAGAGAGAGAGAGAGAGAGAGAGAGAGAGAGAGAGAGAGAGAGAAAGAGAGAGAGATTTAAAATGTATTTTAAATGCTGCTTTAATTAATAAAGACTAAATTCTGATGGAAGTTTTTCAGATTAGTCTTTTCACTTTCCAATGATTATATTAAAAGAATTAAATTCAACAATGTATTGTCAAGTTAGATGTAGACATTTGGTTATTGAAAAACGCATTTAAATGAAGATAAAAGTAAGATGTCTGTTGAGTGTACTCATCTTTCTTAATGGTGACTGTGTAAAGAAATACAAAATAATAAACACAAATTAACTAAATTAGATATAAAAACTATAATCAAAGAGAAGATAAAACTGATTTAGGAGATTCAACATAAACCTATTGTCTTCTATTGCTCTTCAGCTAATACTCAATTTTGTGTTCTTCTCTTCTAAGTAGCTAGATCCCCATTTTCCTCTTTTGAAAATAATGCTTGTATTGATTAGTCAAAACTTACTGAAGGCTTACTATCTGTACAGCATTGGTATAAGCTTCTTGTCACCTGGTTTTATCTGTCCAATTGTAAAATGGAGGTTTGAAAACTCATATATACACACCAAAAAGACTCTGTGAGAATGTTTATGGAAGCTTTATTCATAAAAGCCCCAAACTGAAAAAAATCAAAATCTCCTTCAATAAGTAAATACAAAATATGATACATCCATACAATGAAATACTATCCAGGGATTAAAACAAATAAGCTACAATGCCACAAAAAGACATGGATGAGTCTTAAATGTGTATTGACAAGTGAAAGAAGCCAGCCTGAAAAAGCTACATGCAGTAGGATTCCAAATTTTTGACATTCTAGAAAGGTAAAACTATAGATGGCTAAAAGATAAGTGGTTACCAGGATTTGTAGGGGTGGGGGCAATGATGAACAGGTGAAGCACAGAGGAATTTTACTGTAATGAAACTATTCTGTATAATGCTTCAATGTTGGATACATGACACTATGCATTTGTCAAAGTCCATATAATAAAAAGTGAATCTTGTCGTATGCCAATTTAAAAAATCATTTAGCTGGTCAGGGGAAACCTAGAGCAGAATGAAGAATGTGACAAAACCATCTAACTGCCTTACAAATGCAGGAAACAATCTCACTGATGGGGGTGAGGAGAAACAGTGTTGACATAAAGAACTTTAAAAATGAATGGAGTTCATTTTTAGCAATTTTAACAATCAACAATTAACAATTCTGACACAACTATCTATCTATCGAGATATATATATACATATATATATATATATATGTATATATATGAATTCAACAATTAAATAAATGGGTGGTGGATGGTGAGAGCCAAATTTCTCATTGTTGGAGCAGGAGGTTATATATAGATACGCAATCAAGGAGAGGAGAATAATCTATGTAGTAATGGATTAGAGTTGGAGACATCATTATGAATTCATGTTTACCTTAATATAGATATGCATACAGATGGTTACATATAGTAATATTTATAAATATGTGTATATACACAGGTTATTATACACACATATAGTTCCTTGTTCTGTCAGCTGAAAAGACCTAGAAGCAACAACATTCTGGGATCAACAAGCAATCCTAGGACACAGATATTGGTTTCTCATACCATTCTCCAATAAAAGGAACCAGGACTCCTTAGAGAAATGCATAATTCGATGACTGGGGCAGAAAATATACAAGATGAGCCTGAAACATTTTATATTGTCAGGAAATAAGGAAGTGCTTACCACACATACACATAATTTGAGCATCAACATAAATAATATAGTATTGAATTATAACCCAAAGTATAAGATAAGTATGCATGAGTCCATACTAACATAAATAAATGATTTCATAAATAAATAAGTGGGGAAGACTGGACAACTCTTCATACAAAATAATTTCAAATAAATTATATAGCTATTTCACCCTCAAGGAGGTGACGTACAACTTCCTACCCCTTAAGTGTGGGTTGTACCTAGTGACTTCTTATCAAAGAGTGCAGCATGGAAAAAGGGGAAAAGAAAGTAATTTTATAGTAGAGAAAGCTGACAAACTCTGCTTCAGTTAGCTGATCAAAGTCAACATCAACAATGGTAAGTCATGTTGATTAGTATGTACCCTAGAAGTGATGTGAGGAAAATGGCTTTTTATCTTTGTGATTTCACAAAATACATAACTCTACTCTAGTCATGAAAGAAAAACATCAGACATAAGATGAAGTTTCTAAAAAACACTTGACCAACATGCTTAAAAGTGTCAATGCCATTAAAAACAAGGAAAATCTGAGAAACTTTCACAGCCATGAGGAGGCCTGATGACTAAACGTGATGCGGTATCCTGGATGGAATCCTAGAAAAGGAGCCAGACATCAGCTAAAAACCAAGTCACACTGAAGAGCATATAGACTTTAATTCATAGTATTGGTTCATTAATTGTGACAAATGTGCCACACTCATATATAATAAATAGGGGAAACTGAGTGTTGAGTGTATAAGAACTCTACTGTCTTCACACATTTTCCATAAACAGAAAATTGTTCGAAAATAAAAATAAATTAAAAAGTAGTTTCACACACTCAAGTTATTCCAAACTTACTAAAATAATTTTCACTAACTACATACAAAACTGGTTAACCTTTTTTAGAAGAATATTTGATTCTTTGAAAGAAAAGAGTTTCAAATATTATGTTCAAGTTAGGTAAATTCTCTAATTCTGTGTCAACTCAATAATGTTGAATTCAAGGAACAACTGCATATATTTGCAACAATTCTAAATGTATCAATCTCAACAAAGCATTCTTCAAATTTCATATATTTTGTGTAGCTACAAGATTGACAAAATGCTGTTGCTAGCAATCAGACCTGTGTATTGATTCAGGTTAAAAATCATTTTCATTGATTTGTATTGTATTATGGAAAGTTTCAATTTCAACATAAATTCTTGTGATTGTCTCCATAAATCACACGTATTTTCTTTCCTTAGAACTTCAAATTCAGTTTATTTATCTGATATATGATATCAGCAAGACAATGTAACATACTGCCATTTTGGGTCTTTGTTTTTTGAATATCTGACAAGCATATCCTTCATGAAAATTTTGAGTTGGAATACATAATACAGTAAATGTTTGTGAATACTTTCCACAATTCAAAGAGAACAAGTAAACAGCATAAATCATTAAGTTCATTTTATTCTATTTCTTTCAATAGTTCCATAAACTGGTGATGATTCACAGCATATATGTCAATAAATATATAAATATCGATATATATGATTTTCACAAGTGTATCCACGACATTTGTCATCGAGTCTGCTTCAAAAAACTCAGCACAAATATTTTTTACATCATACAGTGAAATAAAGCCATAAGAAAAACATCAGTCTCTTATTTTAAAATTTCAATAAATTCAGACTTTTTATGTAACATATCTGGACCATGATAATGAAAATTAAGTTTTTCATATATAGCTAAAATTCTTCTTTAATAGTTAAAATTCAAAAATTTCTGTTCCAAGAGCTTGATTTTTTTAGTCCAAGAACTGAATTTATTTGTAAATTTGGAAGTTTATTAAGTAGAAAATATCCAAGGAATTAATTGGACAGTGTCTTATTTTGTAGACTCATCTAAGGCTAAAGAAAAGTACTTGTGATTTTTCAAATTTTGAATCAATTGATATTTGATGTTAGAAAACTTGTATATACTATAGACAATTGGTGATAATGGAAGATCTTTCAGCTTCTGTAAAATATTTCTTTTAACCTTTTCTTCTTAACTTTATAACAAAATTTCCGTAATTGAAATAATAGTTTTGCTTTATTTTCCTATCAAAATAGTTTTATTTGTGCAAGAATCCAAGCCATTTTATAACAGTCCAAAGTTATAAACTCAGAACTTGTACATTTAATTCTATGTCAGTAACTATGTTGACCTTTTGTTACTATTGAGAGAAAAGTGTTTATTAAATTCACTGTACTTTCTGAGAATGTCCCTTAATTATGCTAACTATTACTTTGTGCAACAAGTAGTTTTACCATTTGGCTCTGCCTCAGCAAATTTCAATTGTCAACGATGGTAATGGTAAAATATGTAATATATCTTTATCCAGTCTTTTTTTTTTTCTTTACTGTTCTAAATTTAGTACTAGCATCTATATTTCCACTCAATTCTGCATCTATTACACACCTTTGTTTTAAATTTAAAATTTTGTTGATACTAGCTTTTAAACCTAGAAACAGAATTTAATTATAATTACCTATCATTTTCATAGTTATCATTGCAATTTAGGCTATCTGAATACAATATTCAAATAAGCACATTACAATGTAAATAAAAATAAGGGTGAGGGTAGCTTGGGACTAGGAGTGTAGTAAAAAATGGCTGAGGGCTAACAGGAACTAAGTAAAGACACAGCTTTTAGCTAGGCCCAGAGGCCCAGAAAGAGGATCAATTGTTGGGGGTACTCCAAGAGCCCTAAGCAGAAAGGGTACAGCTGGCAGTCTAACCAGCCTCTGGAGTCATTCAGGAGGCTGCTGCCTGATAACTCCATGGAAATAATAGCCATACTTGCACTTTGAGATTTGACTATCATACCCACAGCAAAAGTTCTTAGAATATGGGGAGAAATACTTTACCCACAATTGGTTTTAGGAAAGAGTATGGCAGCATTTAGAGAAAGGGGGACTACGATAGGAGAAAGTGACATATTTCTTCTTTTTATCAGCATAATAATTTACAGTGTAACATTTGGGTTGAAGTAGAAACCTCCATTTCTCATTAAGCTTTATTGATATATTGTTTTCCAATCCAAAGCAGGGACATCAGCCTGGAAAATATCCCATTAATACCAGCAACCACTGTAATATAAAGTCCATAAATTATCAGCCAAATCACAATTTCATTATGAGACTTTACGCCCTGTTAGTTTCCATTCAATGGCTAATGTTTTTCACTCTTCAAAATCCCTGTTGCCAAGAGCGGGTTAAGTTTTGATATACCATTCATCACTCTGAATATGAAATGCACATAGACTATTTTTTTTTACAACACAGTGCAACCAGTTACTGATTTTCCCAACTTAATTACTATACTTTCTACTTTTTTCCTTTCCCCCATTATTTCAATTAACATTTTAAAAACATATCCCTCTTCTAAACACAATTTGTTTTTTCTTCTGAAAATATATATAGTAATGTACATTTCATACCTTCATTATATAGCAGGATAAATGAATTTAATTGCCAAAATGTGGTCAAGAGAGGCACATGCTTTCAAAAAGCGTTAAAAATTTCCTGTAAAACATATCCATACTGATGGTTATTTTCATAACTGAATTTTAAAAAGAAGAGTCCATTTGGCCGCATTTGAATTGGTGACATTTTTAGGCTGTCATTACCTGCAGAAAAAGTGAACCAGTGTCTCAACATGAATGCTTGGTAAGTGACCTTTAAAAATGTTTTTCAGAATAAAGCTTTCTGTTTTTTTCTTGCTGTTTTTTAAAAATAAAATAAACCTGGATTAGAATATGATAAACCCTAACTAAAGCTGGTTCAAGTATTCTCAAAAATGAATAAAGCCAAACATTTTCTCTTGCATATACCTTAGGGACAAGGATTCTATAAATTACTAGTTAACATGTAAATTATATGTATGATCTCTGACTACTAAGAAAGAAAAAAAATACTGAGTTATTTTTTTTCATTTTTTATTCAACTAACATTCATTGCAATACTTGACATATACAACTAAGTTTTTAAAGTAGTTTCAGAAATACACAAATGTATAAAATCCAATCCCTCTTTTCAAGCAAAATGCAGTTTATGAGAAATGATAACATACATACATATAAATGAGCTCATGGTAATTATAGAGAGAGTTGGAAATAAAGTAGTTCAGGTGGCTGTTTCTCCATTGCCTCTGCCGACTCACCCTCTATCATTCTTCACTCTGTTCTGTTATCCTAAAAGCCGGACCTGTCAGAGTGACATTTACAAGCTTTGGCTTCCCCTGGGTTTGACGAATGGGGAGTACCAGCATGGCTTCTTGAGATAAGAGAGAGTTAGAAGAGTAGAGTTGGAGTGTTTAGGAACTATTTAGCTTCTGAGCTTCTTCCTCATGCTGTCAGCGTAAACTTGGATGTGTCCCTGAGCCAAGGCCTCAATGCCTGACAATTGCCTCTTCACAGTCCTCTCTGTGTCTGGATCCTGCTAACTGATCTTTTCCCTTTCAAGTCTAGAGGTGGTACCTGGTAGAAGCACCATGGAGGCACCCCAGGATTCTGCAGTGTCCCTTGTTGTTCAAGTCTACCCTGCCTAAGCTCTGAATTGGAATGTGCCATCTGCCTACTTTGGGACTCAGAAACAGAAGGTTTTTTTGTTTTTGTTTTTGTTTTTAGCTGAGACATCCTGCCACCTGTTGGCAGCTCAGCGGCAGCTCAGCTTGGGCTGGGAATCGAACTGCTAGTTGCTCAGAGCTTGCACTCTTGAGCGAGCATTTAACCAAGTGAGCCACTTGGCTGGCCCAGAAACAGAAGTTTTTGACAACAAAATAATCAGTTCTAGCTATCAGGAACAATTCTGTTATCTCTGATTATGCAGTAAATAATTGTTGGAATGGAAAAGTCACAGTTTTTTTTTTTCTTCTTTACTCCATAGCTAAAAATCTTGTACCTACTGTGAAACAAATGAAAATGTCCATTTTTAAAAATTCAAATATTAAGTTTATAATGTCTTGGACAATAGAGGCATGACTCTTCTCATCCATTTCTCCACAGTTTTTAAAACTTGAGATATACTTAACATACCATACAATTATGTTTTTACAGTGAACAGTTCATTGATTTTTAATATATTTAAAAGTTTGGGCAACCATCACCACTATATAATTCCAGAATATTTTCACCACTCCAAAAAGAAACCCCACATCTCTTAGTCTCCTCTGTGCAATTGCCCTTAGCTCTAGGCATTCAATTCACTAATCTACCTTCTGTCTCTATAGATATGCCTGTTCTAGAAATTTCATATAAATGGAATCATACAATATGTGGCCTTTTACGTCTGGCTTCTTTCACTTAGTAAAATGCTTTCAAGGTTCATTTTTGTTGTAGCATATATCAGTTCTTTAATCCTTTTTATTCCAAATAATATTACATTGTATGTCTATACTACATTGTATTTATCATAAAGTGATGAATATTTGGGTTGTTTCCACTTTTAGCCTATTCTCACCATTCATATACAACTTTTTATGTGGACATATATTTTTATTTCTCTTAGGTAAGTACTGAGAAGTACAATTGCTGGGTTTCATAAGTATGGGGGCTAAAAAAAGTACCTTCCCACCTTCTTAGTTCATCTAGTTGAGCTAATAATCAGGTTTACAGACAGATTAACAAGAGAAAATCAAATTTTAATTTGTGTGCAAGGGGAATTCACATAAACATGAAAATCTCAAAGACAGTGCGGCAAAATTGGGTATATATGTCATTTTAGACAAAAGAGCAAAGGGAGAACAGGATCTAAGGGGAACAGGATTTCAAAAGTGAGAATGGGCGATTTACAAGTAATTGAGGAAGAACAGAACACACATGGCAGATAAATTCTTGCTTCCATGGGACACAGTGGGTGATCTAGCTGCCAGGCCCCTGCCTGGAGTCCGAAAATTCAAATTACAGTAAGGGAAACATCCTAATTTCCTTCCTGGAGCAGGCGTTTCCATCTGAATCTCCTGGGCAGGAAAGGGGGAGGGTCCAACGTGCTTTAGGAGCCTTTTGTTTCTTAATAGTCAGCTTAAAATCAATACCCCAAAAGGCAGCTTTAGGGTGGCAAAACTTTAGTCCCCGTCATAGGCAGCTACATGTTTAACTTTTTAAGGAAGCTACATGGTTAATTTTTCCCCAAAATGGCTGCACCATTTTACCTTCTCTTCAACAGTGTATGAGGGTTCCATTTCTCCAAATTCTTACCAACTGCTAGTTACTGTCAGGTTGTTTGTTTGTTTGTTTGTTTCTTAAATAGCCATCCTTGTGGGTGTGAAGTGGTATCTTATTATGGTTCCTCCATGGCATTTTAAATTTCTGAATACAAAGTAATTACATAATTCTATAGGAGTGATTAATGAGCAAACTGATGCAGGACCCAGCAGGTGAAGTTGGGTTGGCTTAATCCTGTGCGAACAGGAGGTGGCATTAAATCTAGGAATGCGTCCCTGAGGAAATGGCTCTCTTACCCATGAAAAGCAGATGAGACTGCTTAAGATGCTTCCAACCTATAAATGTGTAACAAAGAGAATGGAAAACAAAAAACAAACCTGACCACTTTTAGCATATCATTCCTCACACCTAGGAAGGTGGGGCTAGCCTAGGTTCTAAAGGTGGAAAGAGGAAGTGGCTGAAGGGATCATGAGGAGGATGGGGCTTGGGGAAAGAGCCCTTTTTGCCTGGAATGGTAGGTCTGTTGGTAAGTAAACCTTGTGTGGGAGGACCACGTGTGGCGAGGACCATCCCCAGCAGGCTGTCTCTAAAAGGGGCAATGGGTAATGGAGTAGCGGGAAAGGTGGGGGCAGGAGTGGACGGCAGGTATCTTGGAAGTTAAGCACTAGCACATTCCTCACTCTCAAAGGAACAGTGTGTCAGTAAACTTGCCATACCACACCTAGGTCCTTGTGTACCTCTAAAGAAGGGAAGACCTCCATCAAAATGATTGAAATATAATTTCTCACTACCCAGGCCAAAAGGGGGTGCAGTCCAATGTCTTCTAATTTAGAAAAAATAAAGTAAGTATGGCATTCTGGAATGAGTGTGTTGGAGTAAAATTCATGTGCACTACCTCCTGAAAGTAAATGAAGAACACTATACAAGAGGAAGGGAACATTATATACGTAACATCGCCCTGGACTCAGAGCGCTTTCTCCAAAGATCGCTTTATGACCACAAGAGCAGTATTTCTGTGGCATTTTGGAAGTCCCTGGATGTGGATGTTAGAAAAGATTATCTTTGTTTGCAAAGATCATCTAATAAAGATGGACAAAGGTTTTTTTCTCCCTCATGCTATGAGAGCCTAGATTGGGAGGCTGTTAAGCTAATCACATCCTTTGAAGGTAATATTTTGTCAAATGTTCCATGCTTTTCAAAATAGTAGTCAATATAAATATGTCTTTATCTCCTTAATGATATCATAAGAAATATTTATAATTCTATTTTATTTAGAGAAATAATTTCCTATGGCCAGAAGACAAACATTTATTCGTCTGAACCATATAAGGGAAACTATAATTGCTTTTTCTTAGGTGTTGGTTATTGGTAGGCTTGGTTATTCTTTACCCCACTGTATAATTTCTTCCACAATGCAGCAGCACCCACAGATTTTGATTTTCTCTTTATCTTGGCTTCAGTGTTTTCTAATAAGTCATCACAACATGGCAAGAGAACGAGCAATGGGTATTGACATAGAATTTTCTTTCTTTTGGTAGCCACCATAATAGCAGAGGCAGGGTTTTTAAACAGAGGTGTTAGTAACTAATTCCTACAGCACTGCGATCAATATAATGTTCAGAAGCACGATACATTTCCAGTATGATGCCAGTGAACTCCATTTGCTCACTTTCACCCCCACCTTCTTTACAGAAGAAAAAAATTAAGGCACATGGAATTCAAGGAATTGGTCTAAAGTCATGATAAGTCAGTGTGAAAATAGGAACTTGAGCTGGAGTTTTAAAACTTTTCCCTAGGATGCCAGACTGCCTATACAATTTGGCACATTATCACAGATTTTCAAATATTAATTTCAATATTGTTTCTCATATCTACAGTGTAGTTAAATTAAGATTAATTTATTAAAATTTGTGTTTTTTTAATTTCGACATTTAGTTATCAATGCTTATTGATGGAGAAGCATTGGGTAGAGAAGTTCAGATGAATAAAAACTAAAAAAGTCAATAATTTATTCAGCCATAAAGCTATTTCAATATACTGCTTTCCATATAATAGTGGTAACCTTTATTGCTTGGAGCCATCACATTTGTTTTTCAACTTCATTCTTTCCATGTAAACGAATGACTGGATTTCTACTAATAAATGTATTGAAGTGATAATTTTGGTATTTTCTAGACTCCTAGATGTCATTTGCAACTCCTAGTGCCCCAAGTTGTGATAACCAAACATCTGGTTGAGAACTATTAGGAGATATGTTTCAGCAACCTGACACTCTGGGTTTGGAATATAGCATTCTATCTTTCCTACAAAATTGGATGTCTATATTTTATGTCATAAATATCCAGAACAATCCTTAGTGAGATCTGTTATCTATATGCATTTGAATGCTAGAGTTGGTTAATACTTTTTTGAAAATGACACAGGTTTTGTTGAATTGACTGGTTGCCTTGATAAGAAGCATAAAAGAAAAAATTTTAAATTATAGTTATTTTTTCTAATTATATCTGTAATTCATAACAATTGTATAAAATTTAGAAAACCAAGTAAAGGATACAGAGGAATGTAAAAGTTACCATGGATAGCCACTTTTACTATTTTGAAATATTTATGTTGTCTGTATATATATTTTTAATAAAACTGGGAAAATGCTGTTATGCAATTTGTTGTTTATATAGTGTGGTTTTCTATTATACCTAATATCATATTGTGTACATTTGCATATATCATTAAATATTCTTTGAAAACATTAAGTTTTTAAATACCATAATTAGCAAAAATAATTTATTATTCTACCCTTCTCATTGCTGCTTTTCCAATCCTTTTTAAACTATTAAAATCTATAAGCATAAAGAAAATAGTTTAATACACAGCAATTTAATTTGTTTTTGAACAACTGTTTCTTTGGGTGGTTTTTTTATTCCCATCTGAGAGAGGCAGAATTTTAGGCAATATTTTTCCTTTATACTTGGTCTTCTGATTAATCTATTTATGGTTTAAAACTGACCACAGCTACAAAAAAGGTAAAACATCAATACACATAAAGTGATAGGACTGAAAAGAAATCCACACACAGACATACAATCACACACATGAATAATTTCAAATTATTTTCTGTCTTTATAGGCAAAACCAATTGGAAATAAGTTTTTCAGGTGTCTATCCACAAATCCTTAAAAGGTAAATAAAGAAGCTACTGCTTCTCTAATGAAATGATGAGTTAATTATACTCTTTCAATAACTGTGTAAATATTTAAAGGAAATCTGGTCAGTTTCCACTTAAAACTAGTGTACAAGAATAATTCATCTACTCACTTCTAGGTATACACCCAAGAGAAGAGAAAAACTTATGTCCACACAAAAACTTGTATGTGAATGTTCTCAGTAGTATTATTTATAATATAGCCCAAAAAGTGGAAACAACCCAAATGACCATCAATTGATGGAATGTATAAATTAAACGAGGTATATTCATACAATGGAATATAATTCAACTTTAAAAAGGAATGAACTACTACTGATAAAATGCTACAACATGGATGAGTCTTGAAAACATTCAATGGAAGAAGCTAAATGAAAGATGCAGTCACAAAAAAACACATATTATATGAATTCATTTATATGGAATGTCTAGAATAGGTAAATAGATAAAGGAGGTTTGTGATTTCCAGGAGAGAGGAGTAGATGGAATAAAAAGAGTGACTGCTAATGGATCTTAGGTTTATTTCATGGGTGTTTATAATATTCTGAATTAGAAACTGATGATGGTGCACAGCATTGTAAATGTAGTAAAACCCATTAAATTGTGTACTAAATTGTGTACTTTAAAGAGTGGATTTCATGGCATATGAATTATATCTTAGTAAAAGGAGCAATCCATCTATAATCCATTTTCCAAAGACTACATATGAATACATGTGATATACCGGGAGTGCCAAAAAATGTATACAAGTGGACACTTTGGTCAACGTTGCTCAAGCAGTTGTTCACCATAATCAGAAGTGTCTGGACGCTGATGGTAAACACTTTGAGCCCCTCTCGTAATTGCAGAAGTCAAACGTGACTTGTATTCATCTTGCGTTATCAATATATATTATTACAATTTTAATCGTTTTTTCCTTTCTTAAAATGTGTATATATTTTCTTGGCACCCTCTGTATATAATAAGCAAAGCAGGAAAACATATAGATAACATCACCTATAAAGGAGAGAACTCTAGTTGATAAGGAAATTGGAAACCTGTCTTTCAGTTAAGAAAAAAAATGTTTTAACTCTGATTTTTAGTTTCCACTGCTTTAAAATAAGGAGCATTGTAAAATATCCAAGGTTCTTATCTGTAAATATTTCCACTTGCAAGAAGCAACTGGTCCCTTTGAAACTCATGATTTTAATCATAAACTACATTTTATGATTTTAATCATAAAATTATATATATAAACAAAATTTATATCCGTATAAATTTTTGCAGTGACATTGGTTAGTAAAATTATATAGGTTTCAAGTGTATAATTCTATAATACATCATCTGTATATTGCATTGTGTGCTCAGCACCCAAAGTCAATTCTCCTTCCATCACCATATACTTGACCCTTGTTATGATCTTCTACCATCCCGTCCTCCCTTACCCCCTGGTTACCACTAAACTATTGTCTGTGTCTATGAGTTTCTGCATAAACTGAACTTTAACACAAAGTTATTTTGGTAGTATCACTTCCACTCCCTAAGAGATTCCTATCAACATTGTCCCTGGGAAAATCAAATGATCACTGTCCTTCAAACACAATAAGAAAGCAGTTGTTTAATGTTTAATTTTATAAATCTAATTACTGAATCACCTGCTAAAATTACTCTGGTTACTTTGGGTCAGGATCTGAACCTCTTCACTTTGCCAAGATTTAGCTCCATGTTAGAGAAAGAAACAGTAGTAGTTCTAACATTTTAATAAATTGTGAGGGAGAGGAGGTCAGCTCTAAACACATAACAAAGCCATTAATACTCCCTTCTTAGCCTAAGGCTTTAGGAGAATATAAAGTTATTCAGTTTTTAAATCATTCTAATGTATTGTTGACCAGTCCACCAAGAATTTAAATGCTGTGAGAGAACAATGTAAGACCTATTTTTGTCCATATGGGAAATCACTATGGATATCTGGAGTAAAACACCGCACTACTGTGAAATGTCCAAAGGAATGAATATAAAAATCTTTGATGAACCTGTTGTTAACCATGGAGTGTGAGTATCTTTCCCAGAGCTATTACTGACTTAGTCCTTGATTTGAATTCCTCTCATTACAATGGGTGCTATATCCATACATGAAAAGACAAATGTAGTAAAGCATTTTATCTGACATTTATGAATGGATCAGGCCACAGGGGATAGTGACCTCATTGGAAGGTGTACAGAAATGCAATGTGGAAAATGAAACATAGAAAAGAATTATGGAAAAGCAATAAAATGTGGCAAAGATACTTCTGAAAATAAAACTGCAGGTAATGTTCAGTGTAATGAGTGATATGAAATCTCACTGACTTGTTAACAAATCTTATTTAACATTCAATACCATTTAGGTTTCATAAGTACTGGGAAACATTATGATCTTTAATACAATCTGCAATTTTGACAAGGTACAACTATGTGTTTACGTTTGCAATGCTATGCCTCAGAAAACATGAGGAAGTAATGTCAATCAGATGTTGAAAATGAAAAAAGTTTAAATAAAGAACAAGTGCTCCATTAACTGCACAATCTGAAAAAAAAAATTGAAGACAAGCTGTGATTTTTTAAAAAAATCATTTTTTCAAAATATGCAAATTTAGTTCTACTTCCACCTCATTTCTTAGGCTTGATACACTGCAATTTTTAATACACTGTTCGTGTGTTCTAATCATGTCAGATGTGTGGGCATCCAGCAAGACTTTATGATAAATATATTGGGTTGTCGGAAAAGTCATGACACATTTTTTGCAACGAAAAACATAGAAAAAATACGTCATGACTTTTCTGACAATCCAATAGAATGCAAATAGTGCAACCGTCTTTATGCTCACAGTTGGCTGTACTCTGTTGACTACCAATTTATCAGCTTGTAATTGTACCAGGTAATTTTTATTACTCTAGGAATGGTTAATCTTGTGAAGATAACATTGATGTTACCAAGAAAACATGGTAAGAGGCATTTGACCAATTACTGGGCTCCAAGACATCCTTCTTTGGCAATGATAATTTTCTAAAATTAATTCAGCTTATTTATCATAGTACTACTTTTATTAAACTGCTACCTGGAACTAACGATAACTCTGCAACAAGTCAGTTATTTAGACATAATTTACGATATGTCTCTCAACAATTGTTCTTTAGACCCCAAACCCTTGAATGGTAGGGGATATTTCTATCAGGAATAGTGGCTCAGGAAAGCAAAGAAACTCAATGGGATGATGTGTAGGGTTTTCAAAGTGCATATATTAAAAATGTTATCTTTTATTGATTTATTTTTTTGGTAGAGGAGGAGAAGAGTAGCTTGGAGTCAGAAAAAGCTCCCCACGCACCTTATAGAGATCAATCCTCAACCCTCCTACTCCTCGAGATATGTCATTTAGAATATTTTTTTAAACACCTCTTTTGTTGTTGATGATTGATATTATTATAGATGAAAGATTACAGGTAGATTCAAAGTATTTTTGAAAGAAACCAAAAGGATATTTATACAATGATGACTTTCCTTATAACTATTCGTACTTTACAAAATAAAATAAAAAAGTAATCAGATACTTAAAGACTTTTCATAATTTGTAGAGTTCATTCACTCATTGGTAGTTACCATATGCTAGATACTATTCTAGATGTCTTAAGGATACAGATATGACTCAGACATGAACTCCTTTGTGGAGATTATAGTCTAAGAAAAGAGGTTATAAGTGCACATAAATAACTACTGTGTATGTAAGATAAAAATGTCTAGTTTTTGGAGGAATACTGCTAAAATAAAAATTTGTAAAAAGAAAATATTATTAGTTAATAAAGAGTGATTTTATAGGGCAGACTTTAATTCATACATGTATCAAAATTATCTCTTCCTATTTTTAGTTTTTGTGAAAGTCTAATAAATTGACCTCATATTAAAACAAAATGTGCCAAATAAATCACTGATAAATCCAAGTAATGCCAACTTTTGGGGAATGATCTGAGGTGTGAACATAAATTTATCTCTTCTTTTGCTTAGTAGAGAGAGACTCTTGTCCTGGAGATAAATGTAAAGCATTAGAAATATCTATGATCTACATTTGCCTACATCAGAAATGTCACCTTTTCAGAAAGGCCTTTCCTAACAACCCTACATAAAATAGCACCCTATGCCATTCCCTAGCCCTTCTTCTCACTTTTCTTTAGCACACAGACATAACTTTTTATATTTAGTTGTTTGCTTGATTACTATGTTCCTCAGGAGAACCTAAGCTCCTGGAGAACAGAGGACTTTGTCTTGTTCACTGTTATATGACTAGTATGTGGCACATGGTAAGCATCGAATTACTGAATTACTGAATTTGCTAACTTACCAATAAAATGAGCACAGATTTCAGGATTTCAAAGCACCAAGCACTAAAAAGAATGTCATATACATGATTTCATCCAACCTTTTTTCTTTAAATGGCATGTATAATATGATAGTCACAAATGACCATCTAGAGGTCTGACCTCTCTCATTGAACTGTCTATTTTACATTTCTGCTTGGCTAACAGGCCTCCCGAGTTTAATATGACAAGAACAGAAGTTTTGATTTGCCATGGGGCTGGCTATTCCTCTTCTAGTGTTCTCCATTTTGGTTAATGCAATTGCCATCTACCTAGTTGTTCAAGTCCCAAACCATTCTTGATTCTTCTTGTTCTTTCACTCTCCACATGTGGCTGGCTCATCACTGCCCAGGTATATCACATGTCCATCTATTTCTGTCTAGCTCTATTGTTCTTACCTTAAACTAGCTTCATTTCTTGATTTCTTGTTTTGCCCTACCTGCATCCTTGCCTTCCTCTGCTTCTTTTTCTACACAACAACCAAATATATCTTTCAAAAACTTAAATTAGATCAGGCTTTTCCCTTGAGCCCTGGAAGAGATTCCCCATGCATTAAGAATACAATCCAAACTCTGATATGAACAAAAAAAGTTCTTCATGATCTGCATCTACTGATTTTTTTGAACACTTGTCTTAAAACTCTATCTCCTTGTGCCCTAAAATCCAATGACATTGTTTTTTTCTCTGATTGTTCAACCCCAAGCTTAGTCCCATATAAGGCCTTTCCTCAGCTGTTTTCTCTGGTTTCAAGTCTGTTGTTCCTTATCTTCACTGTTTTTCAACAAGGTCTCAGCTAAAATATCTCTTCCTCAAAAGTCTTCTCCACCACCTTACGTAATGTTGTTGTGCCCTACCCATAACCCTGTTTACTCTCTTCTTATTCCTTTTCACATTTAGAATTACCTTACATACTTGTTTATTTATTTATATTCAAATGTAAACTCCATGAAACAAGGACTCATCTGTCTTAAGAATGACACAATGCTTGACAAACAGTACTTGCTCACTAAATATTTATTAACTCAATTAATGAAATGATCAATTAATTATCAATCCAATGGTCAGAAAATACTGCCTTTTATGCAAATTTTAAATTTATTTAATTTTTAAGGATCTTAAAACACTATTCTAATCTAGTTCCATTAATATTTATTGTGCACCTCCTCCATAAAAGAGACATGGTTTGAATATACAGATATGAATAGGACATGGATTCAGCTTTTTAGAGGCTTGTTAGTTAGCTGGAGAAATATCAAAATAAATAATTGTAAAACTTGATGATAACTGCAATGATACAAGTGCTCATAGGATACAAAAGTAGTAGAGAAGACAGTGAGCAGTATCTGTGATGTGGGATAGTAAAAAAAGAAAACAAAAACCCCCAAAACATCCCAACATAGAGTTAGAAATATAAAATCTAAGAATTCACACATACATAGGTAAACCCATATGCAGTTCTGGCAGATGAATGCCATTTGGAAGTAAACATCAAAGTTGCAGAAGCAACACAAAGTCAGTTTGTAATTGGAATGTAGAGTGTAGAAAATAGGGAAAGAAACAATCAGAGTGGAAGGCAGGTCTAGACCCTTAAGAAACCATATATGACATACTAAGTGGTTTAAATGCCATTGTGCAAGAGATAACAAACAAGTGAGGAGGTTTCCTTAAAACATTCTCAAATCGGGCCGGCCGAGTGGCGTAATGGTTAAGAACTGGCTTAGGATGCCAGAGGACCCCTGGTTCGGATCCCACATATGAGGGCCAGTGACACTGCCCTCCACAGCTAAGATGCTGAACAATAGCTCGGCCTGGAGCTGGGTTGCCGTGAGTTGCCGGCAATGGCGTAGGCTGCAGCCCCTGTGGCAGTGGGTTGCCATGGGCTACCGTGTGTAGCCAGCAGCCAGCGTNTTAATCTTATAGTTGACATACATTATTATTCTACTTCAGCTTCCGTTGTGCAGTGCATTGGTCAGGCATCTACACAGTCTATGAAGTGATCCCCCTGATAAGTCCAGTGCCCATCTGGCACCCTACATGATCTTTACAACATTGTTGATTATATTCCCCATACTGTATTTCATATCCCTGTGACTATACTATGTCCACTAATTTGCTCCTTCTAATCTCTTTGCCCTCTCCCCCAATCCCCTCTCCCCTCCCATCCAACAACCAATGGTTCTTTTTTTTCTATATCTCTCAGTCTATTTCTGTTTTGTTTGCTCATTTATTCTGTTCTTTAGATTCCACATATAAGTGAGATAATATGGTATTTATCTTTCTCAATCTGACTTATTTCACTTAGCATAATATTCTCAAGGTCCATCCATGTTGTTGCAAGTTATCCATGATTTCTTGAAGCTTCAAAGTTTAAAGGAAAAATGATTTAAATAAGAAGTGTAGAATGGCAAACGTAGAGGTACATGTCTAACATGACTTATTGAAATCATGCTAATGGCCCAGCTATTTTAGTTCATTTGACTTTAGTTGAATTATGTTTCCTTTAAAATCTTGCTAATGCTAAGTAAAATAACCATGTTTTACAGATACTCATTTTTTTCTCAAAATGGCCAAATAATTAAGGACTTATGCTATAATACAGTGTATAGTCAACTTAAATCCACAGACCTATTATTTGCTCACTGATGAAATGGAATAAACAAAAATACTCCAGAAAGTCTAGTCTGCTCTCAGAAACTCTAAAGCTCTTTAACTAGTTTATACTATAATTACCAAAGGTGTCATTAACTCCGAACCAAGGGACATTTTTCTTTTATACACAGGCTACTACTGTCTTTTAATTTCAGAATAAACTGCTGAGTTCTCAGAAGCTTAATTAGTGACTTTAACTTGTGATTCTATTTGTTTCATTTACTTTATTTAACCTTTTTGAACTTTAGGTGTTTATGACATTTTAAATATACATATCAATTCATAATTGATTCCCTAATGTTTACCACATGGGAATTGTGGATACTTTCCAACATAATAGTATTCTGATAGTACTGAAGCTCCTAAACATCTGAGTGTTGTTTGAATTTCACTGTTAAATCCTTAAGTACATAATTACTTTTTTTAAAAAAAAAGTGTCTTCACATAAATACTCTTATGCTATAAATTGAGTGTGATCAAGCCATGAAGTGCTTCTCAAACTTTAGTGCATATCAGAGTCATCTGGAAGGACTGTTACAATCTAGATTCCTAGATCCCACCCTCAGAGATTCTGATTCAGGAAGTCTGGGGTGGGCTTATGAATATGCATAACAAGTTCCCAGGTGACACTGATATTGTCAGTCTGCTCACCACACTCTGAATTGATTTCACAGTATGATTCAATCTGTTTAGGTCAAGTTTTCCAGCTGTAGATATCTAGATACTTCTTTAGTTTAGGAGCAAATCATGAGATGCTGTATCTTAAATTAAGCCAAGATAGTTTCTCCTCTTGTCTCAAATGTGCTTGAATTTGTAAGTGAATGTTACAGTACTGGAGAGCAGAGCTTTGAGGTTCCATTTTTGAGGGGTTACCCCTTCCCCAACTTGAAAAAATAGGTGTATGGGAGCTCAGAAAGTGAAAGGAACTGCTGTGTGAGATGAGGCTGAAAAATTAAACCCAGTCCATTCTTTGCAGAGACTTGCTGTCAAGTAAGAATAATTTACTCTAACTCATGTTCAATAAATTTCAATATTCTAGCTATGGTTCACAATAGATTCTTACTGTGTTATTTTTATTCAGTTATCTTAATTCTGTATAGTAAACAATTTTTAGTCATACTTTATTAGTGCCTATAACTTTTCCGAAAATAAATTTTTATATACTTTGCTATTAGTCAGTTTATGTCATTTTTTTAACACAACAAAGAACCTTGAAGATATAGCTATGTTATTCATTAAACAATATATCAGAATAACTCTGTGAATCTAATTTCCTTATAAAATCTCTAGTACATATGTAATAATTTAGATTTATGCCATCACTTTAATGAAAAAATATACCTGTTTTCATTAAACAATATTGAATGTCAAAATCTTCAGTTCATTTTTAATGTAGAAACTTTAAATAACACCAGCTCTAATCTTAGTGTCATGTATTTACTTAACTGCAAAATATATAATATGATTTATCCTGCACATAGGTATCAACTTAGAGTTAAGAGTCACATTTCTGAATTCTGAGTCTAAGAAAAGCTTTTACATTTTTAATGACTGTTGCCCATTTAAGGCATCTAAGTTAATGAAATGACTGATTGTTTAAACTATGGATTATGGAAATATCAGGGTTTCTCAACCTTGAAATATTTTCAGTTCCATAGCTCTTTACTGTAGGCGGCTGTCCAATGCATTATAGGACATTAAGCTGCATCGCTGATCCCTACCCAATTTTCATCTCTACAGTATAGTTAAATTAAGATTAGTTTATTAAAATTTGTGTGTTTTAAATTTCAACATTCAGTTATCAATGCTTATTGATGGAGAAGCATTGGGTAGAGAAGTTCAGATGAATAAAAACTAAAAAAGTCAATAATTTATTCAGCCATAAAGCTATTTCAATATACTGCTTTCCATATAATAGTGGTAACCTTTATTGCTTGGAGCCATCACATTTGTTTTTCAACTTCATTCTTTCCATGTAAACGAATGACTGGATTTCTACTAATAAATGTATTGAAGTGATAATTTTGGTATTTTCTAGACTCCTAGATGTCATTTGCAACTCCTAGTGCCCCAAGTTGTGATAACCAAACATCTGGTTGAGAACTATTAGGAGATATGTTTCAGCAACCTGACACTCTGGGTTTGGAATATAGCATTCTATCTTTCCTACAAAATTGGATGTCTATATTTTATGTCATAAATATCCAGAACAATCCTTAGTGAGATCTGTTATCTATATGCATTTGAATGCTAGAGTTGGTTAATACTTTTTTGAAAATGACACAGGTTTTGTTGAATTGACTGGTTGCCTTGATAAGAAGCATAAAAGAAAAAATTTTAAATTATAGTTATTTTTTCTAATTATATCTGTAATTCATAACAATTGTATAAAATTTAGAAAACCAAGTAAAGGATACAGAGGAATGTAAAAGTTACCATGGATAGCCACTTTTACTATTTTGAAATATTTATGTTGTCTGTATATATATTTTTAATAAAACTGGGAAAATGCTGTTATGCAATTTGTTGTTTATATAGTGTGGTTTTCTATTATACCTAATATCATATTGTGTACATTTGCATATATCATTAAATATTCTTTGAAAACATTAAGTTTTTAAATACCATAATTAGCAAAAATAATTTATTATTCTACCCTTCTCATTGCTGCTTTTCCAATCCTTTTTAAACTATTAAAATCTATAAGCATAAAGAAAATAGTTTAATACACAGCAATTTAATTTGTTTTTGAACAACTGTTTCTTTGGGTGGTTTTTTTATTCCCATCTGAGAGAGGCAGAATTTTAGGCAATATTTTTCCTTTATACTTGGTCTTCTGATTAATCTATTTATGGTTTAAAACTGACCACAGCTACAAAAAAGGTAAAACATCAATACACATAAAGTGATAGGACTGAAAAGAAATCCACACACAGACATACAATCACACACATGAATAATTTCAAATTATTTTCTGTCTTTATAGGCAAAACCAATTGGAAATAAGTTTTTCAGGTGTCTATCCACAAATCCTTAAAAGGTAAATAAAGAAGCTACTGCTTCTCTAATGAAATGATGAGTTAATTATACTCTTTCAATAACTGTGTAAATATTTAAAGGAAATCTGGTCAGTTTCCACTTAAAACTAGTGTACAAGAATAATTCATCTACTCACTTCTAGGTATACACCCAAGAGAAGAGAAAAACTTATGTCCACACAAAAACTTGTATGTGAATGTTCTCAGTAGTATTATTTATAATATAGCCCAAAAAGTGGAAACAACCCAAATGACCATCAATTGATGGAATGTATAAATTAAACGAGGTATATTCATACAATGGAATATAATTCAACTTTAAAAAGGAATGAACTACTACTGATAAAATGCTACAACATGGATGAGTCTTGAAAACATTCAATGGAAGAAGCTAAATGAAAGATGCAGTCACAAAAAAACACATATTATATGAATTCATTTATATGGAATGTCTAGAATAGGTAAATAGATAAAGGAGGTTTGTGATTTCCAGGAGAGAGGAGTAGATGGAATAAAAAGAGTGACTGCTAATGGATCTTAGGTTTATTTCATGGGTGTTTATAATATTCTGAATTAGAAACTGATGATGGTGCACAGCATTGTAAATGTAGTAAAACCCATTAAATTGTGTACTAAATTGTGTACTTTAAAGAGTGGATTTCATGGCATATGAATTATATCTTAGTAAAAGGAGCAATCCATCTATAATCCATTTTCCAAAGACTACATATGAATACATGTGATATACCGGGAGTGCCAAAAAATGTATACAAGTGGACACTTTGGTCAACGTTGCTCAAGCAGTTGTTCACCATAATCAGAAGTGTCTGGACGCTGATGGTAAACACTTTGAGCCCCTCTCGTAATTGCAGAAGTCAAACGTGACTTGTATTCATCTTGCGTTATCAATATATATTATTACAATTTTAATCGTTTTTTCCTTTCTTAAAATGTGTATATATTTTCTTGGCACCCTCTGTATATAATAAGCAAAGCAGGAAAACATATAGATAACATCACCTATAAAGGAGAGAACTCTAGTTGATAAGGAAATTGGAAACCTGTCTTTCAGTTAAGAAAAAAAATGTTTTAACTCTGATTTTTAGTTTCCACTGCTTTAAAATAAGGAGCATTGTAAAATATCCAAGGTTCTTATCTGTAAATATTTCCACTTGCAAGAAGCAACTGGTCCCTTTGAAACTCATGATTTTAATCATAAACTACATTTTATGATTTTAATCATAAAATTATATATATAAACAAAATTTATATCCGTATAAATTTTTGCAGTGACATTGGTTAGTAAAATTATATAGGTTTCAAGTGTATAATTCTATAATACATCATCTGTATATTGCATTGTGTGCTCAGCACCCAAAGTCAATTCTCCTTCCATCACCATATACTTGACCCTTGTTATGATCTTCTACCATCCCGTCCTCCCTTACCCCCTGGTTACCACTAAACTATTGTCTGTGTCTATGAGTTTCTGCATAAACTGAACTTTAACACAAAGTTATTTTGGTAGTATCACTTCCACTCCCTAAGAGATTCCTATCAACATTGTCCCTGGGAAAATCAAATGATCACTGTCCTTCAAACACAATAAGAAAGCAGTTGTTTAATGTTTAATTTTATAAATCTAATTACTGAATCACCTGCTAAAATTACTCTGGTTACTTTGGGTCAGGATCTGAACCTCTTCACTTTGCCAAGATTTAGCTCCATGTTAGAGAAAGAAACAGTAGTAGTTCTAACATTTTAATAAATTGTGAGGGAGAGGAGGTCAGCTCTAAACACATAACAAAGCCATTAATACTCCCTTCTTAGCCTAAGGCTTTAGGAGAATATAAAGTTATTCAGTTTTTAAATCATTCTAATGTATTGTTGACCAGTCCACCAAGAATTTAAATGCTGTGAGAGAACAATGTAAGACCTATTTTTGTCCATATGGGAAATCACTATGGATATCTGGAGTAAAACACCGCACTACTGTGAAATGTCCAAAGGAATGAATATAAAAATCTTTGATGAACCTGTTGTTAACCATGGAGTGTGAGTATCTTTCCCAGAGCTATTACTGACTTAGTCCTTGATTTGAATTCCTCTCATTACAATGGGTGCTATATCCATACATGAAAAGACAAATGTAGTAAAGCATTTTATCTGACATTTATGAATGGATCAGGCCACAGGGGATAGTGACCTCATTGGAAGGTGTACAGAAATGCAATGTGGAAAATGAAACATAGAAAAGAATTATGGAAAAGCAATAAAATGTGGCAAAGATACTTCTGAAAATAAAACTGCAGGTAATGTTCAGTGTAATGAGTGATATGAAATCTCACTGACTTGTTAACAAATCTTATTTAACATTCAATACCATTTAGGTTTCATAAGTACTGGGAAACATTATGATCTTTAATACAATCTGCAATTTTGACAAGGTACAACTATGTGTTTACGTTTGCAATGCTATGCCTCAGAAAACATGAGGAAGTAATGTCAATCAGATGTTGAAAATGAAAAAAGTTTAAATAAAGAACAAGTGCTCCATTAACTGCACAATCTGAAAAAAAAAATTGAAGACAAGCTGTGATTTTTTAAAAAAATCATTTTTTCAAAATATGCAAATTTAGTTCTACTTCCACCTCATTTCTTAGGCTTGATACACTGCAATTTTTAATACACTGTTCGTGTGTTCTAATCATGTCAGATGTGTGGGCATCCAGCAAGACTTTATGATAAATATATTGGGTTGTCGGAAAAGTCATGACACATTTTTTGCAACGAAAAACATAGAAAAAATACGTCATGACTTTTCTGACAATCCAATAGAATGCAAATAGTGCAACCGTCTTTATGCTCACAGTTGGCTGTACTCTGTTGACTACCAATTTATCAGCTTGTAATTGTACCAGGTAATTTTTATTACTCTAGGAATGGTTAATCTTGTGAAGATAACATTGATGTTACCAAGAAAACATGGTAAGAGGCATTTGACCAATTACTGGGCTCCAAGACATCCTTCTTTGGCAATGATAATTTTCTAAAATTAATTCAGCTTATTTATCATAGTACTACTTTTATTAAACTGCTACCTGGAACTAACGATAACTCTGCAACAAGTCAGTTATTTAGACATAATTTACGATATGTCTCTCAACAATTGTTCTTTAGACCCCAAACCCTTGAATGGTAGGGGATATTTCTATCAGGAATAGTGGCTCAGGAAAGCAAAGAAACTCAATGGGATGATGTGTAGGGTTTTCAAAGTGCATATATTAAAAATGTTATCTTTTATTGATTTATTTTTTTGGTAGAGGAGGAGAAGAGTAGCTTGGAGTCAGAAAAAGCTCCCCACGCACCTTATAGAGATCAATCCTCAACCCTCCTACTCCTCGAGATATGTCATTTAGAATATTTTTTTAAACACCTCTTTTGTTGTTGATGATTGATATTATTATAGATGAAAGATTACAGGTAGATTCAAAGTATTTTTGAAAGAAACCAAAAGGATATTTATACAATGATGACTTTCCTTATAACTATTCGTACTTTACAAAATAAAATAAAAAAGTAATCAGATACTTAAAGACTTTTCATAATTTGTAGAGTTCATTCACTCATTGGTAGTTACCATATGCTAGATACTATTCTAGATGTCTTAAGGATACAGATATGACTCAGACATGAACTCCTTTGTGGAGATTATAGTCTAAGAAAAGAGGTTATAAGTGCACATAAATAACTACTGTGTATGTAAGATAAAAATGTCTAGTTTTTGGAGGAATACTGCTAAAATAAAAATTTGTAAAAAGAAAATATTATTAGTTAATAAAGAGTGATTTTATAGGGCAGACTTTAATTCATACATGTATCAAAATTATCTCTTCCTATTTTTAGTTTTTGTGAAAGTCTAATAAATTGACCTCATATTAAAACAAAATGTGCCAAATAAATCACTGATAAATCCAAGTAATGCCAACTTTTGGGGAATGATCTGAGGTGTGAACATAAATTTATCTCTTCTTTTGCTTAGTAGAGAGAGACTCTTGTCCTGGAGATAAATGTAAAGCATTAGAAATATCTATGATCTACATTTGCCTACATCAGAAATGTCACCTTTTCAGAAAGGCCTTTCCTAACAACCCTACATAAAATAGCACCCTATGCCATTCCCTAGCCCTTCTTCTCACTTTTCTTTAGCACACAGACATAACTTTTTATATTTAGTTGTTTGCTTGATTACTATGTTCCTCAGGAGAACCTAAGCTCCTGGAGAACAGAGGACTTTGTCTTGTTCACTGTTATATGACTAGTATGTGGCACATGGTAAGCATCGAATTACTGAATTACTGAATTTGCTAACTTACCAATAAAATGAGCACAGATTTCAGGATTTCAAAGCACCAAGCACTAAAAAGAATGTCATATACATGATTTCATCCAACCTTTTTTCTTTAAATGGCATGTATAATATGATAGTCACAAATGACCATCTAGAGGTCTGACCTCTCTCATTGAACTGTCTATTTTACATTTCTGCTTGGCTAACAGGCCTCCCGAGTTTAATATGACAAGAACAGAAGTTTTGATTTGCCATGGGGCTGGCTATTCCTCTTCTAGTGTTCTCCATTTTGGTTAATGCAATTGCCATCTACCTAGTTGTTCAAGTCCCAAACCATTCTTGATTCTTCTTGTTCTTTCACTCTCCACATGTGGCTGGCTCATCACTGCCCAGGTATATCACATGTCCATCTATTTCTGTCTAGCTCTATTGTTCTTACCTTAAACTAGCTTCATTTCTTGATTTCTTGTTTTGCCCTACCTGCATCCTTGCCTTCCTCTGCTTCTTTTTCTACACAACAACCAAATATATCTTTCAAAAACTTAAATTAGATCAGGCTTTTCCCTTGAGCCCTGGAAGAGATTCCCCATGCATTAAGAATACAATCCAAACTCTGATATGAACAAAAAAAGTTCTTCATGATCTGCATCTACTGATTTTTTTGAACACTTGTCTTAAAACTCTATCTCCTTGTGCCCTAAAATCCAATGACATTGTTTTTTTCTCTGATTGTTCAACCCCAAGCTTAGTCCCATATAAGGCCTTTCCTCAGCTGTTTTCTCTGGTTTCAAGTCTGTTGTTCCTTATCTTCACTGTTTTTCAACAAGGTCTCAGCTAAAATATCTCTTCCTCAAAAGTCTTCTCCACCACCTTACGTAATGTTGTTGTGCCCTACCCATAACCCTGTTTACTCTCTTCTTATTCCTTTTCACATTTAGAATTACCTTACATACTTGTTTATTTATTTATATTCAAATGTAAACTCCATGAAACAAGGACTCATCTGTCTTAAGAATGACACAATGCTTGACAAACAGTACTTGCTCACTAAATATTTATTAACTCAATTAATGAAATGATCAATTAATTATCAATCCAATGGTCAGAAAATACTGCCTTTTATGCAAATTTTAAATTTATTTAATTTTTAAGGATCTTAAAACACTATTCTAATCTAGTTCCATTAATATTTATTGTGCACCTCCTCCATAAAAGAGACATGGTTTGAATATACAGATATGAATAGGACATGGATTCAGCTTTTTAGAGGCTTGTTAGTTAGCTGGAGAAATATCAAAATAAATAATTGTAAAACTTGATGATAACTGCAATGATACAAGTGCTCATAGGATACAAAAGTAGTAGAGAAGACAGTGAGCAGTATCTGTGATGTGGGATAGTAAAAAAAGAAAACAAAAACCCCCAAAACATCCCAACATAGAGTTAGAAATATAAAATCTAAGAATTCACACATACATAGGTAAACCCATATGCAGTTCTGGCAGATGAATGCCATTTGGAAGTAAACATCAAAGTTGCAGAAGCAACACAAAGTCAGTTTGTAATTGGAATGTAGAGTGTAGAAAATAGGGAAAGAAACAATCAGAGTGGAAGGCAGGTCTAGACCCTTAAGAAACCATATATGACATACTAAGTGGTTTAAATGCCATTGTGCAAGAGATAACAAACAAGTGAGGAGGTTTCCTTAAAACATTCTCAAATCGGGCCGGCCGAGTGGCGTAATGGTTAAGAACTGGCTTAGGATGCCAGAGGACCCCTGGTTCGGATCCCACATATGAGGGCCAGTGACACTGCCCTCCACAGCTAAGATGCTGAACAATAGCTCGGCCTGGAGCTGGGTTGCCGTGAGTTGCCGGCAATGGCGTAGGCTGCAGCCCCTGTGGCAGTGGGTTGCCATGGGCTACCGTGTGTAGCCAGCAGCCAGCGTGAGTGGCCAGCACCCGCCGTGAGCGGCCGTCCAGAAGCCGGTGACTGATCTGCCTCGCCTGGGAAGAGCGCAATGATGGTGCCAACTTGGGCCAGTGAAGCAACGTCCTCCACAACTAGACAGAAGAACAAAAGGACAGCAACTTGTCTGTTCCCCTTACCCCAATTCCCCAATAAAAATCTTTAAAAAAAAAACCCCAAAAAAACATTCTCAAATCACTCATCTTATCAATCATGAAAATGTAAGGAAACTCTCTAAAGGTTAAGTTTCTGATACTTAAGATTGATATACTACTTTACAATGACTCAGAGATGAGTCATGAGAGTGGTGTAGAGACAAAGCGTTTTTATTCTCCCTTTTAATCTTTTTCCATAGCAAAGTATGAAATCCTCCCCAACTAATTTTCTTTTTTTTATGAAAAGACAATAATTTCTGTATCAAAATTCAGCAGTAAATACTTCATATTGACTTAGACTTGAACTATAAGAAAGCTTGCAGATTATCAGATTTTATTTATGTTTAGTGCCTGACTCGTGGATGCTCAACAGATAGTTGCTGAATCATGATCAATAATAAAATTTAATTGCTCACGATGGTCTCCTAACTATAAAAGAAATCCTTGTTTTGCTAACAAATCCACTAAAATTTCAGATGAGATGGTAATGTTACTGCAAGTGCAGGATGAATATAGTAACTAACATTGCTTAACTGTTTTGTATGTGCCATTTTACAGAGGATAAAATGCAGGCTTAGAGAGGTTAAGCAACTTCCCCATGATTGCACAGGTAGTAATGAATGGGTGGAGCAAAAAGTCAAATGGAGGGTTCAATCCAGAAAACTGCTTTTAACCACTATAGTGTAGTGTTTCTCTATTTCAGAAGAAAAGTGTAATATTCTGCATAAGTATAGCAGATATAAATCACTAAAAAGAATATTTTAGATGGTGGTGGAATTATTAAAATAAAGGAGAAATACAGTTGCATATCTGGTTTTCTCCAAGAGTTTTGCTAGCAGTTAACATCCAGCTAACTCTGCTGTGGTAAGAAAAGAACTATTTCTTCTCCTTTCAGAGATGTATGTTCTCAATTATAAATTCATCTTTCAGTATGGCCTAGATGTCTTCAATCTTATTTCCTCATATTTTTTGAAGGTTTGTTTTTCTGGATAACTATGTAATATTATCAGACCCGCTCCCTACCATTCACCTCAAGAACTGTGTACTGGGAATTATATCCTGAAGGATGGGCTTTTCTTTGAGTGAATCCATACCTCTATCTTACTCTTGTAAAGCAAGTCTGTGCTATTGTCCACCATCATGTCTCCAAATATAATCCAAAGCATTGCCTGAATTTAATATTTTTAATTATTCATGCCAAACAATGAAGATTTCAAGCCAACAGGAACAAGTCTAGGAATAACCTGGACAAGCTAAACTTTAATTAATTTTTTCTAAGTGAGTTTTTTTAGAGAAAAACATAACCATTCTACTTTATTTTTAAACACAGAATGAATATAATATGGCTGGAAATCTTTTTTTATTGCCTCTTAGGACATAGCAATGCTATTGCTTAATTCAAAATTTAAAAATTGTATTTTAATGTTAACTTTATCACCTTCCTTATAGTTACTTCTAAGTGCACTACCAAAATAGCTTTATATTTTTTATCTTGTAGGAGGCAAGAAAATAATCAACCAAAAATAAAATAGTGTGGTTCAATTTCTTTACTTAGAAATGATTTCCCAATAGCATGTTCTTGCCACTTTCACTTTTCTCATCATTAATCTAATTAATATACAAATCTTAGCCATAAAGAACAAGATCTATACTAGAGGCTAAGAATTTTGAGACCAGGAAAGTATTGAATTATGTCACCTGCCTCCTCTCTCCCCCTGGGGTGCTGTGAGGAGCACAGTGTTCTTGGGGAACCCAAAGTTAGAATTCTCTCAGACTATGGCATACTCATATATGACACAAATGTAGTTATTAAACATAACAGTGCAAAAACATAATGAAGCTGCCACTCAGTATGGGAAAGAAAAACATTCCCAATGCAATGGCAACTCTCTTTATATTCCCCTGTATTTACCCAAGGTTTGCTTCTTTAGTCCCTGTCCTTTCTACATTGTATTCAGTTATGTACAAAGTGTGACCAAGACATATGGTGAATGTTTAAATTAACACTCCTTTGGGTGCAACTAATCTCACAGATTCATTGCACACAAAGATGCTGCTATGAAATACGCCTTTACTGTACTAAATCACAAACATGACTGGCGATAGGTTATGGTAGAGGGGGAAGATACTGAAGCGATGAGTCATGATACTTAAGTTAACTGTCAGATATTTGAAAATTTGTGTGCATTGAATCTGTGAGATCAGTTGTGCCTGACAGAGGGTTAAAAAAAATTACAGTAAAAGACACATTGTCATTAATCCCACTCACAATGCTCCCCCTCACTTTGAACACACTGATCCCATAGTTCTTGCCACTGTCTGAAGCAGTTCTGAAAGTCATCTTTTGTGAGTGTCTTTAATTGTGCTGTCATCGCTGCCTTGATGCCCTGAATCAATTCAAAATGTTTACCTTTCATGGTCATTTGACTTTGGGGAAGAGCCAGAAGTCGCACAGTGCTAGATATAGTGAATAAGGTGGATGATGACACACTGTAATGTTTTTCTTTGACAGAAATTGCCATATGCCAAAAGTGATGTGTGACACGAAGCCTTTCCATTGTGATCAAAAGATTCAATGAATGCTGCTGCCGACTGCCATCCAACAGAAAGGAGGGATTTTCAATACGGGAAATGGCATGTCGAACCTTAGTAACAGTGTGTGACAAGTTTCAACTTGTTCGGTACAGTCAGTCTGGTGTGAACTATGGTTGAGAAAGGGTGTGTTTTAAAGTGCGTCATAGGGCTGGCTGAGTGGCGCATTGGTTAGGAGCTGGCTTGGGACGTCAGGGGGCCCAGTTTGGATCCCACATATGAGGGCCAGTGACACTGCCCTCTACAGCTAAGATGCTGAACAACAGCTCAACCTGGAGCTGGGCTGCCGTGAGTCGCTGGCAACAGTGTAGGCTGCAGCCCCTGTGGCAGTGGGTTGCCATGGGCTACCGTGTGTAGCCAACAGCTGCCATGAGTGGCTGTCCAGAGACCGGCGACTGATCTGCCTCACCTGGGAAGAGCGCAAGGATGGTGCCAACTTGGGCCAGTGTAGCAACATCCTCCACAACTAGACTGAAGAACCAAAGGACAGCAACTTGTCTGTTCCCCTTCCCCCAATTCCCCAGCGCTGTTCCCATCCACCAAATCCCCAATAAAAATAAATAAATAAATAAATAAATAAATAAAGTGGGTCATAAATCATTCTCCATCATGACAACATTTCGTGTCACACATTGCTCGCTTCTTGAGTATACAGCAATTTCTGTAAAATAAAATCATTACAGTGTGTGCTCATTCACTTTATTCACCAGCTCTGGTACCATGTGACTTTTGGCTGTACTCCAAAGTCAAGACTATTCAGGACATCGAGGCAGCCACAACAATACAACTAAAGACACTCACAAAAGAGGGCTTCCAGGGCTGGCTGAGTGGCTCATTGGTTAAGAGATGGCTTGGGAGCGTGAGCTCTGAGCAGCAGGGCCCCGGTTTGGATCCCACATGAGGGCCGGTGATGCTGCGCCCTCTATAAGATCGTGAACAGCAGCTCAACCTGGAGCTGGGCTTTGTGAGTCGCTCACAACGGCATAGGCTGTAGCCCCTGCTGCAGTGGGCTGCCAGAATTACCATGATAGGCCGGCAGCCAGCATGAGCTGCTGTGAGCCTCTGTGAGCGACCATCCAATGGCTGGTGACTGACTGCCTTAGCCGGGAAGAGTGCAATGATCACAATACCAACACGGGCCAGTGAAGCAGCGTCCTCCACAGCTAGACTGAAGAACAAAAGGACAGCAATTTCCCTGTTCCCCTTCTCCAATTCCCCAACGCTGTTCCCTCCCCCAAATCCCCAACAAGATCTTTCAAAAACAAACAAACAAAAAACAACAAAAGAAGAGGGCTTCCAGAACTGCTTTAAAAAGTGGCAAGAATGATGGGATAAGTGTGTTTAAAGTGAAGGGGGACTATTTTGAGGAGGATTACTGGCAATGTGCCTTCTACTGTAATAATTTTTTAAAATATTCACCGTATTGTTTGACCACACCTCCTATGTATTTCACTTATGTATGTATATAAACAAATGTTTAATTTTTCTCATTTTGAGGTTTAAAAATTTTTAAAAATTGTATGACATGGTGGGAGGTCTTCTGATTTTTTCTCCATTAAATACCATGTCTGAGATTCATCAAGATTGATGTCATTAGTTAGAGGCCATTCTCTTGCTTGTTTATAATCCTTTACTATAGCAAACAATGTGTTTATGCCTGCCGGTACAGATGTGCAAATTATTCCATGACCTGTTATCTGTGCATTTTACATGAAAATATAAAAATGTTTGCGAAGTTGTTTGTACCCATTTACACTCTCACCAGTAGCATATGAATTCTAATTGTTCCACATCTTTACAGACACTTTATATTGCCATATTTAAAAAATCTTGCTAATATAACCAGGGTAGAATGTTTATATTATTGGTGTTTTAATTTGCATTCCTTTATTATTAATGAAGTTTAGCATCTTTTCATATATTTTCCAGTTGTGTTTTCCTTCATTGAAGTACCTATCCATTTCTTTTGTGTATATTTAGATTGAGGTGTTTGCTTTTTGCTTATTCGGTTGCAGGAGTTTTTATATTATTATGGATATCAATCATTTGTCATCAACATGTATGGTAAGTATCTTCTCTAGTTCTCTAATAATTTTTTTCCATGAACAGGAGGTCTTAAATTTGACATATTTGGGTTTGTTAATATACTTCCTTATGGTTACATTTTTTTGGTATCTTGTTTATGAAATGTTTTCATACATTATGGTCATAAAGACAATTTTCTATGTATTCTTCTAAGAATTCAAAATATTTGCCTTTCTCTCTAAAGAATTTGATTCTGGAATCAGAGGGGGCATTTGCATAAAGAAGAAATTTTTATTTTTTCTATATGCATAGTAACTTTCTTTAACACTATTTATTGAAAAGCCCATCTTTTCCAAACTAATGTGTAAAGCCACCTCTATCAAATATTACATTTCCCTATATGTGCAGTAAATTATTCAATTTGTGCTATTAGAGATTGGACACTCTAAATGATGTGCCTTGCTTACCCAAAACTTTAATGCAATTTTGGATATGTAAAGAGCACTTAGCTGTAATTTTGGAAAGGGATAATGGGTAGAGAGTTCAAAGGCTCTGCTTAAGAAATTAAAGGCATTCAATGTTGAATGATGGCAACCTGAAATGATAGAAACATCAACTTGGATAGACAGCTAGTCTCAAGAAAATGAAAAGGTATGGATAGGAGAAGATTCCTCTGGAGGCAAAACTGAAGGATTTTTAGAATAGTGATGTGCAATATTCAATTCAAAGTTGCTGTTAGAATTATCTGTTCAGTTTCAGAGCCTTCAGTAAATGTCAGACGCACACTAGCATCTTTGAATGTGCATGGTTTCCAGTGAGGAAGGAACAAAGCACAAGAAGGAAAAGGACAGTCATTTTAGATGGGAAGATGCAGAACATGTGTCAAGAATCCAGTAAAAGCCAGGACACTGAAAAGCCAGGATCAAGAATTGATGAGGACAATATAGCTTCTTCCTTGGAAACAGTGGAGTAAGGAGGGGTGGCTAATAGGGGTTTTTCCTCCATTGTAGGTCCAGATCATTTTACTGGGCTGTTAAGGAAACACTATTTTGTTCCCCACAACCATAATTGTATCACTTCTGCAGGGAAAGCTTTATGAGATTTTTGTCCTCTTCTTTTGCTTTGAACTATAGGATTATGTCCCAAACTCCTTAGCACAGTATTCAGAACTACATAGAATCTGGAGTCTACCTCTTCCCTCCATTCTCTTTCCTTATGCAACACTGAAGTACCTGCAGTGTCTTAAACAGGCCGGGCATATTCAGGCCTCCTTGCCTCTGATGATATTGCCCTCTGTGCATGGTAAGCATTGTGTAGAAGCCATGATAAGAACAGGATAATCAGCAAAGAGTTTACTTTAGTCAGTGCAGGAATTGTGGGTCACCACCAACTCCACAGGCACCCTACCCTTGGCTATGGACAGCAGCCCCATTGAAGGACTCAGCTGACTTTGGCACCAGTGACATCGCAGTCTAAGACCAAAATCAAGCACATTGCCACATGGTGGCAGGAGCATAAGTATATCGGGTTTTAGAGTCTTCCATGGAATCATGGCGAATGGAAGCATTCCAGACAAGATAAACAAGTTTACTAATAATGGATCAGCAAAATCTACCTATTATATGATGATCTGTCTCCATCTCTCTCTCATTTAGAGTTTCTATCAAAAACAAGATAGAAATTTATTTAGCACCTGGAATACCTCATTGGAAATTCATCGACAGTGTTTTCTGGAGATTAAGCTGTTAGAAGCATTTAGTGAAAGAAAAAAAAATAATTTGTTGATAAAATTTAATAATATCATTCTATTTAAAAAACCTTTCTAAATTTGCTCCATGGAAACTATCTCTACACTAAAAGAAGAAGTACAACAAAAATTTAAAGTTTGAGTCAAACTTTAGATTATATACTTAATGTACTTTTTAACTTACTTCTTTAAAAGTAGTAGATCAGTTACTAAAGTCTACAAATAAATATTGAGATATAACAATGTAGTTTATAAGATAAATGATAGGTATGACCCAATGGGGAACACTGTTTTATAACAGGTAAGGAGAGATTTAGAACTTTGTGTATAATAAATATGTAGAGTTATAAAAAATCATACATAAATGTATCAATTATTTGGATTTATTATAAGGTAACAATTTTATATTTCATAACAGTAGGAAATGTTGAATGTTGAGTATAAATCATAATCAAATTATAATTGATCCACATTCCAATTCCTTGGTAAACTCTTTCTCAATCCTTGCAGATAAGGTTCATTTTCATTACTTTTTCCACTGGATTCTCATGCTGTTGTCCGCAGTTCTATTACAGAACTCAATATAATGTATTACATAATAGCCATAGGAACAAAAGTGATATTAGTGCTTGTTGAATGAGTGAACTAGCACAAAGCCAGTGAGTGCTTAAATTAATTGAGAAGTAAAAAAACCCCAAAAAACTCAATTTAATTAAAAAAACAAAACATTTACACCTGGTCAGTATACTCATGATCATTTCTATCTAATGCATAACATGAAGATATGGACTGAGTTAATAGAAACTTTTAGGGGAACAAAAAAAAGGAGAAAGAAAGAAAGAATGAGGAAGAAAGTCAGGAAGGAAAAAAGGAAAGAAGAAGGGGATAAAGGGAATTAGGAAGGGACAGAGAAGAAAAGGAGGAATGAGGTGAGGAAGAAAAAAAGGAAGAAAAGGAAGTGTTTTGGAAGGGCAAAATATTAATGGAGTGATTTATCTTTATTGTTTTTTTTTTAAGACTTTTTATTGGGGAATTGTGGGGAGGGGAACAGTGTTTGGGAATCGGGGAAGGGGAACAAACAGGTAGACAAATTGCTGTTTTGTTCTTCAGTCTAGTTGTGGAGGATGTCGCTTCACTGGCCCATGTTGGTATGATCATTGTGCTCTTCCCGGGTGAGGGGTGAGGCAATCGGTTGCCGGTCATTGGTCGGCTGCTCACAGCGACTCCTGGTAGCTCACACTGACTACCAGCTGCTCACGCTGGCTGCCAGCCACTCACGTAGCCCACTGCAGCCCACTGCAGCCCTCCTGCAGCCTACACTGTCGCCAGTGACTCACAGCAGCCCAGCTCCAGGTCGAGCTGTTGTTTATCATCTTAGCTGTAGAGGGCAAGCGTCACTGGCCCTCAATGTGGTATCCGAACCACAGCCCTGCTGCTCAGAGCTGGCGCTCCCAAGCGAGTTCTTAACCAGCTGAGCCACTCAGCTGGCCCTGGAGTGATTCATCTTTAAAAATTATCTGTAAGTTTGATGGAGGAAAATATTTCCAAATAAAAATTAACATACTTTAATGAAAGAAATCTTAACTATGAATAACTGTTCTATGTAGAATATTTTAGTTCTTTTACATATAATAATAATGATATTTTTATTAATTAACAATACTAATTAAGACAGCAGAATTGTGATACAGGTCATCCATGGATCATACTTTGAGAAACACTAGATTAAGAAATTAGTGAAATTAGTATTAGAAAAATAAAACAATAGCAACAAGAAACTCTAGATTAGTATGAGCACTAGATATGAAATGAAAACTCACTCATACCAAATCTACGTAGCACAATAATGCACTCTCCCATGTTACTAAGCAGTAAAAACATTCCCATAGTTGTCCCCTAAAAGGCATGGATATGAATATGGCTTTTGGAATGAGAAGGAGAGTCATTTACCCAGTTACTTAGGCCCATAGTATTTCTTTTCCCTACAGTTTAACACAACTTCATCTTTAAGACACAAGTTAGAAAACTAGGTTAGTTATTAATAAAACCTAAAACACATCTGAATATTTAAACCAATATCACTACCAAAAGTGGGCTTTGTTTTGTTAGGAGGAACCAACTCTAATATGGTTAGGATTGACACAAGCTGGATGACAAGAATAAATGTAAATTTGTTAGGGGCTGGCCAAGTGGCGCGTTAGTTAAGAGTTGGGTTGTGACACCATCTTTGAGCAGCAGGGCCCGGGTTCAGATCCCACATGAGGGCCAGTGACGCTGCGCCTTCCACAGCTAAGATGGTGAACAACAGCTTGACCTGGAGCTGGGCTGCTGTGAGTCGCGGCAACAGCATAGGGTGCAGCCCCTGCTGCAGTGGGTTGCCATGGGCTACTGTATGTAGCCAGCAGCCAGCGTGAGCGGCCAGCAGCTGTTATGAGCTGCCCAGAGCCACCGTGAGTGGCTGTTCAGTGGCCGGTGACTGATTTGCCTCACCTGGGGAGAGCGCAATGATCATAATACCAACATGGGCCAGTGAAGCAATGTTCTCCATAACTACACTGAAGAACAAAACGAGAGCAACTTGTCTGTTCTCCTTCCCTGATTCCCCAATGCTGTTCCCCTCCCCCAATTCCCCAATAAAATCTTTTTTAAAAAAAAAGAGTTAGCTTAGGAGCATGTGCTCTGAGCAGCAGAGCTGCTGGTTCGCTTCCCACATGGGCCAGTGACAATGCGCCCTCTATAGCTAAGATGGTGAACAACAGCTTGACCTGGAGCTGTGCTGCCGTGAGTCACCAGCAATGGGGTAGGCTGCAGTGGGCTGCCATGAGCTACTGTGAGTGGCTGGCAGCCAGCATGAGCGGCTGGCGAGAGCTGCTGTGAGCTGCCATGAGCAGCTGTCCAATGGCCGGTGACTGACTGCCTCACCAGGGAAGAGCACAATGATCACAATACCAACATGGGCCAGTGAAGTGACATCCTCCACAACTAGACTGAAGAACAAAAGGACAGCAACTTGTCTGTTCCCCTTCCCTGATTCCCCAATGCTATTCCACTCCCCCAAATCCTCAATTAAAAAAAAAATCTTAAAAACAAAGTAAATTTGTTAAATATAGAAGCAAAGTTGTGAGTTTAAGCCACATTATTGATCCTGATTATTCAAAAAGGATCAAGAACCATCTGCATGGTGAGGAAAGGGTGCCCAGAAGTTCAGAAAGAGCATAGGTTTAGAGTTAAATTGCCCTGAGCTTAACAGCTATTTGTACTTGAGCAAATTGTTTAATTTCTCTATCTAGGATTGCTCCTATTGGATATTTCTGTGAAAAGATTGTTTTGGAGTAAAAACGTGGGAGGATGCATAGGTTCTTATGACTGTTAAACAATAGATAATCAGTTAAATGAGTTTCTTGCCCTCCAACATCTTACATCTATTTTTGTATTAGATTATTAACAATAGTGACTAATATTATTTGCAAATTTGCCACAATTTAAAACAGGTTTGGTGGGGTTCTTTTTTTCAGAGGAAGAAAGACAACATTTTTTTTGAAAGGTGAACTAGTCCAAATCTTGCCTCAGTCATTTCTGGTTTGGATGAAGTAGATGGCTAGGACACTGACTGCTGATGGGAGAATGGACTAGTCTGTAGTGGCCAGGGAGCTGAGCAACAGAACTCATTTTTCCTAGGGACAGTTATACACATGGTCTTTTAAAACTTCAGCTTATTACCCATGCAAAAGTCATTTTCTTGGGATTAAAACCAGTGACTCAAATAAGTTATCTCTAGCACACAAATCTGTTGAATGAAGCCAGTTAAATTACTTAGGAAAACTGAGTGTTTAACTGTCCTCAAATATCATTATCTCTCTTATTTTTCTACAATTAATATATGCAAGGAAAGCAAAAGTTAACCAACAAGGGAAACATTATATGTTCCTGAATTTCATAATGTATTTCTTTGGTACAAACAAGAGATGAATGGGTTCATTTCATTATCAATACTTGCAATATTGAGCACTAATTTATCAGGTAAAATGCCATTTTCTTTTAAAACCATGCTATTTATAGCCTAAGTTTCATAATGAAGACTTTTTAATTGAATTAGGAAATGGCTATTGACCACCTCCTTTGGTAAACCATGAAAATACTCATGTAACCTGTAAAGATCCACATACCTGGTTCAATTTGAACAACATGTTGACTTTGCTTGTAAAGGCCTAACAAATATCTTGGCAAGACTTTTATTCCCAACTCTAAGCAACTGAAAATGAGTTTCATTTCTCAGCAAAATCTGTTCTGTGGACTCAGCAGAAGCATTAACCTTCCATTTTTTAAAAGAAAACAATCAATATCTATAACATGTAGGGAGAATGGGTCATTCTCCCATCTGTTAGGACATTTTACATGAGAAATAACACCAGGGTTCAGATAAAAAAAAACCCCAACTTCTACCCACTTATCTAAAGGGCCAGATTTATAGGATGTGCAAATCCCATTAAACATCCAATGTGGGAGAGAATAGTGAGAAAATATCTTTTCTAAATTTTAATTATGTTTATATTTGTTTCCATAATTGTGGAATATAATCATTTGAGTGATCAACTATACTTTCTTTTTTTAATATATATATTTTTATTTTTTTATTACAGTTATAATACAATAGCATATTAGTTTCAGGTGTACAACACAGTGATTAGACATTTATATAACTTACAAAGTGATCACCCCAATAAATCCAGTACTCATCTGACACCATACACATTTATTACAATACTACTGACTATGTTGCCCATGCTATATTCTACATCCCCATGACTATTTTGTAACTACCTATTTGTATCTGTTAATCCCCTCTCCCCTTCACACCTGCCCTGCCCACAACCCCATCCCTTCTGGCAACCATAAAAATGCTCTCTGTATCTATGAACTTGTTTCTGTTTTGATTGTTCATTTATCCTGTTCTTTAGATTCCACATGTAAGTAAAATCATATGGTATTTTTTTTTCTGTGTGATTTTCTCCACTCAGCACAATACCCTTTAGGACCATCCAGGTTATTGCAGATGGCAAGAATTCATTTTTATAAATGGCTCAGTAATATTCCATTGTATATACGCAGTCTGACAATTAAGTTCACGAACTTGCTCCAGGTATGTCCCTTGTGTGTTTTGTGTATGCCCTACTGTTATAGTTGAGCCTAGGTTGCTGCTTGCACATCAGTGGGAGGGACTGACCCTCAGGCTGATTGGTTGTGAGGACTGGCCTTGACTACAGTGGAGGAGCTATTGTTCAGGTCCTGACCCTACAGAGTAGGATTCACTTTAGTGGGGCTCTGGTGCCTGTTCAGTCTACCCTTTGGGTGTGTCATTTTGTGGAGGTATTTGGGTGGTACTCTGAAGTGATCCGAGCTGACCATTGAGTGTGTTGATTCTGCTTCTTCTTGGGAGGGGCTCTGTTGCAGGCCAAGGTCAGCCACTGCCTGTGTCCCACCTGGGGCCACTTGGTATGAGATACCAAGTGATATGTAGATGACTGCCACTTGTGCTGCTTTTGGAGGTGGCTGAGAGAAGCTAAGTTGTGAACTGAGCATGGCTGCACTGATGCTGGGCTTAGGGTGACTTAGCCAGAGGTATGGGGCACATGGAGACAGATACTGCTTGTTTGGGATTTGTGAACCCTTGAGAGATTTTAGGAAAGTCCATAGCATGAGCCAAGAAAGCCACTTGGCTGGGCCCACAATTTGGGTGGAGTGGTGTCTCAGGGAATCACCAAGGTGGCACAAATGGGGTTAGCCAGGTTTAGGACGCTTAAAGATGGCAGCCATCTAATCTGCACATTGGAAGGGGGAAAGGCTCCACAAAGGAATAGTGGCTTCTGCCAGCACAGAGGGGAGAAAGTTGCCCCTCTTGCCCTTTCCCTGAGGCCAGAATTCAGTTCCTCCCTTTATATTACTGGCGCCTTTTGAGCTGCCAGTGCTGGAGTTCAGGGTGAATAAGTTGTCAGTGAGTAAGAACATGCTCATGCTCGGGCCCTTCAAGGGGAATGCGTGGGACTCCAGACACCCTCCATTTCATCCAGCCATAATCTCTACTGGTTTTCATAGCCATACATGGGGACTTTCCTCCCTGGCACTGGAACCCTAGGCTGGGGACCCCTTGCTCCTCAGGGAGAACCCCTGCAGCCCAGATATACCTCCCAATTTTTAACTGCCACACATGGAAATGGGATCATCCTGTCCCATGTCTCTGCTCCTCCGAGTTTCAACATGGCTTCTTCTGTATGTTCTTAATTGTAGGACTTTGGTTCAGCTAGACTTCAGACAGTTCTCAGTGATGGTTGTTCTGTAGTTTAGTCATAATTTTGATGTAGTCATGAAAGGAAGCAAGCACAGTATTTACCTAATCTGCCATTTTGACCGGAACCCCTATCAACTATTCATTCAATGCAAAGATAAGACGCCAGATATACTGGAATTTGCCAGTGAACATTTATAAACTTTGGAAAAAAGTGTTTAGGTTTAAATGAATGAATGAATCTGAAAATTGGGTATAATAAATGAATTAAATTATTTAAAATATTTTCAAAGTTCAGTAATTTAAAGATTTTAAAGATTTGATGTGTAAATATGCCAAAGAAGTTAAATTTGTATCTTTTTTTTTATTTTTTATTGGGGGAATTGGGGGAATGGGAACAGTGCTGGGGAATTGGGGGAAGGGAAACAGACAAGTTGCTGTCGTCTTGTTCTTCAATCTAGTTGTGGAGGATGTTGCTTCACTGGCCCAAGTTGGCACCATCATTGCGCTCTTCTCTGGCGAGGCAGATCAGTCGCCGGCTGCTGGCCGCTCACGCTGGCTGCTGGCTACACACGGTAGCCCATGGCAACCCACTGCCACAGGGACTGCAGCCTATGCCATCGCCGGCGACTCATGGCAGCCCAGCTCCAGGTTGAGCTGTTGTTCAGCATCTTAGCTGTGGAGGGCAGTGTCACTGGCCCTCATATGTGGGATCCGAACTGGGGCCCTCTGGCATCCCAAGCGAGTTCTTAACCATCGCGCCACTCGGCTGGCCCTAAATTTGTATCTTCATTAGAATGTACATTTGCTTAAAATCCCAACCTCTGTTAAAATAATATTCTAAAATTATATATACATGGACATACACATATATAACATATATATACTGCATATGATATATAATTAGATTTTTGCATCAAAGATTTATATATATATACATATCTATCTATATATCTATCTATATCTATATCTATATCTCCATAGTCTATATATAAAACAAAATTAAATTTTAGTGTCCAGATTGAAAAAACAATACTTTAGAATATATATATACATTATATATATATATATATATATATATATATATATATATATATATATAGAGAGAGAGAGAGAGAGAGAGAGAGAGAGAGAGAGATTCAGTACGTCAATGTGATTATAATATTCCCTGAGAATGGCTGAATTCCTAAAAGTATTTGTATCCTTTCAGTATCTTTTCTTAACTAAAATTCTTAAGAATTTACATAGATATACAAAGTCATTTTATTCTTTCTTCTCTGAAGAGTCAATTTTAGGTACATCAAGTACAAACCCTGTACTATTGCAACTAGTGTATTTAATTGGAGCTTAAATAAAAAAGTTGGGAGTGTGGAATGAGAGAAGAGGAGCAGTAAACACCACATGCTGTGGAGTCCATCTGCCTGAGTTCTCATTGCAGTTCTGCCTCTTACCATTGTGTGACTGGGCAAATTATTAAACTTACTTACTTTAAGTTTCCAGTTCCTTATCAGGAAAATGGGAATAATAATTCCCAAAGAAATATCCAAGATAGCAGAGTAGATAAACACTTGCCTGCTTCCTTCCATGGACACATAAAAATTACAACTAAATTATCGAACAATCAAACTGGAGAACCACCTGAAGTCTAGCTGAACAGAAGTTTTATAACTAAGGATATAAAGAAGCCATACTGAGGGGTGGAGATGTGAAACAGGCTTGCAGCAAATCTCTGTGTGGCAGTTGAGAATCAGGAGGTTACCCTTGGAGGAATGAGGCACCTCAGCTCCACACCAAGCTCCTCAGTCCAGAATACTAGTGCCAGAAAGAGGAGCTCTCACAACATCTGGCTGTGTAAAACAATGGGGGTTCCGACCAACTGGGTGGGAAACCCAGATGTCCTCTTAAAGGGCTTGTACACAGACTCACTCACTCCCAGGTACCAACCCTTGGTTCCAGTGAAGGGATGGTGACTTGGGGGCTGTCAGAAGCATATGGAGGAAGACTTATGTGTGTGGCTTTAGGGTGAGGGCTGGAGGGTGGTCTCCATTTTCCCTGCGTGATGTCCTACTCCTGTGCAGCTGGAAGGTGTGTACTATCTTAGCTGTGTTGAGCCCTCCCTCACATGGCCAAATCTGAATCTAAATTGGTCTGGTGAACTCCTCTGGGACCCTGCCCTACCCAACTCCCCCAACTCCAGAGTCATTTTACTTTGTGAGCAGCCAGGCCTGTCTGCATTGCACTGTTCCTTGGAAAACAATCAGAGTTTTCAGGCTTCAGGTGGGTGGCAACTGACCTTGGTGTGCTCTGAGACATTTGCTGAGTAGCTCCAGGCTTAGCATTGGCACCAAACCAGAATTAACATTAACCTAGTGAATACAACTCTTTCCACTCTAGTGACTCCCTGAAACCCTACCTCATCAAAATTGCATACCAAAAGAGGCATTATTAGTGCCTGAACCCAAAGGGAGTTGGCAGTTAGAGGCAGGTCTTGGGGCATCCTGGTTTTTTGTGTAGCAACTCCTGCCTGGTACTGGTAGCAGATGTCCTTGTTTTGCAGCATGACCTCTCCCACACCTCCACATTTAGCACAGGCAGCAAACAACCATGGATCTCTCTGTAGCTCCTACCAGGTAATTCACAACCATTCACAGGCAGTGGGTGACCTCGGCCTGCACCAAAACCCCTCCCAAAAGGCCACAGAACCAACATTCCTGGAGGTTCGCTTCAGACCACAGCAGAATACCTCTCAATTAACCCCACAAGTGGCACACACAAAGGCAGTCTCAACAGACACAAGAGACCACTGGGGTGAATCCCACTCAGTGTGTAAACCTCCTGCACAGCAGCCTGTAAGCTGTGGACCTGGCCAAATCTCACAGCCAATCAGCCTGAACATCAATCCCATCTACTGACATGCCAATAGCAATTAAGTCTCAACTATAACAGGAGGGCAAACACAAGCCACACAAGGGACACTCCTGGAGCAACTGGAACAGGTGACAAGGGAGACTGCTAGAGCCCTAGAGGGTACCTACTATATTAGGCCACCAGGCCAAGACTGGGAGACATGGCAGATGTATATAATACATAGAAACAAACATAGAGAGGCTGTCAAAATGAAGAAGCAAAGAAATATGCCCCAAACGAAAGAACAGGAGAAAACTCCAGAAAAAGAACTAAACAAAATGGAGGTAAGCAAGCTACCAGTTACAGAATTCAAAACAATGGTTATAAGGATGCTCAAGGAAGTTAGTGAGAACTTCAACAAAGAATTATCAAGCATAAAAAAGGACATGAAAGGGCCAGCAGAGTGGCTAAGTTAGTTAAGAGCTCCCTCAAGAGGGCAAGCTCTGAGCAACGGGGTCACCGGTTCAATTCCCGGCCCAAGCTGAGCTGCCACTGAACTGCCAACAGGTGGCAGGATGGCTCAACTAAAAAAAATAAATAAATAAAATAAATAAATAAAATAAGTATATTAAACACATTTAAAAAATAAAAAAATAAAAACAAATTTTTTAAAAAATGAAAAAAATAAAATAATAAAATATAAAATAAAAAAGGACATAAAAACATTAAAAAAACCATTCAGAAGTGAAGAATACAATAACTGAAAAGAATAATGCACTAGAAGGAATCACCAGCAGACTAGATGAAGCAGAGGTTCGAATCAGTGATTTGGAAGACAAGGTAGTAGAAAACACCCACACAGAACACTGAAAAGAAAAAAGAATCCAAAAAATATGGATATTTTAAGAGAACTCTGGGACAACATCAAGCATAACAACATTCATATTATAGGGGTACCAGTAGGAGAAGAGAGAAAGCAAGGGATTGAGAACCTATTTGAAGAAATAATGACTAAAAACTTCCCCAACCTGGTGAAGGAAATAGACATACAAGTCCAGGAAGTACAGAGAGTCTCAAACAAGATGAATCCAAAGAGGCCCACACCAAGATACATTATAATTAAAATGGCAAAGGTTGAAGAGAGAATTCTAAAAGCAGCAATAGAACGGCAAGTAGTAACTTATAAGAGAGCTCCCATAAGACTGTCAACTCATTTCTCAACAGAAACATTTGTAGGCCAGAAGGGGTTGGCACAAAATAAACACTGTTATGAGGAGTAAGGACCTATAAGCAAGAATACTTTACCTAGCCAGCGACTGATCTGCCTCGCCCGGGAAGAACGCAATGATGGTGCCAACTTGGGCCAGTGATGCAACATCCTCAACTAGATTGAAGAACAAAACGACAGCAACTTGTCTGTTCCCCTTCCCCCAATTCCCCAGCACTGTTCCCATCCCACCAATTCCCCAATAAAAATCTTTAAAAAAAAAAAAAGAATACTTTACCTAGCAAAGCTATCATTAAAATTCAAGGCACAGATAATGAGCTTCCCAGACAAGAACAGGCTAAAGGAGTTCATCACCAACAAATCAGTATTATAAGGAATGTCAAAGGGATTTCTTTAAGACAGAAAAAAAAATCAAAATTTTGAATAATAAAATGACATAGCTATATATCTATCAATAATTACTTTCAATGTAAATGTATTAAATGCTCCAATTAAGACATAGAAGGGCTGAATGGATAAGAAAACAAAACCCTTACATATGCTTCCTACAAGGGACTCACATGATATTAAAATGTACACAAAGACTGAAAGTAAAGTGATGGAAAAAGATATTCCATGAAAAAAACCCCACAATACTTATACAATGGTGTAACAATACTTATACCAAACAAAATAGACTTTAAAACAAAGCTACTACAAGAGACAAAGAAGGACCCAATAATTGCACTTCATGTTTTTTATCCGAAGAAATCCAAAACTCTACTTTGAGGGGACATGTGCATTCATATGTTCATTGCTGCATTATGTACAATGCTCAAGGAGGCAGCCTGGGTGTCCATTGATGGAGGAATGGATAAAGAGGAGGTGGTACATATGTACAATGGAATGTTGCTTGGCCAGGGAAAGGAATGGGCTCTTGCCATCTGTGGCAGCATGGATGGACCTGGAGGATATTGTGCTGAGTGGAGGGTCAGACAGCAAATGACAGATGCAATGTGATTTCACTTACATGTGGAATCTAAAGAACAAAGTAAACAAACAAACAGTACAAACTCATAGATACAGAGAACATTTGATGGTTGCTAGAAGGTAGAGAAATAGGAAATGTTTGTGAAAAAAGAATACGGTATTGAGAAGTACAAATTGGTTTTTACAAAGTGTTCATGGGGATGTAGATTATAAAATAAGAAATACAGTCAATAATATTGTGATAACCATGTATAGTGTCAGATGGATACTAGGTTTGTTGGGGTGATAGATGGGAGGGGTTTGGGGGATGGTAAAAAGGGGAAGGTATTAAGACATATAAAAATAGTAGTTATAAAATAGTCATGGGGATGTAAAGTAAAACATAGGGAATATAGTCAATAACATGGTAATAACCATGTATACTGCCAGGTGGGTACTAGACTAGTCAAGGGGATCACTTTTTAAATTATATAAATGTTTAACCACTATGCTGGGCACCTGAAATTAATGTAAAATAATATTGAATGTCAACTGTATTTGAAAAAAAATTTAAAAAATAATCCCCAAAGAGTTGTGAGGATTAAAGATGATAAATTAGTAGTTAGCATTTAGTTAGTACCTAGATTATAATGCCATTTTAGAAGAAACTGATCATAAATGAACAGTATGAAGATAATGACAATGACCTTTATGTTGGCTACCACATTTTACCAGGATGGATGCCTAAGTTTTGCTCTTTTATTTCAATATCTGCCCACTACTCATAGACATTCAGCCAAAGTGAGTTAAACTAGAGGCCCTGGTGAACCTTAGCATTAGGGAATTGGAGAACTCAGTATTCAACAGGAGAGGTTAAACCCTACTGATCTGTGAGGCATATTCCATATGATTCCCTCTTTCTGGTTTGCTTTTCTTTCTAGAAACTTCCCTCATATCACTGGGGTGGAAAGAGAGGGCCTCTGGTATCTTCCTGCTCTTCCTGTCCCCTTTGGAACTTTTCTTCCCATGAGAAGGTCAGTGGGAGTCAAGGTAGATGAAGGGGAAAGTAGCATTTTTTCAATCCATACATGGTGTAAGTTGGTTTACCAGGGAAAGCATATATTAAAAATCCAAAAACTGCCCCTCACCAATAAGATCACAGGACTTAGCATCAGCCTAAAGTCACATTGAAAGTAGTGTCTCCCATACTACCTGGTGCAAATCTGCTATCTCTGTGGTCTAGTTCAGATTTGCAGGTTGCTTCCTGCAAGCCATCTGGGTGAAGCATTCCTTGGACCCTGGGGCCCCCCCAGGACTCTGCTTGGCAGACTCAGCCCACACATACCACTGTGTTTTAGATATTTTATAAACTTTGGAATCCAGGACTCAAAGTGAAAGTGATTCTGTCCTATCTTTCATAAGGACTTTCCTGCAAATGGCCTCGGTTTCTGAACAGCAGGCACAAAATGATCACATTCATGAAACATTTGTAGTGTAATGTCCCTAATGTTGACCAACAAACATCAGTGTGTATCTCTGTGTAAAGAGATTTCAGGAGATTTTTTTCACTTTATTCTTTGTATTTAACTTTATTGTTTGGAATACTGTTTCTAATTAGCTTACTCCTATATCAGTTTTATATTCAGAAAAAAGAATGCTATATTCATTGAAATAAAAGACTCTTCTAATTGCTGCTTCCTCTCCACTCTTCTTGGAGACTTACATCTAGTCCTATAAGACAGCTAGAGAAGAAATGCTTTTCTGTCCTTCATTTCATCATGTCCACTTCAGGAACCAGTGTGCAAATTTCTCCCTTCTTTTTTATAAAAAGAAATATCCCTAAATGAGTGTAGAGTGGAAATATACTAAAGGCTAGGATAACAACGAAACATCATGTACATTTGGCAAAGTCCAAAGACAAAGTTGAATTGCACACGAGCAGCACCAATTTTCAACTGTCTCTCAGGCCGATTTAGTCACCTAGTTCCAGGGTTTAATTTCATATTTGTAATTTCAGTTCATCATTCTGGTGTTGTTAAGCTTCTATCATCTAACTGATAGGCTAATTATTCATAGTTTGGAGCAACCATAAACTTGGTATGCAAAATCCATGTTTTCTTAAATGCTGTTAATAAAAGTATAGATCAGATTAAATCTCTGAGTTCAATGGCCCACTATTAATAAACTCACTAATTAGGTTGTTCAAGCAGATACAAATCCTCTTATCTTCACCATCATTCTGTATAAATTTTTTCATTTATCCATGATGTAATATCATGAGAAACTCTCCAAACTATATTGCTGAAGTTATGTTAAATGAACCATTCTAGCAAGTCCTGAAAAAAAGGAAAATTTATTTCATTTCTCATAATTTTTGTCCTGAGAACACTAGCTAACCATGATTAGTTCCTACTTTGTTTTCTAAGTGCTCTGAAGAATCTGTTTAAATATCTCTGGAGTTTAGAAACTGTCTAGAGTTTTCACTTTTCCTTATTTGAAATCACAAACCTATTTACCCAGCTCCACTCTCCTGACTTCTCTTTGTAGACATGATTTCCAAAAAATAAACACCACTTTAAGCAATCTCAATCACAACTAAAAGTTTAAATACATGATGTATTTGGATCAGGAGAGTTGAAAATATTTTGAACACAAGGTTTTATCTTCAATTTTCAATCAATCCTGCTTATTACATAATTTTTGTTTAAAGATGATTCTCTTTGAATGGGTGTACTCTTAACATCTTTGGACCCTGACTCAAGATTACAGTTGGAGGTCCATATACCACATGATTTAACACCTAAATGTTAAATGGGGCTGTTTTTAGTACTTTAGGCTGTTAAAGTACAATGTTCATCCTCCTACCCTCACGAATACAACTTTAAAACATCCTGAAATGTCAGGTTCAAATTTAGAATTTCTGAGTTGTTGCCCTCAGAGTTGTATGCCTTCTTTCCACCCCCAGATCTGTCTACACCAGACAGTCAGCCACCTATACACATAGATACAAACACCTCAACCCACACATAGAAAATCCGTCCACACTTTCTCTCATTTGTAAGCAATGACCCCAGGGAAATTGAATGCAGGGAAGAGACCTGAACATATCTTCAAATGTGCCTGGGCCGTTTGGTCAAGAATCTTGGAGCATGAGCAGAGAGAAGGCACAGAGGTGGCCAGGTAGGTTCCTGGTTTAGGGCAGAGAGACTTCTCTTGTTCAGGTCTAAGGATTGCTACCCTGCAGTTGAAGAGTGCATCTTCCTCTTTGTTATCTATTAATTTCTTTTTCTTTAAGATTTTTTTTTTAATTGGGGAATTGGGGGAGGGGAACAGCGTTGGGGAATCAGGGAAGGGGAACAGACAAGTTGCTGTCCTTTTGTTCTTCAGTCTAGTTTTGGAGGATGTTGCTTCACTGACCCATGTTGGTTTATCATTGTGCTCTTCCCGGGTGAGGCAGATCGGTCGCCGGCCATTGGACAGGCACTCACAGCAGCTTATGGCAGCTCACGCTGGCTGCCGGCCTCTCACAGTAGCTTATGGCAGCCCACTGCAGCAGGGGCTGCAGCCTACATCGTTGCTGGCAACTCACGGCAGCCCAGCTCCAGGTCGAGCTGTTGTTCACCCTCTTAGCTGTAGAGGGTACAGTGTCACTGGCCCTAATGTGGGATCCGAACCCAGGCCCTGCTGCTCAGAGCTGGTGTCCCAAGCCAACTCTTAACCAACGCGCCACTTGGCCGGCCCTATAATACACTTTTAAGTTAGTTTTATTTTCTCTATTCATATTTGTAGCCAGCAATCCTGAAATCAATTGTAAGTTCTGTGAGAAAAGTATTTTCTTTAGTATGCTCTTGCCTCTCTCTATCTCATAGTACACTTCTCAGAATATGAATTCTTTATAAATGCTGATTAAATCAACAGGTTTAAACCACAAAGATTAACCTTAAAATGCTACAAAATATATTTTAAATTCTCTTAGCTCTGATGAAAAACATCTGTCACTAAAGATGAAAATTTATGTGGGAAAGTTTTTCCAAAAGTTTCTCCCAAATTTTCTAGGTGCTCATCCAGATGTTTTTGGTTATGGATTTCCTAATAGTCTTTCACTTTTCCTATCCCTGAATGGACTGGTTAAGTTGATCCAGAATAGTTTTCTTAGTTGCTTCTTATATTGGATAACTTACATTTATGAATTAGTAGCCTCAGCTGTGTCATCTCCATAACTATAGGCCAAAATATGTTTATCTGCTCATTTCATTCACAAGCCTTCTATCATTACCAGTAAAAATCATGCTATCTCAGACAGAGTTAATTTGATGTTCCAACTGACTCTGATGTAATAAATATTAAAGAAATTGATAATGCTTGTTATTTACATGATCACTTAATCCAGGAAAAGGTATCAATTTTGATATGGTCCATTATCATCTGGGGCTAATAGGACTCTTTTGCTGAGATATCACCTACACTGTCCCCTTTATGTCACAACATTGTCATAAAAGGTTACAGCACTTTATTAAAAAATGCCTAGAATAAGAGAGTTATTTTTATATGTTATAGCAAAAGATAGAAAGGCAAAATTGGATGAAACCCAATTTTAAATCACTATCAACTCTTTCAATCAGTACTAACAATGGTAGAAGGAACAAACTGATTATAAAGTGTATGATATCTGGGAATATTTGAAATCTTAGCCCAATCAAACATTTAGGGAAGATATCTTACATGTATTCAAAAAGTTTGTGTAGAATTTGCTATAAAGAATTTAATTAATTACAAATAACTGAAAATATGGTAACAGTCCTTTCCCCGTAAGGTGTTTGTTGTCCATTGCATGGGTGCAAAGCAGGCAGGACAAACGGGGAGAAGCTTGAAAGGCAATGGAGGGAAGGCCTCTCTGTCTTCTGTCTCGCAAACTCTATGAACCAATCTTGCTAGTTGCTGACTAAGTGGTGGACTTCACTCAGAAATACATATGAGATCCACTGGCTAGAAGATAGGTCATTCTTTGAGCTGATAGAGGCTGAAGGGTCTTTTTGCGTTAAGCATTCCTAAGCAGACCCCCTAAGGAAATGCTCAGGGTCAAGCATTCCTGTTTGCCCACTTTTATCTTTAAAGGGAAATGGACTCTTTGTGCTCTCTTTTAATTTGTCCCACTTTTCAGCCAGAGCTGAGTTTGCAGCATTTCTACTTTTCACAAACACTGAATCAGATATTTGATGCCTGGAAGGAGTGTGTGTAAGAGATGGGGTGCAGAGGGGAGTATCCAGTGCTCATTTGATGGGAAGGAGTTGTAAAGGGTAAAAATTAGCTTTTGATTTCATCCTGCTAAACATACAATCTTGATATTTTCTGTCACACAAAGGATGTTTGCCTGAGTAATCTTTCCTTGGCTTTGTGCCTTATAGATGTGATATTGTCAACTAAAAATTAACAACTTTTAATAGTATACGCTTTGGCTGGGATTAGCAAAATACCACCTTTCAGGTAAGAGGTTTACTCTGTAACATTTTTTTACATTGCCTGAGAGAATATCTGAATTGTTTAATGGGGTTTTATATGTGGCTCCCAAATAAGGATACCTCAACTTTCACTTACACACACACACACACACACACACACACACACACACACACACACACTAACCATTTTATAGCATTAATGAGAAATCATGTTTATTATTCATACATTAGCTATTGAACATTAATTGAACATTTTAAATATATATTGCCAAACCAGATTGGCATCTAAATGAATGCTTAGATCATTGGTCCCCTAAGAGGTACTTTCCTCTGATGAATGGGTTAAAGTGTTGCTGTCAGATTGAATATAATTAGCCCTGCTGATATGCGAAGAATTGCTCTGTCAGAAAATGTCACTGTCATTAAATGCTATTCCTTGTCTGCATTCAATTTTCTGTCTGGCTCAGAAAATTTTAATAACAGGTTGGAATTCACGTGTAAAATTTTAACTAATTTTCATAAAAATACATTATTTCATTTTAATTTTGCTCTCATATAATTTTTGGTTGTCATAAAGTAAGATACTAAACATATCTTATTTCCTTAACTTTCGTTGCCTTTTGTCCTTTGAAGACAGACACTTATAGTTCAGTTTTTCCCTTAGTACTTTTCAAATTTTTAATGGAAGCTTAAATTTCATTAAAAATGACAAAAGAAGAGAAGGGGCAGTGAGATTCAGAGAGCTGAAGAAACAGATGTGAGCAAAGTTACCTCCCCTATGTTGTGAAGGAGCAGACACTTCTTAGGTGTCACAGGAACATGAAACTAGTGCTCACATTTGAAAAACTGTCTTTAATCAATAAAAATCTTGGTTTAAAGCTTGTCATTAATCAGGGCCCAGGGCAGTCAAGAGAGTTGGATGCTTTCGTTACATAACCTACTTGGGTATTGTTCTGGAATCTGTCTCCAGCCTCTTCAATAATCCTTTATAGAAAATTCAAAGTCTTGACGGCAGAGATGCTGTTTTAATCTCTTCTTTAAGTTGAAATACATTCTTTTGGGAAAAGAGAAAAGATGTGGGATTTGAAAAATTGGTTCCATAGAGTAGAAAAAGACATTTTCTCTATTAGGCTCATGATATCAAAATTAAAGACTTCTAGCAAGCAGCAGTATAAAGATAAAGAATGATTTGTGAAGATCCTTAGTCAAGGGGACCCTAAAAGACAATTTCACTGAGGGAAAATATATAGTTGAAATTGAAATTGAAATTGTAAAGTATTGGTGGATAGAAACAGAAGGAGATAGTTGCTTATCCTAGAAGGAATCAATAAGGAAGATGGGTGGGATATTGTTCATGGTCTCAAATGTTTATAAAATAATGCACAGGAAATGGATAATAAATAAATGTCCTTGAAATGTTAATACAAGAAGAGAATTCTTGTAATTGTGGTTTTTGGCACTATGAGTAAGGGCAAAAACTGCTATTACTTTTGCACCAACTTATTAGAAATTCTTGCTCATCTTGCAGAACACTCCCACACCAAGTTACTCACAATTCAAGGTTTTACTGTAATTGATATACAACTCTGTGTAAATTAAGGTTGCACCACATAATGATTTGACTTATATACATGATGCAATGATCAGCACAATACGTTTAGTTAACACAGGATTTACTCTTAACCTTCATATATATCATACAGCAATGTTAACTAGTAATCATGTTGTACATTACCTTCCTAATACTTATTTATCTTATAACTGGAAGTTGGTGCCTTTTGACCATCTTCATCTGCCTCTCCTCTTGCCCCCCCCTCTAGTAACCACACATCTGATCTCTTTTTCTATGAGTTTGTTTGTTTTTTTAGATTTCACATATGAGTAAGATCATACAGCATTTGTTTTTTGATGTCTGACTTATTTCACTTAGCATAATATCCTTAAAGTCCATCCACATTGTTGCAAGTGGCAGGATTTCCTCTTTTTTAAATAGCAGAATAATATTCTATTGCATATACTCATACATACCACAAGAAGAAGAGAAATTTTAACACAGGTTTTACTGAGAATTAGAGAGATGTGATTAACTGCAATATAGCAATGGAAAGGTGCATTTTGTTTAAAGGAAAGTACTCTAATTGATATAATAGGGGAGAGAATAGCACTTTGTTATAACGAAATGTCCATGCCCATGAGATTGTAGCTGGGGACAAAGAAGTGACATCATTACGGGAACAGAGAATCATATTATTTATAGATTTTTAGAAGGAAGTTTAGCCAACTCTATTTCAAATCCCTCATATTACAGACAATAGATGAAAGTCCAGAGAGATTTAGACATTACTCAAACACAAATTTTTACAGTCAGGAGAGACTGTGGATAATGAGAACTTCACATAAATTTCAGAGCAGCGACATACACTCGTGAGGGTGAGGCGAGAGAGGGGACAAACTATTTCGACATTTTCCAGGAAACATGCAAACTGATATATTCCAAATACACCTTTTTGGAAATTTTGTTTCTTGGAAGAGAAAGCATATAAACACTGGTACTGGTGCTCAGAAGTTATTGCTACCAAGAAAAAAGAAACCTGATAATTTGATTGGAGTCCAGAATTCATCAGAACCAAACTTTAGTATAGTCTCTAAGAAACAGGGTATTTTGTTACACGTAATCCCCAGATTCTGTTTGTGCTACAGTGACTGCTTAGAAGCCTCTTCATCTATCTTTAACTGGAGAGTTGGTTGATACATTATGTGTTATCTCTTTAGATATTCAGCAGCTTGATGGAACATAAAGAAAGCCTAGATATGGGGGAGGGCCATATAATGTAGCATTTAATAGAGACCCTTGAGAATGAATGGGCATGCTAATTAGATGAGAATAATGCAGGCTGTCCTGGACAAAACAGGAAGTAGGGTCATAGATATTTACAGATGAAGAAGGGAAATTTTACCCCTATTTCTTCTCATATGTGAAATCAAGAAGACCATTAGTCGATTTCTATATCTACCTCTCTCCTTATTTTAGCCTTCACACCATTATGTGGGCCCCAGGTTTCCTCACTGGTAAATCCCCTAATGTTTGCTAGTTTTCTGCTTATTGGGGCTCCTGTGAATTCTAGGACGACCATGTGCTGCTGCTTTAAGATGCTGGACATAAGCAGATATGGAGTCAAATGATGTCCTTGACATCTGACATTTGGCTGAATAACTAAATCGCACACATTTACCCCAACCAGCTCTCCAGCTGAAGATAGTTGAGGGATGCTCAGTGTACAGGCAGGTGTACAGAAAGAGGAACCAAGGAGTATCTACCTACATGACCTAAATATTCCTTTACCTGTTCAGAAATTTATAAAATAAAATTTTAAAAAATGGTTGGAGAGTGAGGAGTCAAGAGCCTGCAACAAAAGAGGGGAACATAGTCCTTAGAATATGGAGGAAGCAGCACATTTGAGAAGGAACATTACAGCCTACAGAAACAGATTTTTAGAAGAATATGCTTTGGACTTGAAATGTATTTAAACATGACTTCTATGGGAGAAAAAGAAAAGCATGGTAGGAATGATAATAAGACAATAGCCAATGGAAGAAAGTGGGCTGAGAATAGAATTCATTGATACAAGAAAAACTGAAGACTAACTAAAATTCAATAGTGGAATTTTAATCTTCATGAGAGGCATTATAGAGAGATCGTATACTTCAGAAGCTTCAATAAATGATGTAGAGAGCAACAGTGGAAATAAAAGTGTGAATGCAAATGTAAAAGATATTAAAATTATGAGAAATTATGTAATTAAGAGTGGATTAGTAAGACTTAAGAATAGTCAGAAACTGAGAAACAGTAAAATAGCTAACTCTGAATGTCTACTACATTCCATGCACTCTTCTAATCACTTTAATTTATTAAAACCTCACACAAACTTGTCAATTGTTATACAACTGAATGCATTTTATAAACTAAATGACACAAAAGACAGAGAGGGTAAATAACAAAGTCACACAGTAAGTAAGTGGAAAAGCAAGGTTTTCAACTCAGTCTGGCTCCAGGTCCCTTGTTATATGTATAATCATCATGTTATTTTTCCCAAAGGCAAAAGAAAAATTATCACACAATAAGGGATTAAAATTTACCCATTCTCAAAAAGGACCAGAGTACCTGATATAAAGTGCTCTCAGCTATTGTGTAAAACACATAATGAGATTACCAAACATATCTTGAGGAATAATTGGATTTTATGGAATACAGAAGCTTATATGCATCAGAAAACAACAAAATGAAACATAATATGTTGCCTAAATGAGATGAGGTTCAGGTTGATTTTACGTACTCCTGAACATTAAACTCTAGAAAACTCTGGAAGTAATATATACATTTTTAAAGCACTAAGGTTATCACCATTTTTTTTAATATCTAAAGAAGTTACTATTTGTATGTGAATTTGGCAGAAAGACAATTAAAAATAAACTAAGTTTAGAGTTTTTTTACTCATGTATTTTTTTCATGATTTCTCAGAATGCAAACGAAAAGCAAACCTGAGTTCAGTTAAAAAAGAAAACAAAACTAGTAATAATGGAAGATTAGGATAATAAATCCTGATAAACACTGTCATTACTATATACCATCACATGGCTATAAAATGTAAGTATTAAAATCAATTCTTGCCCTTGCTCAATGTCAATCACTCCCCTACACACACACACACACACACACACACACACACTCACACACACACACCTCGCCTTTCTTCTCTTCTTTTCAACAAGTATTTTTTTTCTAAAAGTTGACTTTTCTCAAAGCATACTTATGAATACACTCACCTCAAAGACAACCAAAATTAAAAAAGACAAACTATTATCTCCCTAGACATTCTTGTGCTAAGTGCTAAAATATACGGATACAAAATCTGGAGATTGCAAAAAAAAAAAGCTGCCGACACATTTAATAAACTTTTTTTATAAATATAAATTTTAAAAAATCTAAATAAAATATTAGTAAATAAAAATATAGCAACAAAATCTGGAGATTGCAAAAAAAAGCTGCTGACACATTTAATAAACTTTTTTTATAAATATAAATTTTAAAAAATCTAAATAAAATATTAGTAAATAAAAATATAGCAACATTTTAAAGGGATAATACATTAATGCAAAGTAAGCTATATTCCAAAAAAATATTGCTTAGTATTAGGAAATATATTCATGTAATGCATCTGTTCAGTAAGTTAAACAAGAAATTATGAGAGATACTAAAATTGCATTTGATAAATTCAACATACATCCCTTAAATCTCCTTAAAACAGTAATTTAAACATACTTCCTTTATGTAATAAAAAAATTTCAAACTGAAGCCATAAGCCAAAATCATGATAAATAGTAAAATATTAGTGATGCTCCCATTTATATCAAGAGTAAGACAAGGGCAACTATTCTTACTGGGATTCTTTCTTTTATTCCAGGATTCATTCTCAGACAATTTAAAAGATCAAGAATTTTGTTTATGTTTTTGTTTGTTTGTTTGGAAGCAGGACAACCTTCTCTTCATCTCTAGGGGGAGACAGCAATGGCTTATGAGTTAAGTGGTGTTTATGACAGGAGATTCAGTGGTAATTTACAGAGCATGCATTACTAAGGAAGAAAGAAGAGTGTGAGCACAGGACTCTCAGAGTGAGAATGCAAATCTACACTGGGTAGCCTAGATTACAATGATAAGAAGAGACTTCCAGTCAACATGGTGGAGTCCTCTGTATACCTCCTCCCATGACCACATCAAAATTACAAATAAGTTACAGAATGACCACACTTGAGAATCACCTGAAGACTAGCTGATCAGAACTCCTACAATTAAGGGTATAAATAAGCCATGTCGAGACTGGTAGGAAGGGTGGAGATGTGAAATGGGCTGGTCCCACAACCATGTGTTTAAGAATCAGGGAGGATATCTCAGCTGTGGAGGTCCTCCCTGAGGAGTGTGGGGTCCCAGGCCCAGGATACTCATGCTGAGGAGTCCCCAGAACATCTGGCTGTGAAAATCAGTGAGGTCTCCATCCGGGTGAGATGGCAGACACCTGTAGACCCTGGCATTTTCTTAAAAGTTTCAAGCAAAGGCTCACTGGCTCAAAAACACTTGCCTTAAGCTCCAGTGAAGGGACAACATCAAAAAGCAACAGGGATATGTGGGGAGGATCTAAATAGACTGTCTTCAGGGCAAGATGTGGAAGAACAGCTCTTTTGGGATATGGTGCTGGCAGGCACCATTGTTCCTTTGTTGAGCACAGCCTCCACCCAGCTAACAGGAACCAAATCTGAGCTCTCCATTAACTTGGCTAATACCATTCACCCCACTGTGGTGATACCCTGACACCCTCTACCACCCAACTCCAGCACCTGACTCTTCCAGCAGCTATTCAACACAAATGGCCTGTCTCAGCTTACACTGTGGGCTTTCCTAAAATCTCTCAAAGGCTTAAAAGTGCCAAAAAAGTAGCAGTGGGCTTGGATGCCCCATACCTCTTGCTAAGCAGCCCTAAGCCTGGCACTAGTGGCCGCCAGCCTTGGATCAAAGCTTATCTTCTCCCAGGAATCTCCAAGCTCAGCATGAATGGCAACCGTTCTGCAGCTGACTTTGAAGTTCCTACTATGTGGCTCCAGTACAACACAGGTAGTGACTGACTTAGGCCTGCACCTGAGACCTTCCCAGGAGGCCCTAGAACCAACACACCTGGTGGACAGCATCAGATCACAACAGAGAGTCGCTCAACCAGCTCCACAAATGACACACCTAAAGGGCCTACTTGGCAGGCACCAGAGCCCCATTAAAGCAAATCCTGCTCTATGGGGTCAGCTCCAGCACAATAGCTTGTTCCCTGTAGTCAAGGTGAGCTATCACAGCCAATCACCCTGAGGGTCAATCCCACCAATTGACATGTAAACAGTAATCAACGCTCAACTACAAAAGAAGTCACTCACAACCCACACAATGGACACTCCTGGAACACTTGGCTCAGGTGACCAGGGAGACTGTGCCACCAGGCACCATAGGACACCTACTACATAGGCCATCCTGCCAAAGTTGGGAGAGGTAGCAGGTCTACCTAATACATAGAAACAAACACAGAGAGTCAGCCAAAACAAAGAGAAAAAAAACCAAGTCCCAAATGAAAGAATAGGACCAAATTCCAGAAAAAGAAGTAAATGAAATGGAGGCAAGCAATTTGCCAGATAGAATTTAAAATACAGGGTATAGGTTGCTTAAGAAACCTAGGGAAAGAATAGATGAACTCTGAGAACTTACAGAAAGGGATAGAAACCATAAGAAGGAAATAGTCAGAAATGAAGACTATAATAACTGAAATGAAGAACACATTAGATAGAATCAACAACAAATTAGATGACAAAGTGGACTGAACCAGCAATTTGGAAGACAGGGTAGCAGAAAATACACAATTGGAACAGCGAAAAGAAAAAAGAATTTAAAAAATGAGGATAGTTTAAATGATGTCTGGGACAACATCAAGAGTAACAACATTCATATCATAGGGGTACCAGAAGAAGAGGGAGCACAGAATATTGAGAACCTATTTGAAGAAATAATGATTGAAAACTTCCCTAACCTAGTGAAGGAAATAGACACAAGCCAGGAAGTGCAAAGAGTCCTAAACAAGATGAACCCAAAAAAGCCCACACTAAGACACATCATAATTAAAATGCCAAAGGTTAAAGACAAAGAGAGAATCTTAAAAGCAATATGAGAAAAGCAGTTAAGTTATCTACAGGGAGACCTCAGAAGACTGTCAGCTGATTTCTTAACAGAAACTTTGCAGGCCAGAAGGGATTGGCAGGAAATATTCCAAGTGATGAAAACCAAGAATGTAAAACCAAGATTACTCTACCCAGCAATGCTATCATTTAGAATCAAAGGACAATAAAGAGCTTCCCAGACAAAAAAATATAAAGAAGTTCATCACCACAAAACCAGTATTACCAGGAATGCTAGAGGGACTTCTTTCAGAAGAAGAAAAAAGATTAAAAATATGAATAATAAAATGTCAATAAGTACATATCTATCGATAATTACTTTAAATGTAATTAGATTAAATGTTCCAATAAAAAAACAAAGGGTGACTGAATGGATACAAAAACAAGACCCTGGGCCAGCTGAGTGGCACGATGGTTAAGAACTGGCTTGGGACGCCAGCGGGCCCCAGTTAGGATCCCACATATGAGGGTCAGTGACCACTGTCCTCCACAGCTAAGATGCTGAACAACAGCTCAACCTGGAGCTGGGCTGCCGTGAGTTGTTGGCGACAGCGTAGGCTGCAGCCCCTGTGGCAGTGGGTTGCCATGGGCTATTGTATGTAGCCAGCAGCCAGTGTGAGTGGCCAGCAGCCGCAGTGAGCAGCCCCCCAGAAGCCAGTGACTGATCTGCCTTGCCCGGGAAGAGCACAATGACGGTGCCAACTTGGGCCAGTGAAGCAACGTCCTCCACAACTAGACTGAAGAACAAAATGACAGCAACTTATCTGTTCCCCTTCCCCCAATTCCCCAGCACTGTTCCCTTTCCCCCAATACCCCCCAAAAATCTTTAAAAAAATGAACAAACAAAAAAACAACAAGACCCTTACATGTACAGCCTACAAGATACTCCTTTGAGATCGAAAGATACACACAGACTGACAATAAAGAGATGGAAAAAGACAGTTCATGAGAATTGAAATGAAAAGGAAAAAGAAAAAAGCTGCAGTAGCAATACTTATACCAGACAAAATAAATTGTAAAACAAAGGTTATAACAGAAGACCCATTAATCCCACTTCTGGGTATTTATCCAATGAAACCCAAAACACTACTTAAAAGGGACATGTGCATCCATGTGTTCGTTGCAGCATTATTTACAATCACAAAGATATGGAGGCAACTTGGGTGTCTACCAATAGATGAATGGATAACAAATAGGTGGTACATATATATAATGGAGTATTACTCAGCCTTAAAAAAAAAGAATTCTCACCATCTGCAACAACATGGAGGGAATTAGAGGGTATTATGCTGAGTGGAGTGAGACAGAGAAAGACAAATGCCATACAATTTCACTTGTATGTGGAATCTAAAGAACAAAATAAGTGAACAAAAAAACCCAGAAACTGACTCATACAGAGAACATTTTGATGCTTGTCAGATGGCAGGGGCTGGAGGATAGGTGAACTAATTGAAGGAATAAGAAATACAAATTGGTAGTTACCAAATAGTCATGGAGATATAAAGTATACATATAGCATAAAGAATATAGTCAATAATATTATCATAACTATGTATGGTATCAGATCGGTACTAAATCTATTAGGGTGATCACCTCATAAGTTGTACAAATGTCTAATCACTATGTTTTACACCTGAAACTAATATAATATTGTATATCAACTGTAATTTTAAAAAATAAGAAAAATATCTTAAAAGGAAAAAAATACAAACAATTAGACAATGGAAGATTAAAAAGATAAATAAAATACAACAAGAAATCAACACAAGAGTCCTAGTAGCTGACTAATAGCATATCCAAAGAGAATATATGTACATATATAATGTAATATTATTAATATTAATATATTACAATATTATAATATTGCTAATATTAGTATTATATTTTATTACATATATTATCTACAGAGGATGCCAAAAAATGTATACACATTTTAAGAAAGGAAAAAACTGTATTAAAATTGTAATACTCAATATATGCCAATAACAAAAGATGAATACAAGTCACATTCGACTTCTGCAATTACAAAAGGTGCTCAAAGTGGTTACTATCAGCATCCAGACACTTCTGATTATGGCGAACTACTGCTGAGCAATATTGACCAAAGTGCTCACTTTATGTTTGTTTTTTCTTAAAGATTTTTATTGGGGAATTGGGGGATGGGAACAGTGCTGGGGAATTGGGGGAAGGGGAACAGACAAGTTGCTGTCATTTTGGTCTTCAGTCTAGTTGTGGAGGACGTTGCTTCACTGGCCCAAGTTGGCACCATCATTGCGCTCTTCCCGGGTGAGGCAGATCAGTCGCCGGCTTCTGGATGGCAGCTCACTGCGACTGGCCGCTCATGCTGGCTGCTGGTTACACACGGTAGCCCATAGTAACCCACATGCCATCGCCGGTGACTCAAGGCAGCCCAGCTCCAGGCTGAGCTGTTGTTCAGCATCTTAGCTGTAGAGGGCAGTGTCACTGGTCCTCATATGTGGGATCCGAACCAGGGCCCTCTGGCATCCCAAGCCAGTTCTTAACCATCGCGCCACTCAGCCGGCCCTCACTTTATGTCTTTTTGGCACCCTCATGTACATACACATATACAGAGGGTGCCAAAAAATGTGTACACAATTTAAAAAGAAAAAAAACTATTAAAATTGTAGTACTCAATATATACCAATAACAAAAGGTGAATACAAGTCATGTACATTTTTTTGGCATCCCCAGTATAATAAAAAAAATATATAAATATATAAAATACTCCCAGGCTGAAAGATATTAGTTTCTAGATTTCAATGGCCCATCTTTTGCACAACTAAGTCAATAAATATAGAGATGCAAACAAAGTACTTCTTTGTGATATTTTTAGATCAGCAAGGATAAAGAAAATTTATCCTTGGAGATCCTAAAAGCTTCTAAGTAGGAAACAGATCTTACAAAAAATCTAGAAGAAAAATGGCAATAATTTACCCAGTACACAGAAAGCTTAAAAATAATGGAGCAATACTTTAGAAATTCTCAAGGAAATTTATTTTCAGCCTAGAATTCTATGCTCAGCCAAATGAAAGTATAGTTTAAATTTTCAAAAACTTTACCTGCTTTCTTATGAATGTTCTGGGCAATGTATAGGCGACAGTAGCAAAAATAACACTTCTACGATATAACAAATGTATTGCTTGAATTTTATACCATTTAAATATATCATTATGTTTAATTCAAAACAACTTAAAAAAATTGCAGCATAGGCATTTTGCTTAAAAATGTGAAGATAGAGAGTGACGTCAGAAGCATGGCAGCATGAGAGATCTCCTTGATCTCTTCTCTGAAGTTACAACAAGTTGAACAGCTATAATGAACTAAACGTTCCTTGCATAACACACAAACGTGTCTGAGAGGTCTAGGTCATTGAAACATCTGAAGGTGGGCATGTCAGAGCCAACTGGGGAGGAGGGAAGGAAGAAGAGCAGAGACAGGGTGCCGCAAACACAGCCTGGAGTTCACCGTGGGTCTCAGGAAAGAGGAGAAATTAGGCTGCAGTGGAGGTCTTTATAGCCCCAAGCATTCCTGCCTGAATAATCAGCATATCATACAAATGAACCCAGCAACAGAGACAGAGACCGAATACAGAAATGGGACAGCTATGTTCAAGCAGCCACCTTTGCCTGACTTCATCCTTAACCTTCCCAGTGCTCACCTGCCTGCACCCTCCCAGAGCTAGCAGTGGACCCCAGAAGAAACTGTAGCAGTGAGTGTCCAGTTAAAGAGCAGAATAGCTACAGCCCTGAGAATAAGAGAGACAGCTGAGCAGCAGACACACAATACAGCCAAGCCCAGTTGAAAGGGTGATGCTACAAGGGGCTGGCAGAGTGGCTCAGTTGGTTAAGAGCTCGCTCAAGAGTTTGAGTTCTGAGCAACAGCAGTTTGTTTCCTGGCCCAAGCTGAACAGCTGCTGAGCTGCCAACAGGTGGCAGGATGGCTCAGCTTAAAAAAAAAGGGTGATGATACAGAGGTGATGCAGCTCAAGTCTGGCAGTCTCCATTACTAGGAAGAGAACAAAGCAATAAACACACCAGAAGCCTCTTCCAGGTCACCCTATCCCCACCTTTCATGACTGATCTCACAGGGGGCACCTAGAAAACCTCAGGCAGCACAATGCTGCATCTGGCTGCTGGGGCAATGCTGCAATTTCAGGGGCTTTGAACCCCTCACATTCTCCATGGGGTAGTGCCCTGAGACAGGCAACCTGGTCACAGAGGAGAGGTCCACCTGCCCAGGGAATACCAGACATTTTCCCACTGCCCAGCAGAGATCAAGAAGTTGAAGCAGTGAATCACCACCTACTAAAAAGGCAAAGATAAACCTAATCTCATCAACCTGCTAAAGAGGTACCACACTTAAAAGAAAAAGAAAAAGAAAAAGAAAGCAGAGTCCCTTCCCATAAATACCTATGCAGAGAAATAATTTATTAAATACCATGAACAACCAAGGTTACAAGGCAGCTCAGAAAGACAATGAAAAATCTCCAGAAAAACTTAAAGACATGGAAATATGTGACTTAAATGACAGAGAATTCAAGATTGTATTCCTGAAAAAATTCAATGAGATGCAAAAAAACAGGCAGTTTAATGAAATCAGAATTAAAAGCAATGAACAAAAAGAATATTTACCAAGGAGATTAAAACTTTAAAAGAGAACCAAATAGAAATTCTGGAGCTGAAGACCTCCATAAAAGAGAGGAAGAATGAAATAATGAGCTTAAGAAATAGAGCTGACCAGATGGAGGAAAGAATTAGTGATATCAAAGATAGAAATCTGGAAATGACGAGTTGGAAGAAGAGAGAGACTTGAGAGGAAAAAAAAATTGACCGTGTCAGAAAGAGTAAGAATAATGACTATATTAGAAAGAGAAGAGAGGGAGAAGGGAATAGAGAGTCTATTCAAACAAATAGTCAATGAGAACTTCCCAAACCCATGGAAAGAATTGGGTCCTTGAGTCTAAGAAGTAAACAGAACACCTAATTATCTCAATTCATAAAGGCCTTCTCAAAGCACATATGCTAAAGGCAAATTAATTAAAAAATTAATGACAAAGAAAGACTTCCCAAGGCAGCCAGGGAAAGAATATAGTAACCTATAAAGAAAATCCCATTAGATTGTCATCGGATTTTTCAGCAGAAACTCTACAAACTAGGAGGGAGTGGAATCAAACATTCAAACTATTGAAAGGGAGAAATTACTAGCCAAGAATAGTATATCCAGCAAAGTTATCCTTTAGATATGAAGGAAAAATAAAGAACTTTCCAGACATACAGAAGCTGAGGGAATTTTCTACCACAAGACTGGCATTACAGAAAATACTGAAAGGGGTCATTCTGTATGAAACAAGAAGACAAAAGGATACAAAACTATGAGTAACATGATTAACATACAAACATAAGCAGGAAATTCCAATCCTTATTCAGAATAGTGCACTATACACTTAAACATAACATAAAAGCTAAAGGAAGAAAAAAACATAAAAAAAGAAACAGACAATGGCTACTGAAATTTGGAAATGAACTCACAACATAAATAGTGATAATTGTGACTACAAAAACATAAAAGGGGAGGATGTAAAGGTCTGAATTTGGAAAGGGAAATACAGATAAGATGCATGATGATGAAAAATGACTACTATATATATGAAAATTTATTTAACATAAACTTAATAGTAATCACTCAAAAAAAAATACAGAACTGAGACACATAACATAAAAAAAGAGAAAACAGAGGGAAAAAAATCATAAACCCCCAGCAAACTAAAATAACATAGAGAAACACAAAGGCAAAGAAAAAATGGAGACACTGAGCTACCAGAAAACAAAAGATAAAATGGCTACAGGATATTCTCATGTATCAATAACCACCCTAAATGTAAATGGATGGAACTCACCAATAAAAAAGGCATAGAGTAACAGATTGTATAAAAAAAGAAAACCCAACCATGTGCTACCTTTAAGAGAGACATCCCAGCTGCAAGGACAAATATAGACTCAAAGCGAAAGAGTGCAAAATGATACAAGCAAATGGCACCCAGAGGAAAGCAGGTGTAGCCAGACTTGAATTTGATGAAATAGACTTCAAGATAAAAAAGGTAACAAGAGACAAAGATGGACATTTAATAATGGTAAAGGTGACAATACATCAAGACATAAAACACCAACATATATGCTCCCAATCAGGGAGCACCAAAATGCATAAAGCAACTATTAACAGAACTAAAGGGAGAAACTGACAAAAACACAATTACAGTAGGAGACCTAAGTATCCCATTAACAAATATGGATAGATCATCCAAACAGAAAATCAGTAAGAAAAGATCAGCCTTAAATGACACATTAGACCAAAAGGACATAATCAACATTTACAGAAACTTGCATCCCAGAACACCAGATTATACATACTTCTCTAGAGTACACGAAACATTGTCAAAAATGTACCTTATGTTGGGACACAAAACTAAATCAAATTTAAGAAGATGGAAATCATACCAAGCATGTGCTCCAACCATGATGCTTTGAAGCTGGAGATAAAATACAAAAAGATAGTGGGGAAAACATAAATATGTGGAGATTAAATAACATGCTACTAAATAATGACTTGGCCAAACAAGAAAGAAAAAAAGAGACCAAAAGACACATAGAAAGAAATGAGAATGAAAATACAATACAACATATCAAATATTTTGGGATGTAGCAAAAGTGGTAATGAGAGGGAACTTTATATTAGTACAGGCCTATTTCAAGAAACAAGAAAATCCCAAATAAACAACCACACATTACATGTTAAAAAACTAAAATTAGAGAACTAATGAAATAGAGAATAAAAAGACAATAAAAAATTAGTGCAACAAAGAGCTGGTTCTTTGAAAAGATTAAAAAATAAACAACCTCCTGGCTAGTCTCAGTATGGAAAAAAAAAGCACAAATAAAGAAAATCAGGAATAAAAGAGGATAAATTACGATAAATACCACAGAAATATAAAGGATCATGTAAGAATACTGTGAAAGACTATAATTCCACCAAATTCAATAACCTAGAAGAAATGGACTGTTTCTTGGAAATATTGGATTGTCGGAAAAGTCATGATTTTTTTTCTTTCTATGTTTTTCAATATAAAAATGCACCATGACTTTACCGACAACCCAATATATGACCTTCCTAGACTGAATCACAAAGAACTGGAGATCTAAATAGACCCATCAACTAAGGATATTGAAACAATCATCAAACACCTCCCAAAAATTAAAAGTCCAGGATGAGATGGCTTCATTTGTGAATTACCAAACATTCAAAGATGATTTAATACCTATCCTTCTCAAACTCTTCCAAAAAAATTGAAGAAGAGGCAATACTTCCTAACTCTTTTTATGAGGCCAGCATTACCCTGAAATAAAACCTGGTAAGGATGACACAAAAAAATAAAATTATGCCAATCTCTCTGATGAATACGGGTGCAAAAATACTAAACAAAATACTAGCAAATCAAATAGAACAATACATTATAAACATTATACATCATGATCATGATCATGAACACTCCATAGGTGCAAGGATGGTTCAACATATGCAAATTAATCAATGTGAAAAGCCACATAAACAAAATAAAAGATAAAAATTATATGATCATATCAATCAATGAAGGAAAAGCATTTGACAAGATACAACATCCATTTATGATTAAAACACTTAATAAAATGGGCACAGAAGGGATGTACTTCAACATGATAAAGGCCATATATGACAAACCCTCAGCTAATATCATACTTAATGGTGAAAAACTGAAATTTCCCCTTAAGATCAGGTAGAGGACAAGGATGCCCTCCATCACCACTGTTATTCAACATAGTATTGTATTGGAAGTTCCAGCCAGAATAATCAGGCAAGAGAGAGAAATAAAAGGCATCAAAATTCAGAATAAATAAGTGAAATTGTCAATTTGCAGGAGACATTATTTTCTATATAGAAAACCGTAAAGACTCTACCAAAAACTATTAGAAACAATAAACAAATACAGTAAAGTCATAGGATACAAAATTAATGCACAAAAATCTATTGCATTCCTACATACTAACAATGAAATTTCAGAAAAAGAAATGAAAAAAAAATCCTTTGTAATTGCAACAAAAAGAATAATACCTAGGAATAAACTTAACAAAGGATGTTAAGAACTTATACACTGAAAACTATAAGACACTATTAAATGAGAATGAAAAGACACAAAGAAATGGAAAGATATTCCATATTCATGAATTGGAAGAATCAACATATTACTCAAAGAAATGTACCAATTTAATGCAATCTCCATCAAAATCCCAATGGCATTTTTTCAAGAAATAGAACAAAAAATCATTACATGTTTTGGAATAAAAAAAGACCTCAAATAGCCAAAGCAATCTTGAAAAAAACAAAGAACAAGGCTGGGAGTATCACATTTTTTTACTTCAAATCATACTATAAAGCAGCAATAATCAAAACAGCATGTTATTGACAGAAAAACAGACACAAAGGCCAATGGGACAGAATTGAGAACCCAGAAATAAACCCACATATATATGGACAAATAAGTTTTGGCTCCTGGAGAAAGGAGCCAAAAACATACAATGGAGAAAAGAAAGCCTCTTCAATAAATGGTGCTGGGAGAATTAAAAAGCCACATGCAAAAGAATGAAACTAGACTGCTATCTGTCACCATGTACCAAAATTAACTCAATATGGATCAAAGACCTAAACACAAGACCTAAAACAATAAATTCCACAGAAGAAAACAGAGGTACTAAACTTATGGCCCTTGGTCTTAGAGAGGATTTTAAGAATTTGACCTCAAAAGCAAGGGAAGTAGAAGCAAAAATAAGTGAATGGGACTATACCAAATTAAAAAACTACTGCACAGCAAAAGAAACCATAAGCAAAACAAAGAGGTAACTAATTAAATGGGAGAAGATATTTGCAAACAACATCTTCAACAAGGGGCTAATCTCCAAAATATATAAAGAACTCACACAACTCAAGCTAGTAAGGAAATGCAAATGAAAACCACAGTGAGATATCACCTCACACCTGTTAGAATGTCTACCATCAACAAGACAAATAATGACGTTTTGAAGAACTTGTGGGGAAAAAGGAATATACATACACTACTGGTTGGAATGTAAACTGGTACAGCCTCTATGGAAAACAGTATTGATGTTCTTCAGAAAAGTAAGAATAGAATTACCATATGATCCAACAATTTCTCTTCTGGGTATCTACCCTCAAAATTTGAAAACATTTATCCATAAAGATATATATATGTACTCCTATGTTCATTGCTGCATTATTCATGGTGGCCAAGAAATGGAAACAACCAAAGTGTCCTTTGATAGATGATTAAATAAGAAGATGTGGTACATATATATACAATGGAATATTACTCGACCATAAGAAAAGATGAAATACTGCCATTTGCAAAAACATGGATGGATTTTGAGATTATCATGCTAAATGAAATAAGTCACACAGAAAAAGGTGGGAACCATATGATGTCACTCATGTTTGTGATATAAAACTGAAAGCAACAAATGAACAAGACAAACAAACAAACAAAAACTCATAGACACAGACAACCATTTAGTGGTTATCAGAGAGAAATGGGGAAGGGGGGTGTAGAAAACGGGGGAGGAGGGTCAAATATATGGTGACAAAAGGAGATTTGACTTTGGGTGGTGAACACAATGCAATATACAGATGATGTATGATAGAATTTTACACTTAAAACCTATAATTTTATTAACCAATGTCACCCCAATAAATTTAATTAAAAATGTGAGGATAAATGCTTGCGAGAACAGCAAAAAATTGAAACAGGCTATTTCTGGGGATGCTGCATTGGAGACGGCAATGATTTGGAGCTCTTTTTTATGATACTCATTATTGACATTTTATACTATATTGTTATATATCTATCTCATCACTCTTTAATGGAAAACTCAATGGCACAAACCCCAAAAGCACAACACCCCCCATATTTCTTTTTTATTTTATTTAAAAAATTTTTATTGGGGAATTGAGAGAGGGGAACAGCATTGGGGAATCAGGGAAGGGGAACAGACAAGTTGCTGTCCTTTTGTTCTTCAGTCTAGTTGTGGATGATGTTGCTTCACTGGCCCGTGTTGGTATTGTGATCATTGCGCTCTTCCTGGCTGAGGCAGTCACTCGCTGGCCATTGGATGGCTGCTCATGACGGCTCACAGCAGCTGACGAAAGCACATGCCAGCTGCCGGGCAGCCCCCGATATTTTTAAATGTTAGATGAATAAAGCAAGTTATAAAAAAATGTGGAATATCTTCAGTTTTGTAAAAATGCATTCATATAAATGAGGAAAAGTGATTAAAATAATATGCTTGCTATTTTTATTCTATTTATTCTATTCTATTTTATTCTATTATTTCTTCTTTTTCAATTAGTACAATAAAATTATCTTATAAACTAAATAGTGATAATAAACACAACTAAAACATAATTAGCTGAACTTGACTGTAGATTTACCTATCACTCATAAGATGGAATTTGAAAAAATGTATCTTGAGTTTTAAACCACCAACTTTCAAATGAGGCTTTATAACACTAACCCATTTATAAGTTGGGGACTCCCTATGCATATATGGCCTATTAAATGAGGATGTGGCCTTGCCAGGAAAGCAATAAAACAGAAAACCACTTATGTTGACAAATGGAGATGCTTCAAGTTCATTAGTAAGATGACTTAGGGAACTTAGGAATTTATCACATGCATCCTGAATAAAATGTAACATTCTGACTTGTTATCAGGTGATTTCTATCTGAGCAATAAATTTCTATAATGGGCATCATTTCTAATGTGTTAAAACCAGACTAATAGATACAATTTTTAAAGAAGTAATACCATTTTAAAGACTTAATCTTATGATATTTTATTCCACAGTCCATAATAGAAAACATTGGCACAGTACTCAATATTACATCCCCACCAGATACCCTCTGGGGTTGAATCCTAACAACAGATGTATACTAATGCTGTTTTTGCACAATAAAGATCTTAGGCCCAGTTTGCTCCATGTATCTAAAACTTACTTTGTCCTTAATTTTCTTATTCTGCTCCAGTACACCACATTATATTCAGTCATCATGTCTCCTTCAGTTCCTCTAGACTCAGATAGTTTATCAGACTTCCCTTGTTTTTGAATACCTTGACAGTTTGAGGAGTACTGGTTAGGTATTCTGTGGAACACCCTCAAGTCAAGTCTGTCTGATATTTTTCTCATGCTTATAATGGGTTTATGAGTTTTGGGGAGGAAGTTTATAGAGGTAGGTGCCACTTGCATCGCACGATACGAGAATGGATGTTATTTCCTGCATTATCACTGATGATGTTAACTTTAATTATTTAGCTGAGAGAGTATTTGTCAGTTTAATCTACTGTATAAATAACTATTTCCCCCCCCCCCCGTTCCATACCATGCATTTTAGAGGAAGGTGCTATGTGCAGCCCACATTTATAGGGTGTGGAATTAGCGCTCTATCATTGATGGTAGAGTATCTATTAATACATAAATTATTTGATTTTCTGCTGTATGGAGATTTGTCTGTTGGTCCCCATTTATTACTAACCCAATCATTTGTTTATAATATTGACACAGAGATATTTATTTTATACTTTGGGTTATATACCAACAGCACATTGTTTATTGTGGAGCTCAAATTGTTCCAACTTTGGCCATGAGGGGCTCCTTCAGTTGGCTCCTATGTCCCTTTGACATATTCTTATCATTGTGTTTTTGAGCACTAGAAATTGATCCAAGTGTATCTGTTAATTTCATCAAACCTTCTTTTAGCGGGTTTTATAAACATTAACTGAAAATACATGCTTTTTATACACTGATTTCTTTTAAGACTCTCTAAATTCAGGGGAATAATGATCTGGTTTCTTTATTGTTCCAAGCCAATATAAAGTGGTAGGAATTTTGTTATCTTATGAATTCTAATTAAATACAGTGCTTACCTGTTAGGTGTTTGACAAGTGTAGTGATGGAATGTGTCCTCTGTATAAGTCTACAACTGATATGATTCAAGTGCATCCAATTAAATTATTTTGGGAATACATTTTCTTATGTGTATAAGCCACTGTGTCCTTACAAAGCAAATCAGCAAAAAATAATAATATTGGGATATAGTTTTGTCCTTAAGATATCAATGATGTTACTCCACCCTAGCAAACCGAACCTCAGCAGTGGAGAAGAGAATTTAATAGCACTAGAGGGAGCTCTTGAGTGGGGCAAAGGCTGAAGCTTGCACTCAAGGACAATGCTATTAATCAGGTTTGTTTTAATCCCATATCATTTTGTACAATGGCAGCCTAAGAGGACAATTGGTTGGGCTGTCAGAAACTAAGAAAATAAAACAAAAAATTAAACTCTTTTAAATTATTAATTTGGGTTTTCCCACACAGCATCAAATCAAAAGTACTGTTGATTTCCTCCATCCCCACCACTGGCTGATTTTTTTGATTGATTTGATTTTACAGCATGATAACTGAATTTTTCAGAGGTTGTTTAACATCATAGCTTTTATGCGTTGACTTGCCTAAAAACAATTCATTGATTAAAATCTTCACTGAATATATCACTCAGACATTTAATACCTCATAGAGTGAGTTACAGGTTTATATGTATGTCCTATATCCTCTAAATAAGGGCTTGATTGTGTATAGTCTGATCTGAAGTTCAGTTCCACTAGTTATGTGACCCACTCTTTAATCTCTATGAGCCTCACTTTCTTTTTCAGGAAACTGTGAGTAACAGAAGCCACCCTAGAAAGTCACTGTGAGGATTAAATGAAATCATTTGAAGTAAAGAGCTTAGCACATTACATCTATCACATAGAAATGCTCCACATATGTTCAATTTTGTTTCATTTAGGGCTGGCTTCCTGGGTGTACATGTACGTTTGCACAGGGCTACTGACACTCAGAAGGACCCCATGCTTGTTTTCATGCTCTACTGCTGCTGTCTTGAATTTCTTAATAACTATTGAATGAGGAGACCTACATTTTCATTTTTTGCACTAGACCTTATAAATTATGCAGCTGATACTGGGTTCACCCAACTAAATTGTAAGCTCTTTGAAGTATGGGATGCCATAGATGACCTTATACGTCTAACATGTTCTTCAATGCTTAGCCCAGCTTCCTGCATGTGGAAGGTAACAATTCATATTTATGAAAATAATAGTAGTGGTTCATATAAGATAGACAATGTAAAGTTTCATTGGCACATATAGAAAACCTGCCTGAGAACCACGTGCAATTATTTCATGCCTCAGCATGCGAGTGGCTTTAATTACCAGCAAAAAAATGTTAATTGAAGATAATGTTATGAGCTCTATTTCAATCACATTGCTTATGTGTATGTAAAATAATACCATGAGGGCCGGCCCAGTGGCGCGTTGATTAAGAGCTGGCTTGGGATGCCAGCTCTGAGCAGCAGGGCCCCAGTTCAGATTCCACATTAAGGCCAGTGATGCTAAGCTACAGCTAAGATGGTGAACAACAGCTTGACCTGGAGCTGGGCTGCCGTGAGTCGCTGGCGACGGTGTAGGCTGCAGCCCCTGCTGCTGTGGGCTGCCGTCAAGCTACTGTGAGGGGCTGGCAGCCAGCGGCAGCCGGCGTGAGCTGCCAAGAGCTGCCGTGAGCAGCCGTCCAGTGGCCGGCAACCGAACTCCCTCACCCGGAAAGAGCACAATGATAATACCAACATGGGTCAGTAAAGTAATGTCCTCCACAACTAGACTGAAGAACAAAACGACAGCAACTTGTCTGTTCCCCTTCCCCTATTCCCTAACACTGCACAACTAGACTGAAGAACAAAATGACAGCAACTTGTCTGTTCCCCTTCCCCTATTCCCTAACGCTGCACAACTAGACTGAAGAACAAAATGACAGCAACTTGTCCGTTCCCCTTCCCTGATTCCCCAGCGCTGTTCCCCTCCCCCAATTCCCCAATAAAATCTTTAAAAAAATAAAAATAAAAATAAAATAAAATAATACCATGATTTTCACAAAAAGCACATCTTCTTCAAGGAGCCGAACTCTTTATAAAGTTCATCGTTAAGGCACACATTCCTATAAGCTCAAGAAGTATTCCTGTTGCCTTTTGGGGCACGCTGGCTGAGATGGACAAAGGGGCCCTTTCACTGCCGTACATTGTGCTCTAAGAAAACAGTTGGGCTTAAATAGGTTCTCATTTTGCTAGAAATGTCCAGGTATCAGTCCCTGCTAAGTTACCCAGCTCACACTCCTTCTGCATGGGAGGAGGACACATGACCCATGGCAGCCATAGTGCAGAGTGGTGCCATAAAAGATACCCTGGGAAAGTTTGTTGGAGCAGGGTACTGGAGCCCCAGAGGGAGTTCATGGTAGTTGATTTTGCATATTTGGTATGATACGCTTGACCTGGTAGCAGATTCAGAGCTTCTTTCTTGGATGTCAAAAACATGAGCTTCATTGCTCTCGTTTGACATATATTATATGTCTAAAATGTGTGTTTCTAGTTGTGCTTTACCAGGGCCTCTGAATTTTGAGGGAGGAAAATCCATCTAAAAAGAAAAAATCAACAGGATGCTATTCCTATTGGAATACTACTCTCCAAAGTGCATAAACTAAGGAGCAGGGTTAATGGTGCTCCAAGAGGAACCATTCAATGTGTCAGAAGCTTTTCCACTATCCTGGAGCTTTCCACTGTAGTGGGGTTGTAAATGACAAGGCTTCAAACTAGTAATCTGATATGAACTTTAAGTGGGACACGAAGGGCACTTTCCAAAGAGCATGGGCCAGTGTTAAAACCAGCACCCACAGGTGACAGCTCAGAGGGCACCCTGGCATCCCTTATTGCAAGGAATGTGGTGTGTGTGTGTGTGTGTGTGTGTGTGTGTGTGTGTGTGTGTTTTGTATAAAACACATTTACACATTTCTATGTATACAAATATACACACACTTTTAAATTTTAATGTAAACCAGCTACCTTTCTTCTCCTAGTTGTGGAGTACAACTAAATTAAATCAGCATTCTTTACCATCTGCTGGGTATAAATCATTGCTTGCTCTAGGAAGAAGCTAGTTCTAAGCCCAGCACATAAAACCTTTCACCAAAACACATTTCAGCTCTTTGGCATCATGGCTCAAGGATAGACTGTGCCTGCTGCTCCTGTACCCAATGATTTGACTCCAGTTGATTGATTCTGTTTAAGGGTAACGAACTAATCTACCACTGTAGAACAGCAAAAATGCAATTGCCTAAAATCTCATAAGGCAGCTTCTCCTGAGATGTGAATATAAAAGAGCAGCAGTCTGTGTATTTGCATCAACAAACTGTCCAAAGCAATTCTGCATCACACCCTTGCACATCCCCTGCAGATGTATTCTACTCCACCTTAGAATGTGAACAAGGTGATTTACATATTAATGAGAAACAACCGAAACTAAGCAATTAGGCAGGTGAGATTCCAGTTAGGGGGACAAATATTTTAATACTGTTAAGTGGAAATACAGGACAATCTAAAGATAAATAGACTTTGTATTCTTTTCCTTCTTTAACCTTCATTGCATTAATGAGAAGTTAATTGATTCTTGACAACTTTAATGAGTCTTTATTAACTACATAATTGAAAAGAAAAATCCGTGGATGTAATCAGCATCTTAATTTCTTAAAGCCAGTGTGATTGACTGACGGGCTGAGTCATGAGAAATCCCCACATGTGTTATGTCCATCTCCCCATAAATATCTAGACAACAGTAAACCTCTCTGGTTCACATTTCCTCTATGTGTTTGCCTGCTTGGGTAAGAGGAATATATCGTCTAGAGGCAAGATGGGAGTAGAATGAGCACTGCATGGATGAGTCTACCCCCATTTTATCAGAAACTTTCTGTGTGACTTTTATAATTATGTAATTTTTTTCAGTAATTACTTGTCACTTATCTCCTCTTGGCTTCCATTTTCTCATTTGGAAAATGATGAAGATTAACTCTAAATTCCCTTTGAACTCTAAATTATATGTTTCTAATGGTAAATTACATGGTGACTCTTGTATTTTAAGAACCCAATCAGTAATCTCTATCCTATCATCTAATCCAAAAGTCTCTTTTCAGCAAGGTAAATGCTAGCCAAGTTTTTACTAAATGACCAGCTGGAGTTATCTAACATTCTTCTTATTTATAGTCTGGATCAGTATTCTCAAAGTTGGCTTCTGAACCAGTAGCTTCAATTTCATCAGAGAATTTTCTAGAAATGTAATTTCTCAGCCTCATTCCGACATATTGAATCAGAAATTCTGGGAGTGAGGTTCAGCAATTGATATTTTAACAAGCCCTCTTGATGATCCTATAATGTTAAAGACTGAGATCCACTGATATACATAAATATATAATCTTGTTCACATCTTTAATTCGTTTGGAAAAAGAAAACCTGCTTTGTGAAGGACTATACTGCAGTAGGTGGCCATTATCCATGAACAGTGACTTATCAACTAACTGTTCCTATATGTTCAGACACACATCCTTCTCCCTCACAGCCACCAACCTCTGCCTTGTTTCTTCTTTTATCTCTGCAATATAATTACTATTTTATCAATTGAACTTACCTATGAAAATGTAAGTAGACTATTTTAGAATTTCAAATCACTTTTCATAGGTAGTGTCTCCTGATCATCACCCTCTCTTAATAGATAACTAGAGCCTTGATCTGGTTAAGTGAATTGGCAAGGTAACATGGCCAGTAAATGAAAAAAAAATTGGGGTGTGAAATCATTACTGAAACACACTACCTTCAGTTTTCAATAAAATTTCCAAACAAACTGTAGAAAAAGAAAAGAGTAGCTAAACAATTGAAAAAAAATTTACCCTTAGGGCTGGCCAAGTGGCGCATTGGTTAAGAGTTGGCTTGGGATGCCAGCTCTGAACAGCAAGGCCCCGGTTCAGATCCCACATTAGGGCCAGTGACACTGAGTCCTCTACAGCTAAGATGGTGAACAATAGCTCAACCTGGAGCTGGGCTGCCGTGAGTCGCCGGCGACAGCGTAGGCTGCAGTGGGCTTGCAGTGGGCTGCCACGAGCTACTGTGAGTGGCTGGCAGCCAGTGTGAGCTGCTGTGAGCTGCTGTGAGTGGCCATCCAATGGCCAGCAAGCGACTGCCTCACCTGGGAAGAGCGCAATGATAATACCAACATGGGCTAGTGAAGTAACGTCCTCCACAACTAGACTGAAGAACAAAAGGACAACTTGTCTGTTCCCCTTCCCTGATTCCCCAATGCTGTTCCCCTCTCCCAATTCCCCAATAAAATCTTTAAAAAAAATTACCCTTAAAACAGGAAAAAGACGGGGCTGGCCGAGTGGCGCGATGGTTGAGAACTCGCTTGGGATGCCAGAGGGCCCCGGTTCGGATCCCACATATGAGGGCCAGTGAACACTGCTCTCCACAGCTAAGATGCTGAACAACAGCTCAACCTGGAGCTGGGCTGCCATGAGTCGCCGGCGACGGCATAGGCTGCAGTCCCTGTGGCAGTGGGTTGCCATGGGCTACCGTGTGTAGCCAGCAGCCAGCGTGAGCGGGCAGCCGCAGTGAGCGGCCGTCCAGAAGCCGGCAACTGATCTGCCTCTCCAGGGAAGAGCGCAATGATGGTGCCAACTTGGGCCAGTGAAGCAACGTCCTCCACAACTAGATTGAAGAACAAAAATGACAGCAACTTGTCTGTTCCCCTTCCCCAATCCCCCAGCACTGTTCCCATCCCCCCAATTCCCCAATAAAAATCTTTAAAAACAAAACAAAACAAAAAACAAACAAACAAAAAAAACAGGAAAAAGACTATTGGACTTGATATTTAAAAATAGCACTTCCTGAGGAAAAATAATTGAAGTCTTCATGTACATGTACAACAACACTTTTATTTATAAAACTTATGTCTAAATTTATAAGGATGATTGATGGTAACAAATTCATAAGAAACTCATTTCACTCATAAGTCATCATATACATATAAATTTTCACAAAACCTCTAAGAAATCAGTTTACATTTAAGATTAAAAAACTGACAAAGTATGATGAACATATCAACATGTAAATTAAGAAAACATAAAGTACAAGTAAACCCACTGGCATGTTAGAAAATATTCTGAACCCAAATGTATAAAATGAGAGGTAATAGAAAATATGTTGTTAAAGGTCACACATTAGAATTTATCTGTGCATTACTATTTAAGTCAATATACCTTTCACTACTTACAATATTAGTTAATAATTTTTAACTCAAGGGACAAAAATCTTCAAAATTTTGAAACAGAGTTCTTACATGAAGAGAAAACTGCCTGAATTGTATATGGTTTTTTCAAGAATTTTTTCTTTTAACCAAACTTTTCCTGAAGATTATAACAATAAAGGACTTAAAATGTGACACATATTAACCAGAGTTGTTTTACCAAACATTTATGTAGAGTCCTAAAAAACAAGAAAAGTGGTTTTACTCAGTACAGGAGACAGCAGTGTTATGCATTAGCCTCAAGGCCCACATCTCATAATTCACTTGACAGTTTATCAGTTCTAGGAAATGCATGCAGGCAATTTAGATGAAAAATGAAGGCAAAGACTCTAAAGGCCTGCTATTCAACTCAGAGCATTATTTGTGCTAAAGATCTTCATATTCCAAAGGTTGAAAGAGTATGGTCAACTCGATTCACTTGGTTTCATTAGCAGAAATAGTAGTATGGAAATCTCTGTATTACTGAGTTAAAGGTTAATAGCTTTGTTGAAAAGAAAAAAAGTTCAAATTAGACAAATTATTTTGTTTAGATTAAATGGAATGACATAACTTTATAACCTTCCTAAAATACTTATACATAATGAATTATGAGTGAATATACCAAATTATATAAGTATTTGGCACTTGAAAGGTTTTTCAATCAATTGACCTGTTTTAAATTAATGGGGGGCGGTGTGTGGAAGTGAATCTTTTTAATTCATACTATTAGGTTCAATAAGAAGAACTAACTTCTCAAAATAAAGTTTAGAATAAAATTGCTCATCAATCTGTATACAAATCAAGTTAATTTAGAAGCTCATTTTCACTCAACAAATACACTTGTGAAGGGCAACATATATTTCTTGAATTTGTGCGAGCACATCCACCTCTATTACGTTTCAGAATTGATTTCATTTTTTATATTAATGCATTTTAGCACTGGGTGTACTTGGAATATCTTTAGGCTCCCATTTAGTTGTCAACCTAGAGTTTACAGCACTTATCCTCAAAACTTGTCAGAGCAATATATAATATACAAGGAAAATATACAAATAACTTAAATAATCTGTTAGGTTAAACAAGTAAAGCACCCTATTTCAATATAATTTAATATCCATATATCACAAGATAAAAGTATCTTATGATTTGAATCTATGGAAAATAATTCAAGAAACCCGTTCCCTGAGTGGGAAATATATTTATAAATGTGTTTTATATTAATAAATGACATATCTGTGTATCCAGATCATCTATTACTTGGCTTTTACTAATTAGTGCATAAAGATCATCAGTTTGGTATGACAAGCTGTGTTTTCAAAGATGTTTATCATCTCCTTGGTGTCATTTCTACTATGATAAAAATAGGAAAGGTAATCAATAATAATTAACAAAAATGGATAGCTTACTAAATGGTTTTGTTTCAAATATTCATCTCTAAGTAAGAAGCATGCAGAATATTTGCTCAAAGAACTATATTTTGTAAATGGCAGCTGAATTTTCAGATCAGTTGACCCAATCTTATTTAATTCATAACATAACTGAGCCAAAATACTCACAATACAGTTCCAGTGCATTTGACTGGCAGTGCCACACTTTAGAAATTTTAAGTTCACCTTCAACATATTTACATAATTTTATATAGAAAGCACTTTTTTGAAGGAAAAAAAATCATCCTTTCTAACTTATATCAAGGAAATGTGTGCTCTGTTACTCAAATTGAAGGGTCAGAAATTTCTCTCCCTGCAGAATCTGAACTTGATTCTTCCTACATTGGCAGTAATCCCAACTGTGGTATAGTGACCACCATTCCCAGAAGGTTTGTCAACCCCTCTCTTGAACTTTCAACATCAAACAGGGCTGTCAGTGATGGTGTGCTGAAGCCAGCTCACATTGGCTTGCAAGAGCCAATCTTTAAACTTTCAGTAATTTTGAGAGCTAGTGTTAAACACAGCCATTATTAAAAATTAAATCACATGAACTTATACTTAAATTATACTATAAACAAAGATAAATATTCAAATTCATAAATTCCCACTTATTTTACTACCTTTCATTATTATTTATACTCTTGATGATACTGATGTTTTGCATTTGTAAGATGGACATACTACATAATGGTGTGTTATTGCACATCTCTTTGCAACTTTTTGTTCAGTGATAATACATGAATTTGGACATGGTGGGAGTATTTTATAGCATGGGAATTGGCAAACACTACGATTTAGGGTTTTTTCTTCTAGAGAGTTGGCTTCTTCAGGCAACTTCTAGCTTCTATGGCATCATTCACAAGAGTGATGCTTACCCAACAGGAAGAGAATTCACATTTTTTTTTGGTTTTGTTTTTGTAGAGGGCAGTGTCACTGGCCCTCATATGTGGGATCCGAACCGGGGCCCTCTGGCGTCCCAAGCCAGCTCTTAACCATCGCGCCACTCGGCCGGCCCAGAGTTCACATTTAAAATAGAAAGCAAAACACTTCACTATGACATTAATATGACACTGTCAAAATTTTCATGTAAATGAAATTGGGACAAAATGAACACCAGAAAAAGGAAAGAATGTCACAAGAATTGTAGCTTAATAGGTGTTTTGCAGGAGAGTATTGAGGAAGAGGGAATAAAGATGTTTTGGGTTGATTATATGTACTTAAATTTATAAAGTTATTTCTTCTTGTTTGAGCTCTTTGACTAATGACCAAACAGTTGGTTCCCAGATACAGACAGGATCCCAAATTTGAAGTAACAGAAGGAACAGATATCGTCATTAAGAGTAATTCATCTGAGTCAGGTTCAAAGGTAGTCATATCCTACCTTGCAAAATGACATTTCAAAAATCATTTTACACCAAAAAAGAGAAGGAAGGACAAGACAAGATATCTGAAAATGAATTCTGGTATATACCTTACATGTACATATAGGTAGATTATTTTGATGTTCCCAGGATTTAATACATAGAAATAACCTTGTTTACTATTTTTTGATGATGATGTTAAAAGGACCTTTAATAGATGACCTTCCACATGGCTATTAATAAACATATTTATTCTTTAATTGCTAAGGAAATGTATAATTCTTAATAAAAATTATGTAAACTTGTCTTCTGTAAATTCTTATTTCTGATTTATGCATCTCAAAGTTAAAATACACTTGAATTGAGAATGCAGTTTGGGCTGGGTGGAGACAGGGAAATGACATTAAGAAGTACACCAAGTATTTTCCACAATATTGGTAATTTTCTAGTTATTTGAATAGGTGGTAGGTTCACTGCTTATTTTAGTATAATGTTTAATAACTTACATTTACTATATATTATTTTGGATGTATCAAATATCACATAATAAAAATATGTGGAAAGAAAAATAATCTTACCTTAAATATATGCCAACTGGGTATTTAGCTTTTATAATCCTCAGTTTCCTAATCTACTAAATAGTCAAAGTGAGAGCATCTTCCTCATAAAATTGTTATATGCTTTAAGTGACATAATGTATGTAAAGGAAGGGTTCTGAACTCTGACCGAACATTAAAATCACTTGCGAGCTTTTAAAAAACACTGATGCTCAGGGTCATAATCCTAGCGATCTTAATTTAACTGACCTGGGGAGGATGTAGGCATCAATATTTTAAAGCATCTCCCCAGGTGATTTACTCAGTAGTTTGAGTTGGGAACTACTGTTAGCCGTTATTATCAGTGCTTCAATCCATCATACCATGAGGATATCTATACAATTACCAAGGGGCAAAGGTATTGAGAAATATAAGGGAAAATGTGTTTATTAATTTGTTCACTTGCCAAAGCAGCTCTGAAATTAGAGATTTCTTTCCTGTTCTCATTCAACCCTTCAATGGAAGTACAACCATGATTTAAAAATTTTAAGAGGACCTTCTAAAAGTAGTTGTAGTCTGAGATCCATTTTCCAAAGTGGAAGAGGCCAAAGTCTTTTCTCAACTTATTTTGATTGAATCCCTTTGCTCTTGTGCTACTTTGTGCACATAAATTAGTTGAATTAATCCCCACTTCCACCAAGTTCCATTGCAGCCACTCAAGTCCCAACCACAGATATGTCTAAATAAGGTCACCACAAGTGATCCCTGCTGCCACCTCATGTTCAATCCCCAGTGCATACTCCTAGCATCTGTCAGGGATCTTTCAAAAACACACAGCAAGGTTCCTCTGCTCAACAATCTCCCTTTATGTTTTCCAATCATCTTTAAATACAACTCCAGAGCTCTTCCCTACAAGGCGTTTTGCAGAAGTATCTGGTTTCCTTTTTAATCTAATTCATATGTTTCTTCCCACCTCCCCCACCAGCCCAGATTTTCTGATCCCTTGCTTTTCCTTGAACATATCAGACAAGCTCTCTCTCTGGTTCCTTTACACTTGCTCTGCCCTCTGCCTGGAACAGCCATCCACTCCAAATGGCTTGGCTCACTCTCCCGTCATTCGGGTACCTGGTCAAATCTCATCCCTACAAAGAACTTCCTGACCACTCTATCTAGGATTCTAACTTTATTCCACTGTCTGTTATCACTCTTCATACATTTGCCCAACTTTATTTTCCTTTACAGGACTTAATTACATTAATTTTATCACATATTTATTTTTTATTGTATCTTTTCCCCAGAGAATTTGAGCTATGAGAGATTACACTCGTCTCTTTTGCTTGTCACTGTATCCTCAGCATACAGACATGGACAGATACAGAGCAGGAGTTCAGTAAATACTCGTTGAATGGAAAAATAAATATGTAGTCAGGATGAGTTGTCTCCAATCCTGTGAATCCCAAAAAATTCTAGAATTCTTTTGGTTCATTGATTAAAACAGAAACACCAATTAGCTTCACAACAGATGGCAAACCTAAAGCCAAGCAGCCATCTTGCTAATTCTGGCATCTGTCACAAGATGAATTAGGCAGGAGTATACATCAATCAGCTAAGATTCATCAGCATTAGAGGAAACATCTCAAACTCTAGTTTTCCCTCCATTTGTATTTTCATTAAATCTGAAAGAGATATCTTGTAATATCCATAAATCCAATGGGCAGAAACTAAATCAATTTTAATTCTGTTCTGTTAGTGATATGAAGGAAAAAGTCATCCTTTATTTTATGTGAACTGAAAAATCCAGATCAACACACCACAAAATCTAATTAGACAATATTATTCCTAATACATTTACAATTTGTAAATCACATAATATTATAGGGTGTTAAATACAGTAAATGTAGTGAATACAAGTGTGTGCTAGAGTGCTTTCAAAAGGAAAAAAAAATCTTTTACCCTCCATAGTACTGATGATATCTGCTGAGAAGTTTAGAAATAGGTGCCACCCAATATTACCATAATCATTATCTCATCATTGTTAAGAAACAATAATGAAACTGATATTTCTTCCCTGGAAGTGGTAGCACAAAATAACCTGTTAGAAATGTTCAAGCAAGCACTTTGGTTATTTTGGTATGAAATGATTTCAAAGATGGCTAGAATATTGCATGTATTCACCAGTTTTGTTTTGTGTCATACAGACACAGCTAGACTCAAATGAAATATGCTTTTATTGAAGTAAGAGTGCTCTTATTCACAATACAGGAAATTAAACGATCAGTTCTTGTCTAACAAAAGGTAAGTTGTTTTAAGATAAAGAATTCTTGTGACATTTAGTCAAATTTTATTCTTTTAGGAAACAAGCAATTCTTTGACAGAAAAATATGTTATTGCCAGGGGATATGTACTCTTCTGTTGTATTTTGCTAGTTTTCTATTTTCTCGGCACATAAGGAACAGATGGAAATAAAGCTGATCCAATAAAACAATTTCTTTTACATCCCAGCAATAAGGAAAACTAAAATTCAATGATATAATCTAACCAAATTTACCACATATATGTTTATGTATTTTCAAACTTATAGGAAGTGTAAAACCAAGGTGAACTCATAGAAATTATTAACATAATACTTACCCTTTCATTTTTTTTCAGACAACTTTATAGTTTTTATTTGTATTCTTCTCTGAATTCTCATTTTCCCTTAAATATTGATGCAAAAAGCTATACCACTTTGTTTCAAAATGATGTTTGGCTTTCCTAGAGAGTTTTTCATACTCTGAATAAATTATATTCACTTGGGCTGGACTAATCATACCATTAAAAAAAAAAAAGAACATGGGGCCAGCCTAGTGCCACATCGGTTAGGAGTTGGCTTGGGGTGCTAGCTCTGAGCAGCAGGGCCCCAGTTTGGATCCCACATGAGGGCCAGTGATGCTGCGCCCTCTACAGCTAAGATGGTGAACAACAGCTTGACCTGGAGCTGGGCTGCCATGAGTCGCCGGCGACGGCGTAGGCTGCAGTGGAGCTGCAGTTGGCTGCTGTAAGCTACCGTGAGTGGCTGGCAGCCAGTGTGAGTGGCCGGCAGCTGTTGTGAGTTGCTGTGAGCCGCCGTGAGCAGCTGTCCAGAGGCCGGTGGCCAATCTGCCTCACCCAGGAAGAGCGCAATGATAATACCAACATGGGCTAGTGAAACGACCTCCTCCACAACTGGACTGAAGAACAAAAGGACAGCAACTTGTCTGTTACCCTTTCCCAATTCCCTAATAAAATCTTTTAAAAAAATAAAGAAAAGAATATGAACACTCAGATTTCTGGCAAACAAAATAACCTTTTCCAATGCATTCTATGGCTATGTTCACCACATGCCAGTATATCATTCTGATTTTAAAATATAATAGTAATTATTTTTTAAATTAAATTCACTGGGATGACAGTGTTAGTAAAATTACATAGATTTCAAGTGTACAATTCTATGAGGTGTGATCAAACAGTACAGTGAATGTTTAAATAAAAAACATTATTATAGTAAAAGACACATCCACATTAATCCCTCCCATAATGCCCCCCTCCCCAACTTCAAACAGGCTTATCCCTTCAACTTCAAACAGGCTTATCCCTTCATTCATACCACTTTCTGAAGCAGTTCTGGAAATTCTTTTTTGTGAGTGTCTTTAGTTACGCTGTCATGGCTGCCTCGATGTCCTGAATCATTTTGACTTTGGGGAAGAGCCAGAGGTCACATGGTGCCAGATCCGGTGAATAAGGTGGATGAGGACACACCGTAATGTTTTATTTGACAGAAATTGCTGTACCAGAAGCAACGTGTAACATGCAGCATTGCCATGACAGAGGATGATTTATGGCACATTTTAAAACACACCTTATCTCAACCGTAGCTCACACCCAACTGACTGCACTGAACAAGTTGAAACTTGTCACACACTGTTACTAAGGTTCGACATGCCACTTTCTGTATTGAAGATCCCTGCCTTTCTGTTGGATGGCACGTGGCAGCAGCATTCACCGTGCTTTGTGATCACACATCGCTTCTGGTACAGCAATTTCTGTCAAATAAAAACATTACAGTGTGTCCTTATCCAACTTATTCACTGGATCTGGCACCGTGCGACTACTGGCTCTTCCCCAAAGTCAAAATGATTCAGGACATTGAGGCAGCTATGACAGTGCAACTAAACACACTCAGAAAACCTCCAGAACGGCTTCATAAAGTGATAAGAATGATGGAATAAGTGTGTTTGAAGGGGAGGGTATTTTAAGGTGGATTAATGACAATGTATCTTTTACTATAATATTTTTTTTTATTTAAACATTCACCATATGTTTGATCACACCTTGTATATATTACATTGTGTGTTCACCATCCAGAGTCCGTTCTCCTTCCATGATCATGTATTTGACCCCCTTTACCCTCTTCTACTATAACCCCTCCCTTCTTACCCTCTGGTAACCACTTAACTGTTGTCTGTGTCTATGAGTTTTGTTTCTTTTAAAATATAAAATATAATTATTGTATAATAAAATTGCTGTCAAACCAAACCATGGTACCAATTAATAGTGTGTGAGTATACACAAAGAATCTGGGATAGCGCTGGAGGTTATTAATTTGACTCTAATCAAATATTTAACTCACCTTGGATCATATGCATTTTGTCAAGATCATGGCAATCAAAACAATGGCAGCCCTTCACATGAGTAGTACTCTTTCAGATGCCGGTGTTATTTAACCCTTAAGAACAGGAAGGACTATATAAGAAAACTATGGCAAATCTCATGCCGAGAAAATCAATAGGACTCTAGTCAGTCACTTTTGTGAAGTACTCAAATATTCCTTTTACCAGAAAGGGATGTATTCTTTAATTAAATAATATGTTAAGAATACTGAAGACAGTATCTCAATTGGACACCTGTTGGCAGTTCTCTCAGGGACGAACAGTAGAATCCATCACAAGTTGAACACTCGGGCAAAGAGTACAGAAAAAATGTTGGAGATAATGAATGACACATTTAAACATTTTAGAGACTGGATCCTTGAAAAGGGCTGTGTCCTGACACAGAGCTTTCTCAATTTCACTTCTCCTTCCCTAGATCCTCATGGTCACTTCCTTGCTAGCTGACCTGAGGGGAAGTGTGACAGAGGAGAAGTAAGAGAGGAAACAGCGGTCTTACCTGATTGCAGTTAAAATACATTTTGCAAATATTACAAAAACATATAAACATGTAAACACATTGCGAGGCCTCCTTACTCAGGGCCCATGCAAGTAGGGGTTCCCTGAATCTTAAACTATATTGACGTCATGCTCTATCTACCACAATGAGTGAAACAGAATGGTAGGATAGAAAAGTCACACAAAACAATGGAAGAGAAAGGAAAATGGAGGCCATAGCTTTCATTGCTTATCTTATTTCTAAGTCTATGACACATTTTGATCAAAACTTGTTTTGCTGCTTCTCTATATATTACTACCAAAGGCAAAAAGTGTGTGTGTGTGCATGTGTGTGTGTGTGTGTGTGTGTGTGTGTGTGTGTGAGAGAGAGAGAGAGAGAGAGAGAGAGAGAGAGAGAGAGAGAGAGAGAGAGTTATGCAGTAATTAGCTCTGAATAAATTGTGGAACTAGCTGAACAATTTGAGATATTTAATACTAATTACTAGATGTTTAAAAAAGTGTAAGTGTCTCCTGCTTTATCAGTGCTGCACAGTGAAGTCTATCTATTCGTCACTCATACTCATTAGCCAGCAAGACATTTGATATGAAAACTGGGAGCTGGGGGAGAGGGAGTCTGGTCCAAAAAAGATAGCTGAATTAACACAGATGAATTCCGAGGTTTCAGATATGTTAAGTAGCACCAAATCCTTGTCTATAAGTTGTTTAAATTTCAAAACACTTAGGGTCTGCACATAAATATACCCTGTGTGTTTTATAAATGTTTGTTTTGCTTTCTTTTTAACTACTGGAACCCACTCCAGTTGGGGTCTGTAATAAATGGAACAGTTGATTCAGTGAAGTATAGAAGATTTCAGCAGAATTAAGGCTGAATCTCCACTATGCCTTGCTGAGTTCTTGGCTAACGACCTCACTATTATCTGACTCTAAGTGTAGGAGAAAGTGAACCTACACACGGAGAAATATGACTTTTCCCGATGAGCAAAAGGTGCTAGAAGCTGAGGATAAAATAGGAAGAAAATTTCAGCTGCAGAAGAAAGATGAGGGAAGGAAATGAGAAAATATGGAATGTAAAATTAGGCAAGGATTTAAAATTCTATGGAAACAATCAATAACACCAGGAGACCTGAAGAACGGGAGAAAACATTTTCCTTTTTACCTGGGGGAGGATATAATTAAATGTAAGCTCTATGCCCTCTGGTACTGTTATGAGATCATACATTTAAGAGTTAATACATTTCTCTGTAGCTTGTGGCTAACACTCTATAGAATGCTAAATAATAAAGCCATTCTTAACAATCATTGTTCACAGAAGTTTCAGGAGAAAGATTGTACCATAAACCAATAGAAGGTATTCAAAGGCTACGATGCTAAGTTGTCTTGTTTTTCTTCTACTTTTCAAACTGCTTATTTTCATTCTTAATTCTCTTCCTTCATTTAGCTTGTGTATGTTCCTCAAGGCTTTATCTGCACAGGTTTTATCTTCTTTTTCTGTATACACTCCTTTTTACCCCTTCCTCAAACACATTGTTTTACTGATGGCTCCCATAATCTTATCCCCAGGTTTACTGGCCCTGAGTTTCAAGCCTTTATTTTTCACTGTTACTGGCTATTAGAAACTACATGCTCAGCATTTATAAGATTGTATTTATCCTCCCTACAAACTCCTTCCTCCATTTTTCCTATCTTTATTAATGACGCTACATCACAAAGCCAAAAAAAATCTGGAAGCTATCTAGGATTCTCTCCTTGCTTCACTTCTCTCATCCTACTCCCAATATTAGGAGCAGGGCCGGCTGAGTGGCACGATGGTTAAGAACTCGCTTGGGATGCCAGAGGGCCCAGGTTCGGATCCCACATATGAGGGCCAGTGACACTGCCCTCTACAGCTAAGATGCTGAAC